>NW_027397083.1:89427-363395 GCF_003265705.2 Callorhinus ursinus | reverse complement strand
AGAAAGAAAGAAAGAAAGAAAGAAAGAAAGAAAGAAAGAAAGAAAGACCTAACTCTATGGTGCCTAATAAGACTCACTTCAGGTTTAAGGCCACACACAGGCTCAAAGAAAAAGGATGAAAAAAGATATTTCATGCAAATGGAAATGAAAAGAGAGCAAGGGTAGCTATACTTACATCAGACAAAATAGACTTTAGGGCAAAAACTGTTAAAAGATACAATGAAGGACATTATACAATGATAATGGCTTAATTTATCAAGAGGATATAACAATAATAAATATACATGTACCCACCATAGAAGCACCGAAGTATGTATTAAGCCAATACTAACAGAACTGAAGGGAATAATAGACAAAAATATAGTAACAGTACTCCACTTTCAACAATGGGTAGATCATGCAGACTAAAAATCAATAAGGAAACATTGGACTTGAAATACGCCTTAGACCAAATGGAGTGCACTGCCATATACAAAACATCCAACAGCAACAGAACACACATTCTTCTCAGGCACATATGAAACATTCTCCAGTATGTTCTTGGGCCACAGAACAAGTCATAACAAATAAAAGAAGACTGAAATCATATCAAGCATATTTTCCAACCACAAATTGAAAACAGGAGAAAACCTGGAAAATTCACAAATATATGGAAATTAAACAGCATATTCCTGGACAACCAATGGGTCAAAGAAGAAATCAAAAGAGAAATGAAAAATATATTAAAACAAATTAAATAAAAATTAAAACAAATGATATGCAACTGATGAATTATTGAACACTACATCTAAAACTAATGATGTACTATATGTTGGCTAATAGAATTTAAATTTAAACAAAATGAAAATGGAAACACAACATACCAAAACTATGGGATGCAGCAAAGTAGTTCTAGGAAGGAAGTTTATAGAAATAACTGCCTACATTAAGAAAAAAGAAAGATCTGAAATAAACAATCTAACTTTACACCTCAAGGAACCAGGAAAAAAAATGAGAAACTAAGCCCAAAGTTATCCAAAGGAAGGAAATAACAAAGATCAGGCCAGAAATAAATGAAATGGACACGAGAGAAACAATTCTAAAAAGGTCAATACTATAATAAAAAGGTAGGCAAGGAGGAGCAATATGGTGGAGGAGTAGGAGACCTAAATTTTGTCTGGTCCCAGGAATTCAGCTAGATATTATCAAACCATTCAGAATACCTAAAAACTCAACAGGAGATCAAAGAAAAGAATAGCAGCAATTCTATGAACAGAAAATTGACCACTTTCTGGAAGGTAGGATGTGCAGAGAAGTGAATCCGAGGAAATATTTGGGAAGATAGACTGTGGGGGGAGGGACCCTCTGTCAGCCAGCTACTGGCAAGTGATAGAGCAGTGGAGCACAAACTCAGAACTTTTAGAAGTCTGCTCTGCTAAGGGACATTACTCCAATGGCTAAGTGGGGGGTGGAACACTCACAGGGACAGTGTGCTCTCAGGACCCTCGGGATCACAGGAAGACTGGGGGTGCCTGAGTACGGGAGAGCTCCCAGGTATCAGAGCAGGAAAGCTGGTTGCAAAGACAGAGCCAAGGATTGGGTTCTCAGATAGGAGTTGCCATAAACTGTGATCTGGGGCACAGTCGGGACCTACTCTTCGAGCATGGACCCAACAAGTGGCAGATACAGGGAGACTCCCCTTCCACCCCTGGGAGGAGTGGCAGGGGAGCGAGCCACAGGAATCTGCTGGGTTTAAAAACTCCAAACAGGGTCATGTGCCAGAGATAGAAATGCTCAGTCACAGGCTGGGTGAGCATGGAGTGCAGCCGGAAACTACAGAGATAGGAGTGATTGACTACTTTTCTCTGAGGGCCCACTGAGGAGTGGGGCCCCCTGAGCTCTTGGCTCCTCTGGGGCCAGAGATTGGGAGGCTGCCATTTTCAGTCTCATCCTCTAAAGCTGTATGGAAAGACAGGGAACAAAATCTACTGAGAGCAAACCCAAGCAGATGACTTAGCCTGACCCCTGGCAAGGGCGGTGCAATTCTGCCTGGGGCAAAGACGTTTGAGAATCACTTTAACAGGCCCCTCCCCCAGAAGATCAGCAAGGATATCCAGGCAAGATCAAGTTTAGAGATCAATGAGAACTGCAAAACTCCAATGCTAGGGAATATAGCACATAGAATTCATGGCTTTTTTCCCATGACTCTATAGTCTTTCAAAGTTAATTTTTTTAATTTTCTTTATTTTTTCTTTTTGTATTTTTTTAAAATTTTCTTTCCTCTTTCAACCAACATCTTATCAATTCCTTTTTAAAAATCTTTTTTAGGGTGTTATGCACAAACAATGAATCATGGAACACTACATCAAAAACTAATGATGTAATATATGGTGATTAACATAACAATAAAAAAATTAAAAATAAAATAAGATAAAAATCTTTTTTAATTTTCATTTCTACAGTCATATTCTATCCTTTCATTGTATTTAACCTTATTTTTTGTATATATATATAGGTTTTTCTTTCTTTAAAATTTTGGGATACAGCTTCTTCTAATAGATCAAAATATATCCTAAATCTAGTGATTGGCTTTGTTCTATTCTCCCACCTGATCACATTCTCTCCTTTTTTTTCTTTATTTTTTTCAACCAACTTATCAATTCCTTTTTTAAAATCTTTTTTTTTATGTTGAAAATGTAATTTTAATAGATAATTCTTCATCTTACATAGGAGCACAGTAAAATACACCACATTCTGAAGAAACTCCACAAGTTATGAGAATCAAGAGTGGGGCAAATTCAGACGGGCTACAATATCCATTACCTTAAATTGTGAGAGACAAAGGTTCCAACCTGCGGGTTAACATTTACATACTCAGGACTGGCTACACTGATGACTTACAAAGAACAAGGATAGGGAATTCGATATGGAGAAGGGTGGGAAAGAACAGTTTTTTGAGGGGAGCAACTCTGTCAATGCAGAAAAAAATTACTGAATATCACAACAGGAGCTCCCATAGCAAATACTGAAGGATGAAAGAATCATTACTGAGGATCTGATACTCTCAAAGGAAGAAACCTTTCAGATGACACTTACACAAGGTGGCTGCTTGAGATCTGCTCATCAGGTCTATAAGGAAGCCTCATAAATGCCTCAGCAACCCCAAATGATTATCAGATTGGTGTTTCCTAGTAGCACATACCAGTGGTTACACAGGAAGTTTCCAGACAAGAACTAAGAAAAAGGTCATATCCCAAATGCCAGACACAAACAAATGTGGCACAACATGTGAGTCCTACACAGTCACAACTGCCGCTTTGCTGTGACTCTCCTGTACAGTAAGTTTCAAACATCATGGCAAGACACCTATGATCATCTAATCAGACAACACAAACACATTTATTCAAATTTCTAGGAGGTAAAAAAAATATCAAATACCAATGCTTTATGCATGCTCAGGGCCAGCTTATAAATACTCCGTTCAGTGACATCTTAACACAAGTTTGCATCAGGGAAAAGAAACTGGCAAAATCCACCTCCTGCCGGATCAACTTGTCAGATGGTGAAGACCAAAAGAGAATGTTCCATCAGTTTTAATTTTTAAATACGATTGTCACATTGGGAAAATGAAATAAACACAGTAAAATAAACTGTACAAAGGCAAAGTAGAATAACAAAAAATATTTTACTAAAACATAAGATTTACAGAAGTTTCCAGACAAGCCATACAAAATGGTCACAAGCTTTTTCTTGAAGGAAGGATTCTACACTTGACAGCAAGTCACAATGGTATTAGTGAGGGCTGTGATGTTTGTTTAATGTTCCCATTTTGGTTCAAACAATCAAGCTTGTCCATCTACAGCGTCTAAATAAAGTTAGACTTGGCTAGAGAGCATATTCTAAAGAACTGGTTAGCTGCTTTTAACCAATACAATTAGATCACCACAAAAGGGGGGAAAGGAGCCCAAAAAATTAAAATAAAACTACCTCTCCCCCTCAAAAAAAGTAATAAAGAAAAACACCCACACCCCTGCAGCTAACCCTGACAACTACCTTCATTCACAGTGCTTTATACTCAAACCATGATGGGGAAATGAATAAAAGCAGAGAAGGGCCACTGCTTTTAAACGTTTCACAACAATCCGGATGGTACTTCTAGCCTCTGCTCATGCTTTACAACAGTGAATCAGGACAAGACATAGGTTTGCTAATGTGCATTTAATCACCAAAGGACTGAAGATGTCTGGGCTTTTATTCTGTAATGTTTCTAAGACTGTGTCCATTAAATGCAAACAAAAAAGGAAGAAGTCTTGGCAGAACAGGAGAACAGGAGAACTTGATGATCAGATCGATTTTAAATATTATTCATGGCATATAGCCTAGTCCATGCTCTAGCTGTTTCTATGGCTTGGGCTTCGTTGGTCTTCCACTGCTCCGCTACATCATTTGCTAATGGATCATCTGGATTGGGAGCACTTAACAAAGCCTGGATCGATAGCAGAACTGTGCGGATCTGCAGTGCTGGGGACCACTTATCTTTCAAAATATCTAAACATATTCTTCCCAACTTGTCTACATTAGGATGATAAATTTTGGTCATCAAACGTACTTTAGGGGCTGCCATCGGGTATTCTTCTGGTAGGAATAGTTCAAGCTTAAAAGTCCCTCCCTCAAAGGGGGAATCCTGGGGGCCAGTAATGACCACATGAAAATAACGGGCGTTGCTCTCATCTGGTTCTGCTTTAATGCCAGGAACTGGTTCTGCCAGCAAACGCTGGGTTTCCTTGATAATCCTGCGGGGCAGCCCGGCCATCTTGTCAGATCCCGAGTTCGGCCTCTGGTCTCGACTTTAAAATCTTTTTTTTATTTTCATCATTACAGTCATATTCTATCCCTTCATTGTATTTACCCTTATTTTTGTATATATATAAGTTTTTCTTTCTTTAAAATTTTGGGAGGCAGTTTCTTCTAACAGACCAAAATACACCCAAAATCTACTGTGTGGCTCTGTTCTACTCACCAGCTTGATCATATTCTTTTTTTTTTTTCCTTTTCCCCCCGGTTTCAGAACTCTTCTGATTTGTTTAGTGCATATGTTTCTGAGGTTGTTGTTACCCTTTTAGCATTTTGTTCTCTCATTCATCTATTATTCTCTGGACAAAATGACCAGATGGAAAAACTCACCTGAAAAAAAAGAACAAGAGGCAATACCAATTGCCAGGGACCTAATCAGTATGGACATTAGTAAGATGTTGGAATTAGAGCTCAGAATGACGATAATAAAGATATTAGCTGGTCTTGAAAAAAGCATAGAAGATACTAGAGAATCCCTTTCTGGAGAAATGAAAGAACTAAAATCAAACCAAGTCGAAATCAAAAGGCTATTAATGAGGTACAATTAAAAGGAAGGCTCTAACTTCTAGGATAAATAAGGAAGAAGAGAGAATTAGTGATATAGAAAACCAAATGCTGGAAAATAAAGAAGCTGAGAAAAAACGAGATAAACAACTACTGGATCACGAGGGGAAAATTCAAGAGATAAGTGATACCATAAGATGAAGAAACAATATTAGAATAACTGGGATCCCAGAAGAAGAAGAAAGAGAGAGAGGGGCAGAAGGTATATTGGAGCAAATTATAGCAGAGAACTTCCCTAATTTAGGAAAGGAAACAGGCATCAAAATCCAGGATGTACAGAGAACCCCTTTCAAAATCAATAAAAATAGCTCAACACCCCGACATCTAATGCTAAATGTTACAAGTCTCAGAGACAAAGAAAATCCTGAAAGCAGCTTGGGAGAAGAGATATGTAACCTACAATGGTAGAAACATTAGATTGGCAGCATACTTATCCACAGAGACCTGGTAGGTCAGAAAGGACTGGCATGAAATATTCAGACGCACTAAAAGAGAAAAATATGCAGCCAAGAATACTATATCCAGCTAGGCTGTCATTGAAAATAGAAGGAGAGATAAAACCTTCCAGAACAAACAAAAACTAAAAGAATTTTCGAACACCAAACAAGCCCTACAAGAAGTATTGAAAGGGTTCCTCTAAGCAAAGAAAGAACCTAAAAGTAACATGGACCAGAAAGGAACAGAGACAATATACAGTAACAGTCACCTTACAGGCAATACAATGGCACTAAATTCATATCTTTCAATAATTACCCTGAATGTAAGTGGGCTAAACGCCCCAATCAAAAGACACAGGGTCTCAGATTGGATAAAAAAAAAAACAAGATCCATCAATATGCTGTCTGCAAGAGACTCATTTTAGACCCAAACTCACCTCCAGATTGAAAGTGAGGGGGTGGAAAACGATTTACCATGCTAATGTGCATCAAAAGAAAGCGGGGTGGAAATCCTTATGTTAGACAAATTGGATTTTAAACCAAAGACTATAATAAGAGATGAGGAAGGACACTATATCCTACCTAAAGGGTCTATCCAACAAGAAGTTCTAACAATTGTAAATATCTATTCCCCTAACATGGGAGCAGCCAATTATATAAGCCAATTAATAACAAAAGCAAAGAAACACATCAACAATAATACAATAATACTAGGGGACTTTAACACCCCCCTCACTGAAATGGACAGATCATCTAAGCAAAAGATCAACAGGGAAATAAAGGCCTTAAATGACACACTGGACCAGATGGACTTCACAGATATATTCAGAACATTCCATCTGAGAGCAACAGAATACACATTCTTCTCTACTGCACATGGAACATTCTCGAGACTAGATCACATCCTGGGTCAAAAATCAGGTCTCAACTGGTACCAAAAGATTGGGATCATTCCCTGCATACTTTCAGACCACAATGCTTTGAAACTAGAACTCAATCACAAGAGGAAAGTCGGAAAGAACTCAAATACATGGAGGATAAAGAGCATCCTACTAAAGAATGAATGGGTCAACTAGGAAATTAAAGAAGAATTTAAAAAATTCATGGAAACCAATGAAAATGAAAACACAACTGTTCAAAATCTTTGGGATGCAGCAAAGGCAGTCCTAAGAGGAAAGTATATAGCAATACGAGCCTTCCTCAAGAATCAAGAAAGGCCTCAATTACACAACCTAACCCTATACCTAAAGGAGCTGGAGAAAGAACAGCAAATAAAGCCTAAACCCAGCAGGAGAAGAGAAATAATAAAGATCAGAGCAGAAATCAATGAACTAGAAACCAAAAGAACAGTAGAACAGATCAACGAAACTAGGAGCTTGTTCTTTGAGAGAATTAATAAGATTGATAAACCCCTGGCCAGACTTATCAAAAAGAAAAGAGAAAGGACCCAAATAAATAAAATCATGAATGAAAGAGGAGAGATCACAACCAACATCAAAGAAATACAAACAATTATAAAAACATATGAGCAACTATATGCCCGCAAATTAGACAATCTGGAAGAAATGGATGCTTTCCTGGAGACATATGAACACCAAAACTGAACCAGGAAGAAATAGAAAACCTGAACAGACCTATAACCACTAAGGATATTGAAGCAGCCATCAAAGATCTCCCCCCAACAAAAGCCCAGGGCCAGATGGCTTCCCAGGGGAATTCTACCAAACATTTAAAGAAGAATTAATACGTATTCTTCTGAAACTATTCTAAAAAACAGAAATGGAAGGAAAACTTCCAAACTCGTTTTATGAGGCCACCATTACCCTGATCCCAAAACCAGACAAAGATCTCATCAAAAAGGAGAATTACAGACCAATATCCTTGATGAACATGGATGCAAAAATTCTCACCAAAATACTAACCAATAGGATCCAACAGTACATTAAAAGGATTATTCACCACGACGAAGTGAGATTTATCCCTGGGCTGCAAGGTTGGTACAACATCCACAAATCAATCAATATGATACAATACATTAATAGAAGAAAGAACAAGAATCATATGATCCTCTCAATAGACGCAGAAAAAGCATTCGACAAAGTACAGCAACCTTTCTTGATCAAAACTCTTCAGAGTATAGGGATAGAGGGCACATACCTCAATATCATAAAAGCCATCTATGAAAAACCCACAGTGAATATCATTCTCAATGGGGAAACTGAGAGCTTTCCCCCTAAGGTCAAGAACACAGCAGGGATGTCCACTATCACCACTGCTATTCAAGAAGTTCTAGCAACAGCAATCAGACACAAAAAGAAATAAAAGGCATCCGAATCGGCAACAAAGAAGTCAAACTTTGCAGATGATATGATACTCTATGTGGAAAACCCAAAAGACTCCACCCCAAAACTGCTAGAACTCATACAGGAATTCAGTAAAGTGGCAGGATATAAAATCAATGCACAGAAATCAGTGGCATTCCTATACACCAACAACAAGACAGAAGAAAGAAAAATTAAGGAGTCGATCCCATTTACAATTGCACCCAAAACCATAAGATACCTACGAATAAATCTAACCAAAGAGGCAAAGAATCTGTATTCAGAAAACTAGAAAATGTTCATGAAAGAAATTGAGGAAGACACAAAGAAATGGAAAAACATTCCATGCTCATGCATTGGAAGAACAAATATTGTGAAGATGTCAATGCTACCTAGAGCAATCTACACATTTAATGCAATCCTTATCAAAATACCATCCACTTTTTCCAAAGAAATGGAACAAATAATCCTAAAATTTGTATGGAACCAGAAAAGACCCTGAATAGCCAGAGGAACGTTGAAAATGAAAAACAAAGCTGGTGGCATCACAATTCGGGACTTCAAGCTCTACTACAAAGCTGTCATCATCAAGACAGTATGGTACTGGCACAAAAACAGACACATAGATCAATGGAACAGAATAGAGAGCCCAGAAATGGACCCTCAACTCTATGGTCAACTCATCTTTGACAAAGCAGGAAAGAATGTCCAATGGAAAAAAGACAGTCTCTTCAACAAATTGTGCTGGGAAAACTGGACAGCCACACACAGAAGAATGAAACTGGATCATTTCCTTACACCACACACAAAAATAGACTCCAAATGGTTGAAAGACCTAAACGTGAGACAGGAATCCATCAAAATCCTAAAGGAGAACACAGGCAGCAACCTCTTTGACCTTAGCCACAGCAACTTCTTCCTAGAAACATCGCCAAAGGCAAGGGAAGCAAGGGCAAAAATGAACTATTGGGACTTCATCAAGATAAAAAGCTTTTGCACAGCAAAAGAAACAGTCAACAAAACCAAATACAACTGACAGAATGGGAGAAGATATTTGCAAATGACATATCAGATAAAGGGCTAGTATCCAAAATCTATAAAGAATTTATCAAACTCAACACCCCAAGAACAAATGATCCAATCAAGAAATGGGCAGAAGACACGAACAGACATTTTTCCAAAGAAGACATCCAAATGGCCAACAGAAACATGAAAAAGTGCTCCACATTACTTGGCATCAGAGAAATCCAAATCAAAACCTCAATGAGATACCACCTCACACCAGTCAAAATGGCTAAAATTAACAAGTCAGGAAATGACAGATGTTGGCGGGGATGTGGAGAAAGGGGAACCCTCCTACACTGTTGGTGGGAATGCAAGCTGGTGCAACCACTCTGGAAAACAATATGGAGGTTCCTCAAAAAGTTGAAAATAGAGCTACTGTACGACCCAGGAATTGCACTACTGTGTATTTACCCCAAAGATACAAATGTAGGGATCTGAAGGGGTATGTGCACCCCAATGTTTATAGCAGCAATGTCCACAATAGCCAAAGTATGGAAAGTGCCAAGATGTCCATCAACAGATGAATGGATAAAGAAGATGTGGTATATTGGGGCACCTGGGTGGCTCAGTTGTTAAGCATCTGCCTTCGGCTCAGGTCATGATCCCAGGGTCCTGGGATGGAGCCCCGCATCGGGCTCCCTGCTCAGCGGGAAGCCTGCTTCTCCCTCTCCCACTCCCCCTGCTTGTGTTCCCTCTCTAGCTGTGTTTCTCTCTGTCAAATAAATAAATAAAACCTTTAAAAAAGAAGATGTGGTACACACACACACACACACACACACACACACACACACACACACACAAGGAATATTATGCAGCCATCAAAAGGAATAAAATCTTTCCATTTGCAATGACGTGGATGGAACTGGAGGGTATTATGCTGAGCGAAATAAGTCAATTAGAGAAAGATATGTATCATATGGCCTCACGGATATGAGGAATTCTTAATCTCAGGAAACAAACTGAGGGTTGCTGGAGTGGTGGGGGGATGGGCGGGATGAGGTGGCTGGGTGACAGACATTGGGGAGGGTATGTGCTATGGTGAGCGCTGTGAATTGTGTAAGACTGTTGAATCATAGACCTGTATCTCTGAAACAAATAATACATTATATGAAAAAAAAAAAAAGAAGAAGAAGAAGTAGATAGCAGGAAGGAAAGAATGAAGGTGGGAAATCACAGGGGGAGACGAACCATGGGAGACTATGGACTCTGAGAAACAAACTGAGGGTTCTAGAGGGGAGGGGGGTGGGGGGATGGGTTGGCCTGGTGATGGGTATTCAAGAGGGCATGTACTGCATGGAGCACTGGGTGTTATACACAAACAATGAATCATGGAACACTACATCAAGAACTAATGATGTAATGTATGGTGATTAATATAACATAATAATAATAAAAAAGGCATAATCCATATAACTCATGCTTTAACTGTTACAGACAAAGTGAATTAGGTAAAAGAGTCATAAGTCATACAAGTTTATCAATTTCCAGTGCCTACAAAAGTGACAATAGAAAGCCATTTTCAATATTTCAAAAGTTAATGAAAATGTGTACATTTCCATTATACCACAGAGAGATTTTAAACTACCAAATTCCTCTGCTTTGCAGGAGAATAGTGGCAATTTACTGTTGCTTCTTTATTTCAGACTCAGAGGAAGATTTGATTATCTTTAATAAAAATGAAGAAATTACTTATTAAGAGAGAGGTTAATGGTGCCTGGGTGGCTCAGTTGCTTAAGCATCCAGCCCATATTTCAGCTCAGGTCATGATCTCAGGGTCATGGGATTGTGCCCCACTTCAGGCTCTATGCTGGGCAGGGAGCCTGCTTGGGATTCACTCTCTTCCTCTCCCTCTGTTCCTCCCCACCTCTGCTCAATGCTCTCATTCTCTCTCAAAAAGAAAGAGAAAGAGAGAAAGAGAGGTTAAACCATTACTTGCCCATGGTGTGTCTTTTGATTGAATTTCTTAATCCCTCTGAGCCTCATTTTCATCCTGTATAAAGTGGAATCAATGGCTTGTATTCTTCATACTGTGAGAAGGTCAAAAACAGATAAACATATAAACTTCAGATTCTGTGTTGATAATGACTAGGTGGGAGCTCGAAGGAACCAGTCCTTCATCTACTGTGGGTCTCTCTGCTACAGAGAATCATGCAGGTTGTCCAACCAAGTCCAATGCTCACAAAATACAGGTAATTAGTAAAATAATAATAATAATAATAATACTTCCTTTATACTTAGTTCTTTCTCTAAATTCAGATGCCTGTTTTCTTGCAAAATATGCCATAAGCCTGTATGTGTATTTTTTTATGTTTTCATTTAAATTCCAGTTTGTTAACATACAGTGTAATATTAGTTTTGGGTGTACAATATAGTGATTCAACACTTCCATACAATACCCAGCACTCATCACAGTAAGTGCCCTCCTTAATCCCCATCACCTATTTCACCCATTCCCCTCACCCCCCCCTCCCCTTTGGTAACCATCAGTTTGTTCTCTACAGTCAAGAGTTTGTTTCTTGGTTTGCCTCTCTCTCTCTCTTTTTTCCTCTTGGCACTCATTTATTTCATTTTGTTTGCATTTTTTAGGATTTGAGAATGATTTCTTGTTATGATGAACCAGAAATACAAGATTCTACTGAAAACTGGGACAGGTGACAGAATATGGTTGAACTTAATTAAACCTTCTTCGATGTGGCCTCTTCTCTCCCTTTAGTTGTGGAGTTTGATCTGTCGGTCTTCAGGTCTATTTCTGGGGTATTTAGGATGATTTGATAGTAATCTAGTTGTGGTTTTGGGATGAAGTGAGTCGATGGTCCTCCTACTCTGCCAATGGGTTTTGAAACCAAACCTGTTCTCCTGTTTTGGCTCAGGAGAAATTTAATTTCCAATTATTAATTATACTGATTTACTCTTGTTGCATAACAAACCACCCTAAAACTCATTGCTTACTGCAACGTTCATTTATTGTCACTTATGCATCTTCAGGCCAGCTGATGGTCCACTGGGATTTAGCCAAACTAGACTGATTGGCTGAGATTCTGACAATTTTGAGGAGGCTTAAATTGGTGACTCCTCTAAGTTGGCTAGTCATTGTGCAACAGCTGCTTTAGGTTGAGCTTGGCTGAGACACCTCTGAACCATGTGTCTCTTTTCCTCTTCCTAGGACCAACAGCCACCCAGGACATGTTCTTCTCATAGCAATGGCAGAAGCACAAGGAAGCAAGTGAAAACACACAAGGCCCTAAGGCCTATGATGAGAACTGACACTCTGTCATTTCTGTCAACTAAAGCAAATCACTAAAGCAAAAACCATATGTTTAAATTCAATCTTTGTCAACTCTGGGTCTTAAATTGATTGGATGTAAAATTCATGTAATTTTAATTGTGGTACCACAGCTTTCTTTTTGCCTTTTTGACAGTTAACTTCATATGTTTTGTGGCTGTTGTTCCAATGCAGTTATTTTATGACTATTACATCATCATTATAAATTGGAGTTCTTTTTTGTCAATACTTGAATTAGTTCACTCTTTCTCTTAAATTCTATTTTGCTTAAACTAATACTGCTACTCATTTATAGTAGTTGTTTCTATACGCTATATGTGTCTTCCCCCATCATCTTGTATTTAATTATTCTGAGTCATTTGCTTTTAGGAGTATCTTTAATAAACAGAATATCATGGTGGCTGGATTTTCTTTTAACCCAGTGAGACAACTGAATTTTTGTTTGTCTAATTAGTAGTGTTTCTGGGGTCTTTAGCTCTCTAAGAAGTGAGTTTAACACACACACACACACACATATCCTCTTCTTGTTCTTGACTGTCTTTTTCTGTTTGGGTGTCATAGTTAATTGTTCTGGTTTTTGTTTGTTTTTGTTGTTGAAGTTCTCCTGATTATTCCTCAGCTCAAATTCATTTAGTACTATTTCAAGTAGAAGAGGTCAGTAGAGAATTACCAAAGCTTCTCCCTCACTTCCTTCCACATAAGACCTTTAGTCTAATGTAATCAGTACAGTGACATTAGAAATTTCTCAAATTTCCTGGCATGTAGACTCTCATTATCTCTCATTTCCAGTAGAAATAAAAATTCACTATTTGCAAATTTTACAAGTCATTTTAGTGGAAATGTAATTGGGAATGAGCAAGACACCAGGGTAAAACCTGCCATCTTGTCTAGAATCCTCCATAGTTGCATTAAAAAAAAATACAGCACATTTTCAGTTTTAAAAAATTATAAAATGACTTAAGGGAGTAATGTCAGTATCACTGTGACAGAAGACATTTTCCTTGTTATCTCTCACTTAACAATTAAAAATCAGCATTTATCTATGAACAAAAGTAGGTTTGGGGAGTAGTAGGATACAGCATGATCTGCCAAGGGGCCTGGGAGGAATCTTTCCTACCTGTGCATCAGATAATAGGTAGACAGACCTTGGTGTGGGCTGCAGAACCAGACAAAGCCAGCAAGTTGGCCCGAATCCCTCTCAGCCATGGTTGGGGAAAACCACGAGAGTAGTTGGCTTGGGCAGAAACCCACAGATGAGACAGAATTTACAGAAGGCCAACATTAGGAGATATTTCAGTACTCAGTTGGAGAAAAAAAAAATGAGTTTGAATCCACTGGAGAAGGTAAGAGGAACTATGCCAGTACCACCCCTCCAAAAAGGCAACACAGTACAGGACTGAACTAACCAGCAACAATCTTTCCCAAGGGGCAAAGGGAGAATGGTGAGTGAGTGCCTGGCTACCCTAGTTGTGTAAACTTATTTCTCTCTTACAGCACCTAGAATATTGAGGCAGGACCTCCATGACAGGGTAAGGAGAGTAATCAAAAACCCACCAATACAGAGAATAGATTCTCCAGTGAATTTTGTCAAATATTTCAAGAACAATTAACAAAAATCTTTCTCAAAATATTCCCCAAAATTAAAGAGGAGAGAAAACTTACAAACTCATTTTATGAGACCAGAATTACCCTGATACCAAAGCCAGATAAATACACTACAAGAAAAGAAAAATACAAAGCAATATTCCTCATGAATGTAGATGCAAAAATTCTCAACAAAATACTAGTAAACTGAATTCAACAATACATTTAAAAAAATCATGCACCATGAACAACTGGGATTTATCCCTGGGATACAAGGATGGTTCAACATACACAAATAAATGTGACACATCATTAGTAAAACAAGAGATAAAAGTCATATGGTCCTCTGAATAAATGAAGAAAAAGCATTAGACAAAACACAATACTCTTTTATGATAAAGACTCTCAACAAATTGGGTATAGAAGGAACACACCTCAACATAATAATGGCCATATTTGACAAACCCACAGTTGACATACTCAATGGTGAAATATTGAGAGTTTTTCCTCTAAGACCAGGAACAAAAAAGACTGCCCACTCTCAACACTTTTTTTTTCACACATGCATGATTGACAAAGCCACTCTTATTCAACATAATATTGGAGTCCTAGCTAGAGCAATCAGGCAAGATAAAGAAATAAAAAGCATACAAACAGGAAAAGAAATAAAATGGTTTCTATTTGCAGATGATTTGATCTTATATATAGAAAATCATAAACAGTCAAGCAAAACACTCTTAGAAGTAACCAATGAATTCAATAAAGTTGCAGGATATAAAATCAACATACAAAAATTATTCTTTTTCCATACACTAACAACAAGTCATCTGAAAAAGAAGTAAAGAAAACTATCCCATTCACAACTGCATCAAAATAAATAAAATAGTTAGGAATAAATTTAACCAAGGAAGTGAAAGACCTACACAATGAGAACCAGAAGACATTGATGAAAGAAATTGAAGAAAACATAAACAAATGGAATGATATACCATGTTCATGAATCAGAAGAATTAAAATAGTTAAAATCAATACTAACCAAAGCCATCAATAGATTCAATACAGTACCTATCATAATTCCAATGGCATTTTTCACAGAAAAAACAATCCTAACATTTGTATGGACACACACACACACAAAAAAACCCCAAATTACCAAAGCAATCCTGACAAAGAACAAAGCCAGAGGCTTCCCACTTCCTGATTTCAAACTATGCCACAAAGCTATAATAATTAAAACAGTATGGTACTAACATAAAAATAGATACATAAACCAATGGAACAGAATAGAGAGTCCAGAAATAAGCCCCCCACTCACAGTCAATGAATATTTGACAAAGGAGCAAAGAATGCTCAATGGGGAAAGGATAATCTGTTCAACAAATGGTGTTGGAAAACTGGATAACCATATTCAGGAAAAAAATGGACCCCTATCTTAAACCACCCACAAAAATTAACTCAAGATGGATTAGAGGCTTAAACATATGACCTGAACTCATAAAACTTCTAGAAGAAAATATGAGGAAGAAGCCCCCTTGGCATTGGTCTTGGCAATAATTTTTTCTATGTGACACCAAAAGCACAAAAAATAAAAGCAAAAATCATCAAGTAGGACTACATCAAATTAAAATCTCTGCACAGCAAAAACAAACAAAAACAACAACAACAACAAATCAACAAGATGAAAAGGCAACCTACGAAATTGGAAAAATATTTACAAACCATTTATGGTTAAGAGGTTATCATCAAAAATATATAAAAATGCATACAACTCAGTAACAAAAAAATACTAATCTAATTTAAAAATGGGCAGAAGAAGTTAATAAACATTTTTCCAAAGAAGACATCCAAATGGCCAAAAGGTACATAAAAGATGCTCCATGTCACTAATCATCAGGGAAATGAAAATCAAAGCCACAATGAGATACCACTTCATACCTGTTAGAATGGTTATTATCAAGAAGAGAAGAGATAATAAGTGTTGATGAGGATGTGGAGAATAGGGAATCCCAGTGCACTATTGTAGGAATGTAAATCCAACTAGTATTAAAAACGGTGTAGAGGTCCCTCAAAAAATTAAAAATGGATCTGCCATATGATCCAGCAATTCCACTTCTAGGTATATATTCAACAGAAATAAAAACAGGATACTGAGAAGATACCTGCATTCTCATGTTTATTGCAGCATTATTCACAATAGCCAAGATATAGAAACAACAAAAGTGTCCATCAATGGATGAATGGATAAGAAAATGTGGTGTGGGGGCACCTGGGTGGATCAGCTGGTAAGGCATCTGCCTTTGGCTCAGGTCATGATCTTGGGGTCCTGGAATTGAGCCCCGCACCAGGCTCCCTGCTTGATGGGGAGCCTGCTTCTCCCTCTCCCCCTGCCCCTCCCCTAACTTGTGCTTTCACTCTTGTGCTCTCTCTCTCAAATAAATAAAATCTTTTTTTAAAAAAGATGTGGTGTGTATAGTATGTATGCAGGTATGTGTATATATATGAAATTATATACGATATATATTCAATTGTGAGAAAAAAGGAAATCCTGCTATTTGCAACATCATGGATGGAATTTGATGGCATTAAGCTAAGTGAGATAAACCAGGAGAAAAAAAGACAAATACTCTATGATATCACTAGTATGTGGAATCTAAAAATGCTGAACCTATGGAAACAGAATAGAATGGTGGTTACCAATGAGAGATGATGGACTCTGAAAAACAAACTGAGGGTTCTAGAGGGGAGGCGGGTGGGGGGATGTGTTAGCCTGGTGATGGGTATTAAAGAGGGTGCGCACGTTCTGCATGGAGCACTGGGTGTTATATGCAAACAATAAATCATGGAACACTACATCAAAACTAATGATGTAATGTATGGTTATTAACATAACAATAAAAAATAAAAGAATGGTGGTTACCAGGGGCTGGGTGGCAGAACTGGGGAGACATTTGTAAATGTACAAATTTGCTCTTAAAAGACTATTAAGTTCTGGAGATCTAATGCACAGCATAGTGAATACAGTCAACAATACTGTATTAGATACTTCAAAGTTACTAAGAGACCAGATCTTAAATGTTCTCACCACAGAATAGAAATGATAATTATATGACACAACAGAATTGTGTCTAATGCTACCAGCAGTAATCATATTGCAACATATAAAGGTATCAAATCAATATATTGCATACCTTAAACTTACACTATGTCATATGAAAATTATGTCAAAAAAATAAATTTTTAAAATAAAATAAATTGCAAAATGATATTAATGTAACTTGTGTTTTTTTAAACTTCATTCCTACCTACTGTCATTCAAATACCTTCCAAATGTTACCTACCTCCTAGATTGTTGCTGGAGGGGAGGTAGGCAGGGGAATTGTTTAAATGGGTGATGGGTAGTAAGGAAGGCACTTGCTGTGATGAGCACTGGGTGTTATATTTAAGTGATGAATCACTAAATTCTACACCTGAAACTAATAATATACTATATGTTAACTAATTGGATTTTAAGTAAAAACCTAAAAAAAAAGGAAATGTTAAGTATGCTAAAATTCATGGTCAACTTTTCATCCTTATGGGGCATGGCTCCCCTCTGCACATTCAAACCACTCCACTTTGTTAATTACTCTGACTATGGGGAATGCGCTTCTCTTTTGGAAATAAATCCTACAAAATGAGGTCAAGCCCCTCCTCCTGACTGAATTTTCCATGGACTCTCTGATAATCCACATGAGTTCTTAGTCTTTTCAAGTCCCTTAGTCTATGGGTCTGTTTCAATCATCTTACATTGAACTATACCAAAAATGTAGAATTTATTATTTTATATATGGGTCTGTCTCCTAGCTAGATATGAGGACAGGAAACTTTCCTAATTTTTTTTCATCCTTACCACCCACCTTGATATATTTATCTAGCAAACCCTTAGTGAGGGCTGGCAGATTTACTGTTCCCATGTGATACTACATGGCAAAATCTCTGTGCAATTACTGTGGGCAAGCTAAACTGTCTTTTTAGTTCCATAGACTGACCTAGTTTAGAATATGTGGTTCATCTAAGAGTAGAATCTGGCATATACCATTGGTCTAAATGTTCTTCAGGGGCAAGTCTGAATAATCATGTTTTATTTTCCCCAGGTTTTTTCTTTAAAATAATATTTTAACGGCATTTCCCATCAGTACCTCTAGCTAATGGTTTTCAACAGCAGCTGATGAAAGCAGTTGTTGGAAGATAGCAGTTCCTGGGAACCTAATCCATCCACAGCAGCTCCCAGAAGGTTAACTTTCAGTCACCATCAGCAGCTTTTATTCATCACCTCCCTGAGCTCATCTGAACCCATCAAAAGTTAGATCTGTGCAGTATTATGGAAATATCCTCCACTATTATCTAGCAGAGTTTTGTCTCCTGATGAAACCCTCATAGTACCTTAGCAACAGACTTCCCATACATTCTTATACATATGTAATGAGCAATGCCACAAGAAACATACTTTTACCTGGACTGGGGGCCCAAACATCCTTTATTTGTATTACAGTTTTCTTGGCATGGGGTAAGCCCCCACACTCCCTCCTAGAGATTTCAATAATTCCCCTTGTCTCAATCCTATCCAAATGTAAACTCCTGGAAGGTCTGACAAAGGCTTTAAATATCTCTTCATTTAAAGTCTTTAATTCAGAGGCGCCCGGGTGGCTCAGTCGTTAAGCGTCTGCCTTCCGCTCAGGTCATGATCCGGGGCTTTGGGATGGAGCTCTGCATCGGGCTCCCTGCTCCGCAGGAGGCCTGCTTCTCCCTCTCCCACTCCCCCTGCTTGTGTTCCCTCTCTCGCTGTGTCTCTGTCAAATAAATAAATAAAATCTTAAAAAAAAAATAAAGTCTTTAATTCAATAGAATAATTCATGTGATTCATCAAAATTGAGAACCAAAAGCATTCATTAAGAATCCATTAAATTGGGGTGCCTGGATGGCTCAGTTGGTTAAGCAGCTGCCTTCAGCTCAGATCATGATCCCAAGGTTTGGGATCAAGCCCCCCGTATCAGCCTCCTTGCTCAGCAGGGAACCTGCTTCTCTCTCTGCCTGCCACTCCCCCTGCTTGTGCTCTCTCTCTCCCTGACAAGTTAAAAAAAAAAAATCTTAAAAAGAATCCATTAAATCTCTGAGGATAATATGTAAATGTAATGACATCTGGTTTTTATCATTTGGTTAAAGTCTGAGCAATCTAGCAAGTCAACAGTTAGTGTTGGGACACATCCTGTTCCTCTTTTTAACCAGACCTCTAGGACCAAATGTTTCGTTTTCTCCTTCAGACAATAGAAACTAACCAGAGTTCAGAACCCTGCCTATCCCACTATTTCCTCTCCTAGCCCTTGAGGCTTCCTAGAAAATATCAGTATTAGAGTAACTCTGACCATCTACTCCATCCGTTGTATCACCCACACAACCATAAATTTCTACGACATGAAATATTGAACACACACAAGAAAGAATGTATACCAGCTTTCCATATTTGTTCCTAGTCTCTGCAAATATTGAACATTCAGTAACTATATTATTACAATGAATTCTCAGACAAATCTCCTCACACCAAATTTGAACAGATGCTTAAAATACCAGAAAGAATTTGGTAGTGTATCCCATTCACTATGTCAATCGAGGGCAAATTTTCCAGATTTAATGGAGGAAAAAAAGAGAAGTTTGAGTCCTACAATATCTGAAATTGCTATTAGTTGACAAGAATTTTACACATCACCACCCATCAGAAATCCACATTGGACATGAGATGCAAGAATTAAAACATCAAACTCATAAGTAAATGGTACTGAAGGGATGTCATTTTTCATTCCATTCCTCTTTATGATTCAAATCACCTCCTGCTTCCTTAGATTACACCTGGTGGAGACTGGGATGTGACCAAAAACTTAATAGGTAACTAGTCCTGAAAGAGGCCTTACACAAACATTAGCATCTCAAATTGCTCTTCCCAGGAGACACAACCAGGCCAATTGCATAGCTTTGTTTCTGTTCGAAGGCACATCCCCTCTCTCTATTTATTCCCATTATGGTCAGAAATACAGAACAAACATCAATCACCCTCTTGTCTGGATTATGCTGCATCAAAATATTTGGGAGACAAGATCTATACACTCCTGGGGACCTCCATCAGGTATCACTCCTTTACGATCAGAGGTCTGAGACTGGACAGGGCTCAATCTCTGAAGCAAAAAGAAATGACAAGTTTCTAAACCTTAACATTTTACAAATACTTGCAGACTATTAATAAATGATGAGGTCACTCCTCATGTAGGGTGAAAATATGAACCTCCAGGACTTAAAGTTATTGTGTTTGTGTGGAATCAAGTCAGCTGTCAGTCCATTTGGCATATTATCTGTGTCAAATTAAGCTTTCTTTATCCAAAGTATGAATTTTGTTAGAGTCCATTCATGTGCGTATTATTGGGGGGTAAGGTTTCTGATAGGACAAATCTGGACAGGACCTCAACAGGACCATCTCTTCTTTTGTAACCTCTTCAAGGCATCTTTGATTTCCTTGTTCCTCAGACTGTAAATCAAGGGATTCAACATGGGAATGGCCACAGTGTAGAATACTGATGCAAATCTGTCAAAGCTGGAGGAACCACCAGAGATGGAACTTAAATAGACAAAGACACTTGAGGTATAGAAGAGGGAAACCACTGTCAGATGAGAACCACATGTGTTGAAAGCCTTGGACCTGCCTTTAGCTGAAGTGATCTTCATGATGGAGATGACAATATAGCCATAGGATATCACGATAATGAGAGCATTTATTATCCCAAAGATCATTGCTAATATAGCAATCAACAGTTGTCCAAAGAAAGTGTCAGTGCAGGACAGGACTAACAGTTGGGGCATGTCACAGAAGAAGTGGTTGATGACATTAGGCCCACAAAAGTGGAGCTGAAACATGGTACATAACTGGGATATAGAAGCAGAGAGTCCAGCCAAATAGGATCCCAGCACCATCCGAATACAGAGGGTGGGTGACATGATTGCTGAATAGAGAAGTGGATTACAAATGGCAGTGTATCGGTCATAAGCCATGGCTGTCATGAGACAAGACTCACTCAGTCCCATGGTTGAAAAGACAAAGTACTGAACAGCACAACCCATAAAGGTGATAGTTTGCTGCTCTTGGAAAAAGTTGGAGAGCATCTTGGGAGCCGTAGAGGTCACATAGCAGATATCTATGAAGGACAGATTACTGAGGAAGAAGTACATGGGCGTGTGGAGGTGAGAGTCCATCCTTATTAAGATGATGAGGCACAGGTTCCAAGTCAGAGTCAAAATGTAGATCAGCAGGAATACAGCAAAGAGCACTGCTAGGATTCTGGGAAAATCAGAGAATCCCAAAAGGATGAAATAAGTGATCTCTGTAATATTTCCTCCCCCAGTCATTGGCTTGCTGCTTCTAAAATCAGAAAAGAGAGAAGAGAATGCACTGCAGACTCAGGTGGAATGACAGCATTACAATTCTCATATGTACAATTTTTTTCCTCCATTGAGTGCAGAGAAAGAAGCAATGCCTCCCTGTCCTGATGAAAAGACCCAGTTTTCATCTCAAATTGCCAAGAAGTGCCTTTTTAAAAATGCTTCAGATTCTCAATTATTTCATGGGTCTCATGAAAATTAAAAGATACTTAAAAATTAACAACTTTTAAAAAAAAGCAATAGAAACCTTGTGGTTCTTATAAATAAGGTAAGAATCATTTATCAAAATTATGTTTTTAAAAGACCTCTGATAATTCAATATATAACTGTAGCTCTATAATAGCAAAGCATAAGTTGCATCATTGTAGAATAAATTTGGAATAGCTCTTCTCCCCCAGATGGTCATCTAGATAGAGTTCTTAAATTTCTTATTTTACCCATAAGAAAAATAACCCTGTTTATAATAACTTCTCAAATGTTTTAACAAATATATTTTTAAAAAATCTCCCAAATGGCCTGGAAAATTACATCATAGTATGTAATTCTGATAATATTCTCTTGGGGTACAGCATATGTGTCAATAAAGTTATGGAATAAGTTTTCTTAGGGAAGCCTTCATATGAACTATTCCATACAGAGGCTAGCACAACTCACTATTGCCCCAACTATTGTCTCAGTTTTAGAGTATTTTGTTTTTTAGGAAACAGCACAGTACTATAGTTAAGATTCAGACTTTGGAGTTTTAGTTCTGAGCAACATCATCAAGATGGTACCATAGGTCATTCCTGACATCACTCCCCTCCCCAAAAGAACAACTAGCAACTATTCACAGACAAGACAACATTGTGAAAATCCTAGGACATGCGAATGAGGCAGAAACACCTACCTTGGATTACAGAGACCAAGAAGGACCACATAGAAGGGTAGAGGTCAACCACACTCTGATAGTATTGCCACTCTCCCATGCTGGCACAGTGCCATATCAACAGGGTAGGGTCCCTTTTGCCTGTGGTTTCCCCAGTAAAAAAAAAAAGAGATCCCAAGGTGGATATCCAGCTCCCCCAGAACTGTAGGTCACTTCTTGGGATATTCATTCTGGTCTTGCCCCCTGGGGGTCACAGGGGAATCTGTGGGGTTTGACCACTGGGAATCAGATTGTGATGGAGGCAGGGGCAAGACTTACAATAACCAGTGTTCAGATCTTGGCAGACTGAGTTCCTATTTGCATTGGCACCAAAGTAGAAATCCCAACCAGAGGTGGCCCCATCAGACTTCCAGGGAATTCAGTGGGTAGTTCTGACTGATTTAGGATCTGAAATGGCAAGCTTTCTGGACCTGAAGTTTGTTCTGCCACTCTGCACAGGCAGGAAACTAATTCATAGGCCCGTCTACTGCTGAGTGTATCCTCTCAGGCCCAGCCCAACCAGGAAACCTGGCCAGAGCACCTAGAAAGGAACATAGTTCAGCAGCCAGCAGTGCTGCCCAGCTGCAGAGCCAGGACAGTGGCTTCATTTGTCCAGGGAACTAAACACACAGTTCTGCCTGATTCAGAACCTAAAACAATGAGCCTTGTTGGCCTTAGAGCCTGTCTCCCCACTGTCCAGGCAGAAAAAACAATTCATAGCCCCATGTGCTGTTGAGTATATCCCCTACCATCATCCAACCAGGAAGCCTGGCCAGAGCTCCTGGGAAGATGCAAAACCCAGAAGCACTCTAGCAGAGAGTCCAGCCAATGGCTTTATACATTTAGGTGCAGCCTAGAAACAGAATCATGTATACACAGTCAACTAATATTTGATAAGAGAGCCTAAAATACTTAATGGGGAAAGGACAATCTCTTCAATGAATGGTGTTGGGGAAATTGGATATTCTTTTGCTAAAGAACAAAACTAGACCCAAATCTTACACCACTCACAAAAATTAACACAATATGAATTGACGACTGAAATCTAAGACCTGTAACCATAAAACTCCTAGAAGAAAACACAGGGGGAAAACTTCTTGACAGGGCTTGGCAGTGATTTTTTTGGATATCGCACTTAAAGTATAAGCTAAAAAAATTAAAAATAAATGAGTGGGATTATATCAAACTAAAAAGCTTCTGCACAGAAGAAATGATAAAATGAAAAGGTAACCTATGGAATGGTAGAAAATATTTTCAAACCACATATCTGATAAGAGGATAATATCTATGGCATCTGGGTAGCTTGGTCTGTTAAGCGCCTTACTCTTGGTTTTGGCTCAGGTCATAATCTCAGACAGTGGGATCGAGCCCTGCATCAGGCTCCATGCTCAGCATGGAGTCTGCTTGAGATTCTTGGGATTCTTTCCCTCTTCCTCTCCCTCCTCTGCTCTCCCTCCCCCCTCTCGCTCTTTTTTCTCTCTCTCAAATAATAAATAAAATCTTTTAAAAAGAGAGGTTAATATCCAAAATGTAAAACAAATTCAAACAACTTAATAGCAAGAAAATAAATGGTCCAATTAAAAAATGGGCATAGGACCTGAGTAGATATTCTTCCATGGGGACATCCAATGGCCAACAGGTATATGAAAAGGTGCTCAATATCACTCATCACCAGGGGAATGAGATATCAACTCACACCTGTCAGAATAACTATCACAAAAAGATAAGAGATAACACATGCTGGCAAAGATGTGGAGAATAGAGAACACTGTGCAATGCTATGGAAATGTAAATTGGTATAGTCACTATGGAAAACAGTGTGGAGATCCTCAGAAAATTAAAACTAGATCTGCAAATGATTCAGCAATTCCACTTCTGGGTATATATCCACGGGAAATGACATTAGTATCCTAGAGAAATATTTGCACCCCCATGCTCATTGCAGCATTATTTACAATACGCAAGACATTGAAATAACCTAAGTGTCCATCAAAAGATGAATGGATAAAGAAATCATGATATAAGTATTGTATTATATTGTTGTATATATTATTTATGTTAATATTCAATATTATATATATGAATATATAAAGAAATCCTGGCATTTGTGACAACCTGGATGGCCCGTGAGAGCACTATGCTAAGTGAGATCAGTTAGACCAAGAAAAACAAACATCGTATGATCTCACTAAATGTGAAATCTAAAAAAAAACTGAACTAATTGAGACAGAGATCAGATTTCTGATTTCCAAGGGCAGGGAGTAGGGGATGGGGGAATTGGGTAAAGGTGGCCAACACTTCCAGTTATAAGATAAATACGTTCTGGAAGTGTAATGTGCAACATAATGACTATAGTTAACGATACTATATTGTGCATTTGAAAGTTGCTGAGAAAGATCTCAAAAGTTCACATTGCAAAGAAGAAAACTATAACCATGCAAAGTGATGAATGTTAACTAATTTGTGGTAATCATTTTGTAATACATACATATATCAAATCATTATGTTGTAATCCTCAAACTTATACAATGTATTCTGTCAGTTTTATCTCAATAAAATGGAAAAAAGTTTTAATTTTGATACCATCTCACTCTAAGAACTTGTCCCAGTGGCTTAAACACACTAGATATGATTTACTCACAACAAATTGAGGACAAGAACCCCTAAACTATAAGGTTAATGGGACAGTTATCTGAGGAAATTCATGCAAATTTTCAGCATGCAATCAAGTACACATTAATTGTTCAATAGATGTTGGCTATTACTATCGCTGATTGCTTAAGATAACCATGAAAGACAGTTGTGCCTGTGGATAGGCATGCAAGGGATACTAGAGTTTTATAGGTTAATTTCGGGAAATTCCTGAGACATCATCAGTCCTGTAGACAGTCAGGCATCCTTGCCTTTAGGCAATATAGATTCAGACCTTGTGTAGAAGCAAGTAAAAGCACCAGGGGCCATGGTAAATTATTTAGTTTTCTTGAGTAAAACCAGGGAAATTATTTTCTATTTCGTTTTCTTGAGTTCAAATAGACTTGGGTCAATTGGCAACAAGCATCAAGCTATGATGGGCCTTGACGTCAAGAATATGTCAAAGTATATATTTTCAGTTACCAAATACTACAAAGGTATATTTCATATTTTTGGTTGATAGAATCAGCATGTTAGAACTCACTAACAGATTTGTAATGGATACCAAATATTGGCTGTGCTACATACCCAAACTGTCCTTCCTTGAGATGAAATAGTAAATAACAGCCAAATAATTTTAGGTAAAAATTAATCATTAGAAAGGACTTCAATTTTCAGATACTAAAAAGTATTATAATCGTGGATAATTCATTATTCTTATAAAAACAGACATGTCAAAAGAACAAATATATATATTTAAGAATAAATTTAAATAATGGTAAAAATTTAACATGACAAATTTAGTATTTTTTTAACTTTGGAAAGTAAGTTTTCTTTTTTTGTTTTTAAACTACCATTTATTTTAACTTTATTTATTTTCTATATTATTTTTTTGAGTAATCTCTACCTCTACACCCAACTTGTAACTCAAACACGTAACCTCAAGTTCAAGAGTTACAAGTTCTACTGACTGACTGGTGCCCCACAAAATTAGTATTTTAAATTGACAGAGAAAGGATAAACTCTCCCATAAATGGTCCGTGAAACCTGGCTCACTATAAATAAAAAGCATTAAAGAATAAATAAATATGCATTTATATAATCCTGGGATGGGAAAGAAAGTTCTGAAATATAACAACAAGCCAAAAACTCTCAGAAAAAATAAGATATAAAAATTTAAAACTTGCTTATGGTTGAAGAACCCATTATATAAAATACTTTTAAAATACAATTGATGAAATGAGAAAAACAGTCAGAAAATATAAAAAAGACACTAAGGATATGACTTTAATATGAAAGATATTAATCAGTAAGGGATGGGCACTCACATATACTGATGATGAGTGCACACAAAACAGTTTTATCTTTCTGGATGAAAGAAATGCTTCATATAATATCTCTGTCTTTGTGTCTCTCACTCTCTCTCTCTCTCTCTCTCTCTCACACACACACACACACACACACACACACACACACACACACACGCAAATACCCATGTGAGACGATTACAAATGCCAAAAGTAATGAATGGTATGATTTTGATTTCCTTCTTTAAAACTCTTTGTATTTGATCAATTTTCGACAACCCCTGTATTTATAGGAAGAAAAGTTATTAAGATATATAAATCCTTAAAAGTAAGCACAGAATAAGAGAGAAAGGGAGAGGGGAAGGGGAAATGAAGGGGAGAAAGAACCACAGAGAAAACAGAATTCTAGAATTTCCTGGCTTTTATCTACCGTCTGTATCACCCTTAGCAAGTTGTTAACCACTCTGTGCTTCAGTTGCCTCATCTATAAATGGTGCTGAGTACTTATTACTTCAGGTGGTTGCTGCAAACATTGAATGACATGAAGGTCTTAAGACAATAAGTGCTCAATAAATGTTAGCAACTATCATCCCCATTATCATTCCTCTCTGTGAAAGAAAAATAAAGCAAACTAATACTGAAATATCAAGGAGCTCTTCACATAAATTATTCTCTAAATTAGATGGTCTCTAAGCCTAGACTCAAGAATATCGTTAGTCAATGACTGTATTTATTTCTATCTTGTATTACTCTGTTATCTCCCAGTCAGGTGGAATGTAAACTCCTGATGTTGCTTTTTATGTGCCACCACCACCAGGTACTCCGAGCTGATGATGCTGTATACAGTGCATGGTCTAGTGGAGATGATTCACTACTTAACGATAAGCATCTTGTATACTAATATTTGTGTTACTGAATAAATACATGTTGAACAAATAGTTCCTTCACCAACTTTTAGATGCAAAACTAAAATTATCTCCTTTCATTTAAATTGTGCTTTCATGAACTTGGAAATCTTTCTGATGACTCCTGAAGTGTTGTGAATATAATTTCTCCACAATTTTTTCCAAGATGAGTTGGAGTCAATGAAAATATTTTGAAAATATAAACTCCCATGCACAACATCCCTCAATACACCAACAAAATTGATCAGTTCAGTGAAAATAAGTCAAACTTCTGATCAATCACTTGCAGTAAAGCTCTTCACTTTCTTATTACATTCTGGTGACAGAGGCAGCCAGAGGTAAAGGTATTTTATGTGACTCATCATTCCCAAAACGATAAGGAATTGTGGATTGTTTTACTAATTCATGACAAAATGTATCTTGTAAGCTACTTTAGTAAGCAATAGGAAAAGGGGGAAATTCACTTTCTGGTTAAGTTTTTGCATGTGTCCACCATTTCCCAAGACAATTTAAAGAAAAGGTGACTGACTTAAGTATTAATTGGAGATTTTGCTATGTGCATCTAGCTAATCAAAACCTTTCCAATTCTGAATACTGAGGACATGGCCAGTTCGTAAGGTTGTGCAGAGAAAAAATCAGGTAAAGAAAGCCAAGATGGTGCAATGAAGAAGAACAATGTAAGTAAAAAAAAAAGGTTAAAAGAGACAGACCAACAATGCCTTGAAGTGAGGCATCTGATATCTGTGTTACCCACACTAGTGCCTCCAGACCTGCAGGGGCTCCGAAGATGACCACAGAGAGCTATTTGAAGTATTTCAAAAGGCCAATGGAATTGTACATGAGTGCTTTGTTATATCATTATTTAGTGACCTGCTTGCCTTTTGCTACTCAGAAATTACCAAAGTTCAAAGAGTCCTTGGGATGGATAAAGTTGGAAAATCTAGACAAGAATACAGGATCTTAGGAAATTCCCCTGAAAGTCAGTAAATTGTTATTTTTAATTCAGTGCTCAATTATTGACTTCTAAAATTTGTTAGCTTTTATAAACATCGTCTCATTAGATTCTAAATAATACCATTATACCCCATTTTACAGGTGAAAAAAAAAGTAACGGAGCTCAAGATCACACACTTAAGAAATTGCAGAACTGGAACTCAACCTTCATCCCTCACCCCAGAATGATCCCTGAAATTTTAGATTAGAGATTAATCTTTTCAATGAAGGTCAGAGAAGTTGAGCAAGGAGAAAGAGAACCCAAGAAGAGCCCACAGTGAGGAAGAGCTGAAGAATGGGAGAGAGTGAGGACCATAAACCTTGTTCCACACAGGTCCTACTGGAAGAATCTCATGGCTGTTAAGATAGCACAGAATCCACTGTTCTCACCAAATCTTGCCCTCTCACCTTGACCCAGATTCCCCAAGAAGACAGAGCTTGCCACAGGCTGAAATTGCTTATTTCTTTTCCAAAGGAATTTTCCAGGTGGGCTCTACTGGTCTCCAAGGTGGGAGCCTTTGGCCATGAAATAGGCTGTCCACTCAGAGTAAGAGAGATGCCCGCAACTGGAGAAACTCTTAAATGTGTTATTGTTAAGGAGATAATAGGAGAAAAGACAATTAGAGGGAGAAAACCCTCTAGGCACTTGTTCTCTGGAGTCATGGTTGTCATGGAGTTTTTGTCCCTGCTAATTTCATCCCCCATTTTGCCATGTCCCTTGTGGATCCATTCCCCACTTTTACCATAGTTCAATTGATGTCCATATGATTATAGCTTTTCTATTAGAAACTAGAGTCATTAGAGCTGGAAAGGATCTAGAAATCATCCAGTCCAAAACCTTCAAATACTAGGTCAGAAAACTAAAGCCAGAAGAGCCAAAAGATTTGCTCAAGATGACACTGGTAGGGGCGCCTGGGTGGCTCAGTCATTAAGCATCTGCCTTCGACTCAGGTCATGATCCCAGGGTCCTGGGATCGAGCCCTGCATTGGGCTCTCTGCTCCTCGGGAAGCCAGCTTCTCCCTCTCCCACTCCCCCTGCTTGTGTTTTCTCTCTCTCTCTCGCTGTGTCTCTGTCAAATAAATAAAATCTTAAAAAAGGATGACACTGGTAAAATACTGGCTGGTGAAATACCTTAATTAAAATAAATCAGATATGAGAACATTTCCCTATGTACAAAGCACTTTCATTTTTGATACATACATCCGTACATTTTCTCAAATATCTGACCAGATCCAATCATCACAGCAGCCTGTGAGGCAGTCATGGCATTATTTCCTATGCATAAGCAAGGAAATTGGGGCAATAAGGAAAACAGTAAAACTAAATCATGCTAGAGCCATGACTTATCATGGGTACAACCTGGGGCATTGGTATCAACCAATCTGGGTAGAATTCTGACGCTCCCGCTTGATAACTATGTGACCATGAGCAAATTAACCTCTCCCAGCCTCAGGATTATCATAAAATGAGGCTGATAGTAGTAGCTACTTCATTAAGTAGGTCTTCATAGAGAGAAGCAAATTGGATAATGCTTATAAAGCACTTACCAGGGGGTGTAGTACAAGCATGCCTTCTATTAATGGTGTAATTTCTATTTTCTGATTTGGAGTATTCTCCAACATGCTATGCTGCATTACTAATCCTTCACTAAAAATATCTACTTAACATCATTCCCACAAACAGTTTTGTTTTTTTCTAGTTTTTTGAAAATGAAAGTCATCTACCCTGCCAGTTACTAGGTATACAGAGATGTTTTAGATAAGGTCCCATTCTTGGTTTGATCTACTTCAACTATTCTCACTTCTAGGGAGAAAGGGGTGGGTGGGCAATGAGTTAATTATTTCACTCTTGCTGGTAGGTTAGTAGTTATATATCCCCCCTGATAAGAACTGTAATAACTTAATCCTTAAACTGAGCAGGTTCTTAGGATAGTTTTAAAGGTATAACACCAAAAGTATAGAAAGTGGGCACCATGGCCACACAATAGAGGACATGTTTCTGGTCAGAAAGAACCATGTACGCTCCACAAATCACACTTTGTGAGATTCAAGTGAATTGTTGCTACAGTGGGAAGATGCGGCAGACCTCTATGTGCCCATAGGTTCTATCTGTCATATGCAATATAATTTCTCACCTGCCATCTTCATATGGTAACAGAAAAAAAATTCAAATCTAAATGATGTAACTACATGAAGTGTAAGGTATTGTATAAATAGTAATGTAATATCTATGAAATTAGTCCATAAACTCTTTTTTTTTCAAATTTTTTTATTGTTATGTTAATCACCATATATTACATCATTAGTTTTTGATGCAGTGTTCCATGATTCATTGTTTGTGCATAACACCCAGTGCTCCATGCAGAACGTGCCCTCCTCAATACCCATCACCAGGCCAACCCATCCCCCCGCCCCCCTCCCCTCTAGAACCCTCAGTTTGTTTTTCAGAGTCCATCATCTCTCATGGTTCATCTCCCCCTCTGACATACTCCCCTTTTCTTCCTCTCCTGTTATCTTCTTCTTTTCCTTTTTTCTTAAAATATGTTGCGTTATTTGTTTCAGAAGTACAGATCTGTGATTCAACAGTCTTGCACAATTCACAGCGCTCACCGTAGCACATACCCTCCCCAATGTCTATCACCCAGCCATCCCATCCCTCCCACCCCCAACCACTCCAGTAACACTCAGTTTGTTTCCTGAGATTAAGAATTCCTCATATCAGTGAGGTCATGTGATACATGTCTTTCTCTGATTGACTTATTTCACTCAGCATAACACCCTCCAGTTCCATCCACGTCATTGCAAATGGCAAGATCTCATTCCTTTTGATGGCTGCATAATATTCCATTGTGTATATATACCACATCTTCTTTAGCCATTCATCTGTCGATGGGCATCTTGGCTCTTTCCACAGTTTGACTATTGTGGACATTGCTGCTATAAACATTGGGGTACACGTACCCCTTCGGGTCCCTATATTTGTATCTTTGTGGTAAATACCCAGTAGTGCAATTGCTGGATCGAACGGTAGCTCTAATTTCAACTGTTTGAGGAACCTCCATACTGTTTTCCAGAGGGGTTGCACCAGCTTGCATTCCCACCAACAGTGTAGGAGGGTTCCCCTTTCTCCACATCCCCGCCAACATCTGTCGTTCCCTGACTTGTTAATTTTAGCCATTCTGACGGGTGTGAGGTGGTATCTCATTGAGGTTTTGATTTGGATTTCCCTGATGCCGAGTGATGTGGAGCACTTTTTCATGTGCCTGTTGGCCATTTGGATGTCTTCTTTGGAGAAATGTCTGTTCATGTCTTCTGCCCATTTCTTGATTGGATTATTTGTTCTTTGGGTGTTGAGTTTGATAAGTTCTTTATAGATTTTGGATACTAGCCCTTTATCTGATATGTCGTTTGCAAATATTTTCTCCCATTCTGTCGGTTGTCTTTTGGTTTTGTGGACTGTTTCTTTTGCTGTGCAAAAGCTTTTTATCTTGATGAAATCCCAATAGTTCATTTTTGCCCTGGCTTCCCGTGCCTTTGGCGATGTTTCTAGGAAGAAGTTGCTGCGGCTAAGGTCGAAAAGGTTGCTACCTGTGTTCTCCTTTAGGATTTGGATGGACTCCTGTCTCACGTTTAGGTCTTTCAACCATTTGGAGTCTATTTTTGTGTGTGGTGTAAGGAAATGGTCCAGTTTCATTCTTCTGCATGTGGCTGTCCAATTTTCCCAACACCATTTGTTGAAGAGACTGTCTTTTTGCCATTGGACATTCTTTCCTGCTTTGTCAAAAATAAGTTGACCATAGAGTTGAGGGTCCATTTCTGGGCTCTCGATTCTGTTCCATTGATCTATGCATCTGTTTTTGTGCCAGTACCATACTGTCTTGATGATGACAGCTTTGTAATAGAGCTGGAAGTCCGGAATTGTGATGCCGCCAGCTTTGCTTTTCTTTTTCAGTATTCCTCTGGCTATTCGGGGTCTCTTCTGGTTCCATACAAATTTTAGGATTATTTGTTCCATTTCTTTGAAAAAAGTGGATGGTATTTTGATGGGGATTGCATTGAATGTGTAGATTGCTCTAGGTAGCATTGACATCTTCACAATGTTGATTCTCCCAATCCATGAGCATGGAACGTTTTTCCATTTCTTTGTGTCTTCTTCAATTTCTTTCATGAGTATTTTATAGTTTTCTGAGTACAGATCCTTTGCCTCTTTGGTTAGATTTATTCCTAGGTATCTAATGGTTTTGGGTGCAATTGTAAATGGGATAGACTCCTTGATTTGTCTCTCTTCTGTCTTGTTGTTGGTGTATAGGAATGCCACTGATTTCTGTGCATTGATTTTATATCCTGCTACTTTACTGAATTCCTGTATGAGTTCTAGCAGTTTTGGGGTAGAGTCTTTTGGGTTTTCCACGTACAGTATCATATCATCTGCAAAGAGTGAGAGTTTGACTTCCTCTTTGCCGATTTGGATGCCTTTGATTTCTTTTTGTTGTCTGATTGCTGTGGCTAGGACTTCTAATACTATGTTGAATAGCAGTGGTGAGAGTGGACATCCCTGCCGCGTTCCTGACCTTAGGGGAAAGGCTCTCAGCCTTTCCCCATTGAGAATGATACTCGCTGTAGGTTTTTCATAGATGGCTTTTATGATATTGAGGTATGTACCCTCTATCCCTATACTCTGAAGAGTTTTGATCAAGAAAGGATGTTGTACTTTGTCAAATGCTTTTTCTGCATCTATTGAGAGGATCATATGATTCTTGTTCTTTCTTTTGTTAATGTATTGTATCACGTTGATTGATTTGCGGATGTTGAACCAGCCTTGCAGCCCAGGAATAAATCCCACTTGGTCATGGTGAATAATCCTTTTAATGTACTGTTGGATCCTATTGGCTAGTATTTTGGTGAGAATTTTTGCATCCATGTTCATCAAGGATATTGGTCTGTAATTCTCTTTTTTGATGGGGTCTTTGTCTGGTTTTGGGATCAAGGTAATGGTGGCCTCATAAAATGAGTTTGGAAGTTTCCCTTCCATTTCTATTTTTTGGAACAGTTTCAGGAGAATAGGTATTAATTCTTCTTTAAATGTCTGATAGAATTCCCCTGGGAAGCCATCTGGCCCTGGGCTTTTGTTTCTTGGGAGATTTTTGATGACTGTTTCAATTTCCTTAGTGGTTATAGGTCTGTTCAGGTTTTCTATTTCTTCCTGGTTCAATTTTGGTAGTTGATACATCTCTAGGAATGCACCCATTTCTTCCAGGTTATCTAATTTGCTGGCATAGAGTTGCTCATCATATGTTCTTATAATTGTTTGTATTTCTTTGGTGTTGGTTGTGATCTCTCCTCTTTCATTCATGATTTTGTTGATTTGGGTAATTTCTCTTTTCTTTTTGATCAGTCTGGCCAGGGGTTTATCAATCTTGTTAATTCTTTCAAAGAACCAGCTCCTAGTTTCGTTGATCTGTTCTACTGTTCTTTTGGTTTCTAGTTCATTGATTTCTGCTCTGATCTTTATGATTTCTCTTCTCCTGCTGGGTTTAGGCTTTATTTGCTGTTCTTTCTCCAGCTCCTTTAGGTGTAGGGTTAGGTTGTGTATTTGAGACCTTTCTTGTTTCTTGAGAAAGGCTTGTATTGCTATATACTTTCCTCTCAGGACTGCCTTTGCTGTATCCCAAAGATTTTGAACAGTTGTGTTTTCATTTTCATTGGTTTCCATGAATATTTTTAATTCTTCTTTAATTTCTTGGTTGACCCATTCATTCTTTAGTAGGATGCTCTTTAGCCTCCATGTATTTGAGTTCTTTCTGACTAGTCCATAAACTCTTATATGAAAAAATATCTTTTAAAAATTCTCTTTAAATTCTTTTGGTTGTACTCTGAGTCTCCATGGTACCCCCAGTCTGGTGGTTCTTCTGCTCCCTGGTCAATTTACTGTCCTGGAATCCATGAGAGGCTCAGACCTCTGGTACTGGGTCTTGCTACCTACACACACAACAGCCATCATTTCTGAAGTCTTGCACAGTCTCTGGGAAGTACCATGAAGCATGTTCCAGGCTTGCTTTTACCCAGAAATTGATGACTTTATAGCCTCTGAGAGGCACTAAAAAGCAAGATTTGAGACTTGGTGTTTATGACCAGAGACTCCCCTCTGTTGGCCTCCTGCTAGGCAATCTGGGGAGCACTTCTCAATTGCTCTGATGAACCTCTGCTGTAATCATGGCCAGGTTTTTCTCTACCCAGAATTCTCCAGTATCCTACCTAGGAGATATCAACCTAGCTAGGAGTATTTTGAGAGTTGAGTAAGTGAATGGAGCAGGTGTGCAGTGGAGAAAGAATCTCCCTATATAGATATTAGTAGTGAAGATTCTTCACTAGGTAGCTATTACTTCATCCCTCTTTTTTATCATTCCCCATAGATATGTCTGATGGTCCTGGGCCCATATATCTCGATTCAATTCTCCAGAGGAGAAACCTCCAATATTCTACTAGAGGGAAGGAGGAATGATGGGGATGGGTGGAATTTCCTGTATGCAAGAGGAGGGGACAGGCTGGTCTAGAAGTCTAGTTACTCTTAATAAATTTTCAATCAAATCTCCATTTTTAAGCCCCACCCACTATGCAGGTGCCTAGTGCCTACAATTCCTGATCCTTCTGAGGGTTGTGCAATGGAAATCAATTTGCTTCTTCTTGGCTTTCCTGCCCCATGTACCCAGGACCCATAGCTTCCTGATTTCTTGAATCTGAGTTGGTTGTTCCTCATAGATTTGCTTCCAGCTTCACCTTCTGTTGTCATTTCTCCTGGCATACGTATCTTAGTAATTTTATGAGTTAAGAAAAAAATTTTTTATTGTTTTTTAGGCAGGCTCTAAGAAGGAGTAAAGGCAAATGTACAGATTCAGGCCCATTATGTTTGCCCACATATCACAACTGTATTTTCAATTTTTTTTTTTTTAAGTAGGATCCATGCCCAGCATGGAGTCCAGTGTGGGGCCTGCGCTCACAATCCTGAGATCAAGACTTGAGCTGAAATCAAGAGTCAGACACAACCATCTGAGCCACCCAGGCACCCCTATTTTCAAATTTCTTAAGCCATTTTATATTTTCAGTAGAAACAACTGACTATATACCATTGTTCATGATATTTTCCCCAGCGTTCAGATAGTGCAATTTAAAAATTATTTTAACATTTGTTTTTTTACTGATATTTCATTAGGTTAAAAAAAGCTGCTTTAATTTCCTTTTATTACCTTTGAAACTTTGTATGTTTATATATTTTTAATCATATTCATTTTTATCCTAATTTCTATTCAGCACCTCTATTCATAAAAAAGTAACTAGCTTATACTGTTATTTTACTAATGTCTACAACCTACTGTTACAACCACATATTTTAATGTTCAAGGCCTTATATCTGAGTAAAAATATATATATATAAATATATAGTAAAGATATGATAAAATCACATTTTGCTTTCATTCCAAAACTATAATTAGACCATAATTTAAAAATTAAATTTCAATATGTCAGAGTTGACTGAAAAACTGAAAATTCTGTATCCCACACATAGAATCCAAAATAAATCATTTCACTACATTTTAATTGATCTATAAAACAAGACCTACTGAATCACAATTCACTATGAGACCAATTCTTTTTTAAAACAAAAAAGTAAATATATGTTGTTACAATGTAGTACAGCCTAAAAATTAAATAGTCATGATAACCATATTTCCCTCAAAAGCACTCTACTGAGAACTTACCTGCCACATCAATTATTCCTCTTATTTTTTGTTAACTACTTTCCAGAACTTTGCTGAATGAAAGTTCCTGACTTAAGTGCTGAATAACAACTTAGTCTTTTTTTTTTAAGATTTTATTTATTTGACAGAGAGAGTGAGAGAGCACAAGCACAGGGAACAGTAGAGGGAGAGGGAGAGGGATAAGCAGGCTTCCCGCTGAGCGGGGAGCCAGACGCGGGGCTCGACGCGGGGCTCGACGCGGGGCTCGACGCGGGGCTCGACGCGGGGCTCGACGCGGGGCTCGATCCCAGGACCCTGGGATCATGACCTGAGCCGAAGGCAGACGCTTAACCATCTGAGCTACCCAGGCGCCCCAATAACAACTTAGTCTTAGGAACCAAAATACTGGCGCAGTTGAAGCAATGAAGGAGCAGAGTGCCGTCTGTGAGGATGACACCGCCCACAAGAACTGCACGCGCGCGGCCGTCTACACCTGCGGTGAGAAGACCGGCACAGCGGCCTCAGGCTCCAGGCGCCCGCCCCACGGAGCCGGGATGCCCTCCAGGCCTTCGGCTGCGGCCACGACTCTCCACAGACCTGCCTGGGTCCGTCGTCACCCCAGACGGCCTCTGTAGAGCGGTAGGCAATCCTGGAGAACACTTCGCTCCAGAAGGAGGAGATTGCCTGGCAGATGAAGGCCTAGAGAACCAGCGCGGAGCCCAACGTGAGGAGCGCGAAGAGCGGTGCACCTGTGAAGCAGGACCAGGTGCCAGCTTCCTGGGAACAGAGGCGGCCCCTATGAGCAGGACCCGCAACCCTTCACGCCCAAGGCCGCCCCCAGGAATGGCCCAGAGGATGCCCGACAAGGGCCCAGCGCAGGCAAGGTCAAGAACAAAGTGATGCCTGGATCCTGTGGCTGATGTCGAGGCCAAGCCTACCAAGGTGGCAACATCCTCGCGCACCGTGACCTGCCCCACGCCGGGGAAGCCACTGCGCATGTCAGACCTGACACGCAGGCGCTTCACACCATTTCGGGCCCCGTGGACCAGGGGGTTCATCACGTGCAGGGAGCGCTGCGTGTGCATGGTGACTGGCGGCAGCCCCAGAGGCGAGACATTTCGTGTTGTACTGCAGCCGTCTGGGACTGGGGTCACCCTGGAGGGCATGCAGAAATCGACTCGGAAAAAGTGGGTGCACCTAGTGAACTGGGAGAAGCGACGTCATCGTGTTGCAGCGGAGCGGCGTGGGGCTTAGCGGGTTCTGGGGTGACGCCGCAAGCCAGGAAGTCAAGGCCCATGATGCCGGCTTCGCGTGCCAGAGACCGTCTCAGCACTTGCTCACGACTGGCCGTGTGGTGCCCTCCTTCCTTGGCCACGCTAGAGCCTGGGGATGCGGCGGGCAAGGAGGCCCTCAGCTCCAGGGCATGCCTGCTGCGGTGACTGGAGTTCAAGGGCATGGGCTAAGAATATTTAATATGGTGTCACCTTAAGAATAAAATCTTGGGCGCCTGGGTGGCTCAGTTGGCTAAGCGACTGCCTTCGGCTCAGGTCACGATCCTGGAGTCCCAGGATGGAGTCCCGCATCGGGCTCCCTGCTCAGCGGGGAGTCTGCTTCTCCCTCTGACCTTCTTCCCTCTCATGCTCTCTCTCTACCATTCTCTCTCTCTCTCAATAAATAAATAAAAATCTTTAAAAAAAAATATTAGAAAAAAAAAAGAATAAAATCTTAACTGAATGCAAATGCACAGTTAAAATTGAGTCAGAGTGGCCAGAAGTCAAAGTCCGAGCCATGACCATATGAGGGCGCCACTTTTAAGGGCTAAGTAGAAATCCCTTCACATCCTCTCGAGTTAGGCAAAATTTGAAGTCCCTGAGAAGTCTAGGAATGCCTCTCCCAAATTAAAGTGTGATAAGACTCCCAAAGGGAACAAAATGCATGGGGGGGGGCAGGAGAGAAAGAACCAAAATACTAAGATTTGTACTAAAATACTAAGGTTAATTCTTCTGACAAATACTAAGTGCTTACAATGTGCCAGGCATTATTCACATACTGGAACACTGAGGGTCTTGTTCATGCAAACATAGAAGTCAAGATGGCAAGGTGTTGTGGGGGGGCAGTCTTTCCCTAGCTCTTTGGAACCCAAGCAGGTACACAAAGTCACAGAAAGATTTACTGAATTGAGATTCTTCTCCTTTCCACTCTGAACCCTTCTAATAACTCCTGCAAATAAAAGTTTACCATGTGGTGGTAGAGAAAGGACACATGCTAAAAACATCCAAATGACTAACAGCTACATGAAAAGATGCTCAGCCTCACTAATCATCAGGGAAATACAAATTAAAACCACAATGAGATATCACCCCCCACCTGTTAGAATGGCTGCCATCGAGAAGACAAGAGATAACCAGTGTAGGTGAGGATGTGGACAAAACAGAACCCTCTTACAGTGTGGGTGGGAATGTAAATTGGGGCAGCAGCTATGAAAACAGCATGGAGTTTCCTCAGAAAATTAAAAATAGAAATACCATATAGTCCAGTAATTCCACTACTGGGGATACACCCAAAGGAAATGAAAACAGGGTATCAAAGAGATATCTGCACTCCCATGTTTATTGTAGAGTTATTTACAATAGCCAAGATATGGAAATAACTTGAGTGCCCATCAATGTATGAATAGTAAAAATGTGATGTATCTCTCTCTCTCTCACATACACACACACACATAGGAATATTATTTAGCCATGAGAAAGAAGGAAATCCTACAACTTGAGATGAAATGGATGGCCCTTGAAGACTTTATACTAAGTGAGATAAGTCAAAGAAAGACAAATACTATATAACATGATTGGAATCTAAAAAAGCTGAACTCATAAAAACAAAGAGTAAAAACTTTCAACTAGTGGTAAATAATTCTTAGAAATCTAATGAAAAGTGTAATGAATATAGGCAAAAAATTGTATTATAATCATCAAACTTGCTAAGAGACTAGATCTTAAATTATTCCAACCACAAATAAGAAATGATAATTATGTGATGTGGTAGAGGTACTAACTCTGCTACAATGGCAATCATATCACAATATATAAATGTATCAAGTCGTGGCACCTGGGTGGCTCAGTAGGTTGAGCATCTGACTCTTGATTTAGGCTCAGGTCATGATCTCAGGGTCATGAGATTGAGCCCTGTGTCAGGCTCCATGCTCAGCGAGGAATCTGCTTTTCTCCCTCTCTCTCCCTCTGCCCCTCCCCCTGCATGCTCTCTCTCTCTCTCTCATATAAATAAATAAGTCTTTAAAAAACATGTATCAAATCAACATGTACACTTTAACACAATGTTATATCAAATATATTTCAAATTAAAAATTTAAAAATAAATTTTAAAAAGGACACATGCTGAATACCAAAAGGAAAAAAAAAAGAATAAAAAAGGAATAGTGAATTATGCTTAATTATAATTGTAAAATAAAGGTAAGTCAAATGAATAAAGAAGACTAGTGTCGGGGCACCTGGCTGACTCAGTCAGTTAAGCATCTGACTCTTGGTTTGAGCTCAGGTCATGATCTCAGTGTGGAGTCTGCTTGTTTCTCTCCTTCCCCTTGCTTGCACTCTCCCTCTCTCTCTCTCTCCTTCAAATAAGTAAATAAATAAAATCTTAAAAAAAAATAAGAAGACTAGTGTCTTCATGAAAGATGCTTAACTGACTAACACAGAAAATCTCATACATGGCCTTCTGTTGAAAAACTGCCAGAGATGGCAAGTATATGAAAAACAATTCCAGAACCTTCAGAGATCTGAAAGCCACAGACACCAAAAGTGTTAAGCCTTCTGGTTTACCTTCTGGTAAAAAGAGGGACTGCGAGAAAAAAGTGACATCTAGACCAGATAGTACAGATAATACAGCAAATTATAAAGAGTATCTGCAACAAGATGCATGAAATAAGTAAAGGAAAGGTTGTACAGGTAGGTTCCCTGAGATGCAGAACTTCTCAGAACCCACCTTTTTGATAAAGTTCATGGACAACTCCCGGCTGCAACTCAGCCCCAGACCTTATCTCCAATTGTATTCCAGACTGAGGGCAAATTGAAGGGTGAGATGACTCCTGCCAGGCTACTTGCCTAGCTTTGGGTTGTTAGAAAATGAACTATGAGTTTCAGTGAATGTCTAATATACGGACTTCCTCCCTCTGGTCCATGCGCATCAATAATTTTGTTCCTCAAGCATTTCTTAAGATGAAAGCCACCCAGCCTTCCTTTGCATAAGAAAGGGGTTTTATTAGAACAAGAATATTTCATACAATATCAATTTGATACTTTACACATGCCAGTTTTTCTATTTATGTTGACATTTAAGTCCAATCTAACACCATGACTCTATTTCAGAAAAAAATTGTTTTGAGAGAGAGATGAAGCTTGTTCTTCCATGGGGTCTCCCTGGGTCCAAGATGCCTATCTAGGTCTAGAGTGTGATCCCACCAAAGTGGGAGGTTTGTCTGTCTTTCATCTAGTCTGGCAAAACTGAAGGGAGATGCTTCCACATCCATTTGACAAAAGTTCCAAGCCATGATTGCAAGAGCCTGCTATGGCTATTTCTTTACTTGTAGGAAGGTGGGGAATCTCATTCCTAGCGGTATCCATAGCAATATTGCACACAGAAGGTCTTGGCCAGCATTAGAAGGGGAAAGGAAAGCATAAGAAGAGTGACAATGGAATAAAAGCAGCAAAGTTTACATATAAACAGTTGGTTTATCTTCCCCAGTTATTTAGGAGATGTTACAGACAAGGAGATCCACCAAGAATTCAAGGAAGGCAGTCATAGATCAAGCTGATGGGAGAATGCTGAAATACATGGTTTATCTTCATTGGCAAGACATTTAGGTTTCCCAGATCAGAACAGAGATCCAAATCAGTTATCTAGATACAGGGAATTGAATTGCAAGTGTTTCCTCATTTGCATGGATGATAACAGAATAGGCAAGCTCTGGGTTTCTCTAGGCTTATGAATAGAAACATGAAACTGTTGATCTTTAGGAAAAATTTTAAATTCTCATCAGAACTCGTTTAATGCATCAGTCACTAATTCCTGAGTATGTGAGTGAGTGAATGAGAGAGTAATCATTTATACCTACTAAAAAATTAGGGGAACGTAGGTGGTACGTATGGACAATAACTAGGTTTCTGAAAACTCTAAAAATTAAACCACAAAATCAAATCAGAATAAATAAAATGTGTAACAGAGGCATTTTAGAGACTAAATATTTCCTACAACCAAAGAAGGAAAATCTATTAATTGATCTGTGAATATAGTGATTAGATGGGAGATGGTCACTTAGAAGAGAGGAAGATGAATACTTGGGGAGAGAAAGAGTCAGTGCCCTGGCCCAGCGCCTCAACCTATCTGGACTCTGTAGTTGGGCACACCAGGCACTACACACATTACCCGCTTTCTCTCCAAATAGACTTTTGATTGTAATTTGTTTTTCTATGTGGTTTCCTCAGCAAGTCAAAGAATTGTGCCACTAGCACAAGTACAGGGTTGGCAGTTTTGTTTTTCCATGAAAACTAAAAATGGCATCTGGCTTATGTGGTTAGCTATTCTGAGCTTGGTAACTTCAGTCCATCTGAAAAAAATCTTCAGAGGTTGCAAAGATGAGTGACACACCCCAGATTGTGCTAATTTTACTAAAGTGAATTCATCTCCAGCTAGCTGGTCACCCACCTCACCAGGACAGCTGTACCTTTTCTTGCTTCAAAGAGCTATAAAATGCCTGATTCTTTTAGTGCCAAAAATATTGTTTAATATATGTCTATTTATATGCCCCATAATAAATGCACTTATTTAGGAAGTTTTATTTAACATGTGGCTTTACTATAAACCCCAGATCATTTTTGCCTTATTCAAATCTCATGACCAAACCCCACATTATGCACTATATTTAACAATTATTAATGATCGCTATTTTCTCTTTGGTAACTGGGAAAACTACAAAAGTACATTATATCTTCTCAGTGCAAGGAGAAAATTTCCATTAGCAGCGAACATGTATGTGGCTGAACGGGAGATATTTTCTAAAGATCTCATATTCAGAATCTTTGTTCAAAAAAATTTAGAGATGATAATAGACTAGTGACAGCTCCATGTAAGTCCAAAGAATGAGGCATATTTTCCTTTATTTGTTTGTTTGTTTTGTTCCAATGACTTTGGGCATTAGGAGAATTTAAGATTAGCTACCAAAGGTAAATTGTAAGATAAGAGCTCAGTAAACTGGAGTACAGATAAGGAAAGGTGGAGGGAAAAACTGACTATAAGGAAAGGCAAGGTGACCAGGTGGCTGTTAGAGTTGGCACAAGGTTGCATTTCCATGTGTGGCCACTTCTATGAACTTGAGTTCTTTCTATTTTCCTAATGACTGCTTCCTATAGGCAGAAGAAGCAGCAGAGGTGAGAGGTACTGGCAAGCCTTTTTACTGAGACTATTATGTTCCAGTTTGAGTAGATATCCCAAAGCTATCTAATTTGCCTCTTTTTAGCACATTAACCTGGATTTCTCTTGATTTATACAAAATTGACTAATAATATGAGCTAATATTTATTAAGTATTACCATATACCAGGCATTAAGCTAAGCTCTTTTCATGCATATTCTCACTTAGTTGTTGTATCAATTCCATGAGGTAGATACAATTATTATCTTCATTGTACAGATGAGAAAAATGGAGCTTGTAAGTAACTTGCATGAGGCCACCTACCTATAAAGTGGTGGACACGAGATTAATAATTGCAGGTCTGATGACTTAAGAATAACTAACAAATACCTAAACAACTTTCACTCTAGTCTCTGCTGACCCACTTTCCAATGCATCAAAGCTATCACAAAGATCACGTTTTTTTTTTACCAAACTAAGGAAATGTCTTCTATTTCTTTGGCTCAAATGGTGATAAATAAATATTTATAGAATAATAATAATAATAATAATAATAATACTCACCTCTTAAGCATTTGCTATCCACCAGCATTATTCTAAGTGCTTGTATATATTGAGTCATTTACTTCATCACAATAAGCCTATGAGATAATTACTATTATTATTCCTATTTACAGATAAGGAACTAAGGCACACAGAGCCCAAGTAACTTGTCCAAGGACATACAGGTAGATACTTATTTATTCATTTATGGCCAACCAAGAGCAACCACAGCTGAATAAATGTATGCCAGTTGTTTACTGTTGGTTCAAGGACACATAACACGTTCTGAGATAATATGGAGGAGAAAAATCACCCTCTTCAATTCCTAGGCTAAATTCCAACCTAGAACTTATCACAAAACTGGTGAAAACCTAGAACCTTTCCCCCAAATGATGGTATGCTCCTCTTCTATAGATTCTTAAGAAACTTTGAGTGTTGGCTGGAAAGCAATTACTTCAGATTGAAATGACAAATCCCCAGCTTTATTTAAATCAATGTAGTGACTGCTTTATGTATAGCTGATTGAATTGTCCATGAGGTTTTTCAGTCATTAACGCCCTAATCAGAGGTTTTCTGATCTTTGTCCTACCTTAACACATTTAAAGAGTCAGTTCTATACCCCCATCATGCACAGGGGCTCACAATAGCTGGATTCTCAAACAGGAGAGGATGTCTGCCTTGTGGTGCTCACATGCCATAAAGGAAGCATGTTAAATTTCATAAGAGGGAAAGGCAACTGTTTTTAGAAAACATGTCCTCCTCCTCAGGTTATTATGCTATATATTCTTATCCTACCTTAAAAATCACCATCCTGAATGCTAGACTAACATTTTTTTTTCAACGTTTTTCCTCCTATAGACACAGACTCTATTTCGATATTCCTGGTTGTTCAGTCTTTGTCATGGTGAAGTTTTCTGCTAAATTGAGCATCTATAATCTCAGTATAGGCAATGCTATTCATTCTAGATACCAATAATGGCCAAACTGTTTCCCAATAACTAATAGGTAAACTAGTTCGGGGAATACTGGAAAGGGGGGAAAGGTCTAGTCAACACAAATCATTGTGTAAGTCAGCTAGTCCAAAACTACATGAAAATCTGCACAACCAGCTCACAGCCTCTTTGTAAACATTAGCTTAGGTCAGCAAAACAAAGGCCCACGGGAAAGTACATGCTCCTTCTGCACAACCTTCTTCATGGCATTTTTAATCTCCTTATTCCTAAGACTGTAGATGATAGGATTCACCATAGGGATCACCAGAGCATAGAATATGGACACCACCTTGTCCTGGTTTAGGGAGTAGCTAGAACTGGGTCGCATGTACATGAAGAGACCAGAACCATAGAAAAGAGTCACAGCAGTCAGGTGAGAGGCACAGGTGCTGAAGGCTTTGGTCCTACCTTTGGCTGAGCTGATCTTCAGGACAGCAGCAACAATGTAACCATAAGAGATGAGGATCACAAGGCCAGACACAATTCCAACAACAACACCCACAACGAAGGTCACCACCTGACTGGTAAAGGTATCAGAGCACGACAGAACCAGAACTGGAGGAAGGTCACAGAAGAAGTGGTTGATCACGTTGGGCCCACAGAAATCATGCTGGTAGACAGAGTATGTTTCAACCGAAGAACTGAGGAATCCACCCACGTAGGCCCCAGCCACCATCTTTACACAAAGTGTATGGGAAATGAGGGCTGGGTAGAGCAATGGGTTGCAGATTGCAGCATAGCGGTCATATGCCATGGCAGCCAAAAGAAAGCATTCAGTCAGCCCCATTCCACAGAACACAAAGTACTGTGTGGCACAGCCAACAAAGGAAATGGTTTTCTGCCCTGTGATGATGTCAGAGAGCATCTTGGGAGTTGTGGAGGACACATAGCAGATATCTAGGAAGGACAGGTTACTGAGGAAGAAGTACATGGGTGTGTGCAGGTGGGAGTCCATCCTGATGAGGGCAGTGAGGCTCAGGTTCCAGGCTAGGGTCAGGAGATAAATCCCCAGAAATAACAGAAAAAGGAAAAGCTTCATTTGAGGATGGTCTGAAAATCCCAGGAGGATGAATTTTGTCACAATTGTGTTGTTCCTTCCCACAACCATAGACCTACTTCCTGCATAAAGGAAAGGAACAATTCTGTGATCAGTTAGATTGTGTTTGTTATTATATGAGGGGATATTTCCTGGAAGATCATATAAACAATTAACACCAAGTTAACATCACAGCCACCTGCTATGGCTTCTTCTTGGAGGAAGTCTGCCCATGATAATCTCTTGGCACTATTTAAAATCTGTATGCTATACAGATTTGCTTGCTGATTAGAAGAGGGTCTGTCTAATGGAGTAGAGAGTGACTGGAAGTCAGTAATCTGGGTTTTGTCCTCAGCTCCATTCCTGACTCCCTGGGGACTGTGGAAAAGTGCCTTCACCTCTTCAAATTCTCATTTTCTCAACTGAAAAATGGGAGGGTTGAAACAGGTGAGTCTCAAGGTTCCTTTAGATTTAGGTTTCTTTTTTTTTTCATTTAAATGATTTTATTTATTTATTTGACACAGAGAGACACAGCAAGAGAGGGAACACAAGCAAGGGGAGTGAGCGAGGGAGAAGCAGGCTTCCTGCGGAGCAGGGAGCCCGATGCAGGGCTCAGTCCCAGGACCCTGGGATCATGACCTGAGCTGAAGGCAGACACTTAACGACTGAGCCACCCAGGTGCCCCTAGATTTAGGTTTCTTATGGCTTTTTAGACTTCCTGACTTGAAAATATAAACCCAGATTAACAATAACATTAGGAATTTTTTATATTTTATATATCTTTAGTATAATAATCTGGAAAAGGAGCTAAATGCAACAGGCTATAATATTTGGCATATTCAATTTTGAGGGAGCAAATCTAACCCACAATAAAGATAATCCATTCTTTCAGGTTAGAAAACTAAGAGAAAAAAAAAAAATATATATACACATATATGCTCAGAACTAAAAATTTTCTTCTAATTATATGATGTTTTTATACAAGTAACTGCATAAAATGCATAAAAATATCAAAATTTGGATGAACACAATCAGCACCATTATGGGATAGAAGGACTATGAATAATATGTCCATGGTTGGGGGAATGGTGAAACAACACCAAAGCTGACTGAAATCGGATGAGCCATGGCGGTCAAGAACAAGCAGAAACTAATATTTTCTGAGCAAGAAAAGCTGGAAAGGCTTCATTCAATATTTAAGGATAATATTTAAGGATAGGCATGGGACAACCTTGATGTCATCAGGCCAGACCAGATTATCATTTTTAAGACATGAGGGAAGCCTGTATGCATTTTACATTAAGAAAGACAAACTGGCACTTATATAAGATCAAAATGAGGAAATATAAATGGGATGGGTGTGAAAAGGCAGAAGTAACCCAGGGAAGACTCAGGGCTAAAATTAAAGTTGCTGATACTTTATCATTTTATGGAATTTGACTACCCATGCATGTTTTCAACCAACTGCAACTATCTGATTGTGTTTCTCTATTATTCATCATGTTAAAAACTGTTCTACATGAAGAGGTGCTCAACATCACTCATCATCAGGGAAATGCAAATCAAAACCACAATGAGTTATCATCTCACATCTGTTAGGATGGCTATTATTAAAAAGACAAAAGATAAGTGTTGGTGAGGATATAGAGAAAAGTGTTGTGCACTGTTGGTGGGAATGTAAATTGGCGCAGTCATTATGACAAACACTATGGAAGTTCCTCAAAAAAATTAAAAATAGAACTACTGTATGATTCAGCAATCCTACTTCTGGGTACTTATCCAAAGAAAATGAAGTCAATATCTTGAAGAGATAGTTTCACTTTCATGTTTATTGTGGCATTATTCACAATAGTCAAGATATGGAAACAACCTAAACGTCTATCAGTGAATGAATGCATAAAGAAAACTTGAGATAGAGTGCCTGGGTGGCTCAGTCAGTTAAATGTCTGCCTTTGCAAGATGTCCATCGACCGATGAATGGATAGAGAAGATGTGGTATATATATACAATGGAATATTATGCAGCCATCAAAAAGAATGCAATCTTGCCATTTGCAATGACGTGGATGGAACTGGAGGGTATTATGCTGAGCGAAATAAGTCAATCAGAGAAAGACATGTATCATATGACCTCACTGATACGAGGAATTCTTAATCTCAGGAAACAAACTGAGGGTTGCTGGAGTGGTGGGGGGTGGGAGGGATGGGGTGGCTGTGTGATAGACATTGGGGAGGGTATGTGCTATGGTGGGTGCTGTGAAGTGTGCAAGACTGTTGAATCACAGATCTGTATCTCTGAAGCAGATAATACATTATATGTTTAAAAGAAGAAGAAGAAGAAGATAGCAGGAGGGGAAGAATGAAGGGGGGAAATCATAGGGGGAGATAAACCATGAAAGACTATGGACTCTGAAAAACAAACTGAGGGTTCTAGAGGGGAGGGGGGTGGGAGAATGGGTTAGCCTGGTGATGGGTATTTAAGAGGGTACATTCTGCATGGAACACTGGGTGTTATATGCAAACAATGAATCATGGAACACTACATCAAAAATTAATGATGTAATGTATGGTGATTAACATAACATAATAAAAAAAATGTCTGCCTTTGGTTCAGGTCATGATCCCAGGGTCCTGGGATCGAGCCCCACATTGGGTTCCCTGCTCAGTGGGAAGCCTGCTCTCCCCCTCCCCCCTGCTTGTGCTCTCTCTCAAATAGATAAATAAAATCTTAAAAAAAAAAGAAAACTTGAGATAGATGATGGTGATGATGATGATGACGGTGATGATAGATAAACAGATGAGAGGAGAGAGAATGGAATATTATTCAGCCATTTAAAAAGTACAGGGTAAATAAGTTTTGGCTATTAATGAGCAGCATGGTAACAACAGCTAACTTTACTGTATTGTATATTTGAAGTTTTCTAAGAGGATAGATCTTAAATCTCAACACAAACACATACATGTACACATACATACACATACACACAAAGGGTAACTATGTAGAGGCGACAGATAAGTTATTGAGCTTGATTGTGGTGAACTTTTCACAATGTATACACATATATAAAAACATCAAGTTGCACACTTTAAGTATATACAATTTCTATATGTTAAAGACATCTCAGTTAAGTTGTTAAAATAAATACATACTGCTCCTAGCTTTGTGTTTTCTTAAAATTTTAAATCTCCCCACAATCAGTCACTGATTGAGTAACCAAAATCAAGAAGAGCCAAGACTGCTCTTCACTATGACATCAACCTATGAACCTATCAAAGAGGAAATAACATGAGTTTGGTGTTTCTTATCTTAATGAAATCCTCTCTACCAGAATGTAAGCTATTCAAAGGCAGGCTGGGAGATCTGTTTATTGATCTATTTATTGATTTATCCTATAACTAATCTAGAACAGTGATTGGGACATAGGCATAGTAAGTATTAGTTGAATGAATGAATTTTTTCACTGCTTATCTACAGAAGCTTCGCAGAGTGTTTGGTTTATAATGGGCGCCCAATTATAATAATATAATATGCAACATATAATATAATATATAATACAATCACAAACACTTATTCAAGGCTTATTGAGTACCAGGCACTGTTTTAAGGACTTGATTTATATTAGCTCATTTAATCCTCCCTGCAAGTAAGTAGACTTACTCTGCCCCTTTTACAGATGAAATGTGGAATAGGCTATAAATTATAATTGTCATTTGTTGGATGAATGAGGGGGGAAGGAAGGAGCTGAACTTACTGAATGATTTCAGGCAGAAGTGTCCTAAGGTCTCACCCTACAGAAGAATTATTGGTTGTTTTGTTCCACGAACATTTTTTACGAACTTCAGTTCATCTGCATTTCCCACTGTTCTATGCCTGGTTTCTGGTTCAGTCAATTTTCTATAGTTTGGCCTCATGCAAAGAGTAATATCTGCTTCTGGAATCCCTGCTCCTTTATTACCAAGTCTTCAAAATGACCTTAGGGAGTTCATTATTTTAATGGGCAGGGGTAGCCACAATATCCCTCCACATGGCTGCCCTATCACTCACTCTTGGGTCCAAGATAAAAGCTTAGCAATTATTAGAACTAAACATTTCTGAGCACTGATTGTTCTCTGGGGTGACAGGGACAGGGGCAACCACCCATTGCCAGAGTCTTAGTTACGGTCGTCTCCCTTATTCTCCTCTGAGCTTCCCCTGGGTCCCGGAAGACATCCTTTTGCATTGGTGGGCAACCTTCCACTTTGAGACCCTTCACTGGAAGTAAACCACACACAAAAGAGTTGGGTTCAATTCTGGCTCTGTCATTTTATCTGTATAAACATACACAAATTTTTTTAAATCTCTGAAATATCAATTTCTTCCCTTGTAACACCGGTGTGATAATTATAATGCCAATCTCAAAGGGTTGTTGTGATAATGAAATGAGATATGAACAGGAAGGTCTTAGCACAGTGCCCAGTGAATAGAAATCACTCGATGAATATTGAGTAATAATGTCACTAATTCTGCCTCTAGGGTTGTGGCCAAGAGCTCTTTCCTATCTATTTGATGTTTTATTGTGATGAAAACAGTTCCTTTACCCTTTAATATTTTGGGGGCTACTTCCAGCACTGCCATGACCTGGACACACATGTCCATGGCTGTGGGCGAGTCAATTAACACTTCCCCCACCTCACAGGGCCTGAGTAAATTCAGTTCCCTGTCCAAGAACCCCTCAAGCTCTGAAAATTTAGTTTTGAGACACTGATGTCCTGTTTTTTGAAACTTTTTCTACAGGAATAAAGTTTACAAAAAGGAGTTAATCTGTTTCATGGAGATCAAGTTAGCAAGCCTCAGTCTGAGAATAAAAATTAAAGGACAAAAATATCTTCTACTTGAAAGAATACAATTACTGAGACTCTCTTTTTTTTTTTTAATTTTTTTGACAGGGAGACACACAGCGAGAGAGGGAACACAAGCAGGGGGAGTGGGAGAGGGAGAAGCAGGCTTCCCCTGGAGCAGGGAGCCCGATGAAGGGCTCGATCCCAGGACCCTGGGATCATAACCTGAGCCAAAGGCAGGGGCTTAACGACTGAGCCACCCAGGCGCCCCTAATTACTGAGACTCTTGACACACAAGGTAATAGGCTGAATTTAGGGAAAGAAATTTAGCAACTGAGATCATTGAAAGAAAAACAGGTAAGTGACTCCAAAAATAGACTGTGAAGAGAAAAGTCAAGGAAGTTCTTTATTAAGAGAAGCGTTTTGGACTAGGCCAGGAGATCCCGAAGCTAGGGGAGTGAAGCCCAACTAACTACAAAAGTGTTTTGATACTGAATTAAGATCCCAGATAATTTAGAAGGTAAATCCCTAATTATGATCTATACATTTTCTTGGGATTAGAAAAGTTGATACATAATAAAAAAAATTTTTTTTAAAGAAAAGAAAAGCTGATAATAGGGGATGGTAATAGATTCCATCTGTCATGACAACTCTGATTATACTGATAATAATTATCTGCAAAGTAAGACTAAGAAGCTCAAGAATAAAGAGCAAATTATGTATTATCAATGTCTGCATTGGATAGGAAAATCAAGGGTGGGGACATTTGATGTATTTGTCAACCTATTCTATAAGAAATTTAAGAACAAATTTCGTCTCCCCCTCTGATTCTCTCCCTTCATTTTTCCCTTCCTTCTCCTAATGTCCTCCACGCTATTCCTTACGTTCCACAAATAAGTGAAACTATATGATAATTGTCTTTCTCTGCTTGACTTACTTCACTTAGCATAATCTCCTCCAGTCCCATCCATGTCGGTGCAAATGGTGGGTATTCATCCTTTCTGATGGCTGAGTAATATTCCCTTGTATATATGGATCACATCTTCTTTATCCATTCATCTGTTGAAGGGCATTTCAGTTGCTTCCATGAGAGACTATGGACCCCAGGAAACAAATTGAGGGTTTCAGAGGCGGAGAGAGTAACAAGGTGATGGGTATTAAGGAGAGTACGTGTTGTGATGAGCACTGGGTGTTATGTGTAACTGATGGATCATTGAACACTACTTCAAAAATTGATGATGTACTATACAGTGGCTACTGAGTGCTGAACATAATAATAAAAAAAGAAATTTAAGAACAAAGAAGAAATTTGCCTTATTAAATTCACTTGGATATAACCATAAACTCTCATTACCCCTACCTTAAAATATCAGATTTCATGTATGATTAAATTTAAGAATTTAAAGCAGAAAGTTAAAGTGAACATCAAAAAGTATGAAGACAAGTAGCACATAAAAGAAAATAAACTTCACATAGAATTACAAATGTTTAGGAGGAAATTCCTTAAGAGTCAACTCAAAATTTATCTCACTAGGATTCTATGCATCTTAGAGTTTGTTTGCTGACAGCTTCTCCTAAAATATGATTTGCTTTCATGTTTATTTAACATTTTAGCGTGGCTATTTTAATGAGGTTATTTTCATTGTTTCAAAGAAAGCTCGGAGAAAAATCCAGAGGTGCTTGGCAATAAAACACAATCTTGATTCTCAAATTGGAGTTTGAAAAGTTATTTCAGTTTGTATTTCTTCTACTAGTGAGGAGTATAAATATCAACCTTTTACAGATCCAAAATCTTTTCACCAGGCATTCCAAACAAAGATAAGATACAAGACAAAAGCACATGTGGAGGTTTTAGAGGTCTTAGATAGATAGATAGATGATAGATAGATAGATAGATAGATAGATAGATAGATAGATAGATAGATAGATAGATAGATAGATAGATATTCATAGGTATATATGAAAGAAAGACTGGAAGTTATACAACCTGAGTTCCAATTCTCATTCTGCTGTGGAAAATTAGGTTCTTTACCTCTCTGGGCCTCAGTTTTTTACTCTAAAACAAAAAACTAAAGTGAAAGACCTCTAAGAACCCAAACAGCATGATTACAGTTGAGATAACTATATTAACAAATCATTACGGGCAGAGAGGACCACTATTTGAGACCCTCCTATGGAATGTTGCTGCCACCTAGTGGAAATATGCCTAAACTGTAGGGTCAGTCTTAAGAGGTGACCTCAGGGAACTAAAATCCACATGAGAACTATGAACACTGGGGTGCATGTGGCCCTTCTTTTCACTACATCTGTATCTTTGGGGTAAGTACCCAGGAGTGCAATTGCTGGGTCATAGAGTAGCTCTATTTTTAACTCTTTGAGGAACTTCCACACTGTTTTCCAAAGTGGCTGTACCACCTTGCATTCCCACTAACAGTGTAAGAGGGCTCCCCTTTCCCCACAACCTCTCCAACATGTGTTGTTTCTTGCCCTGTCCATTTTTGCCATTCTAACTGGTGTAAGGTGGTATCTCAATGTGGTTTTGATTTGAATTTCCCTGATGGTTAATGATGATGAACATTTTTTCATGTGTTAGCCATTTGTATGTCTCCTTTTGAGAAGTGTCTGTTCATGTCTTCTGCCCATTTTTTGACTTGATTATTTGTTTTTTGGGTGTTGAGTTTGAGAAGTTCTTTATAGATCTTGGCTATCAGCCCTTTATCTGTAGTGTCATTTGCAAATATCTTCTCCCATTCCGTGGGTTGCCTCGTTGTTTTGTTGACTGTTTCCTTTGCTGTGCAGAAGCCATGTGCACCCCAATGTTCATAGCAGCAATGTCCGCAATAGCCAAACTGTGGAAAGAGCCGAGATGCCCTTCAACAGATGAATGGATAAAGAAGATGTGGTCCATATAGACAGTGGAATATTACTCAGCCATCAGAAAGGACGACTACCCAACATTTGCATCAACATTGATGGGACTGGAGGAGATTATGGTAAGTAAAATAAATCAAAGAGAAAGACAATTATCATGTGGTTTCACTTATTTGTGGAACATGAGGAATAGCGTGGAGGACATTAGGAGAAGGAAGGGAAAAATGAAGGGAGGGAAATCAGAGGGAGAGATGAACCGTGACAGACTATGGACTCCAGGATTCAAAATGAAGGTCTTAGAGGGGAGAGGGGTGGGGGATGGGTTAGCCCGGTGATGGGTATTAAGGAGGGTATGTACTGCATGGAGCACTGGGTGTTATATGAAAACAATGAATCATGGATCACTACATCAAAAACAAATGATGTACTGTATGGTGACTAACATAACATCATAAAAAATTATTTAAAAAATAATAAAAATAAAATGTTATCAAATTGCAAAAAGAACCTACCATTGCAATAGTAATTGATTATCCTCAAACACACTATATACCCACCATGCTCTAAGCACCGTACCATGTGCCCCTCAAGTACCTTAACTCAATACTAGTATGCAGTTCAATTCCGGGAAAGAAACCAGACCAGGGAGATGGACAACTTACTAAGCATACTGAAAATGGTGAATAACACTAATAAACAACTATATTTAGATAAGTGTGATGTAATTGAAAATAGGTAAGTCACAAGTTCACATTCAAGGTACCATTGTAAACAAATCAAATTTTTAAGTTCTTTTAAAAAGAGGCATCATAACATAACAAAAGAACAGTCTAGAAGAGTTTCACAGGTTAAAAGAATTAAAAATGGTAGTGTTAACACATGGCATGGGTCTAAATCCTGCCTATTTTCATATGTGTGGTCTTGCACAGCTCCACTGATTTCACATTACCTCTTCCTACATCTGTGAGATTCAGTCGAGTGTACCAGTCTTGTATGATCCACGGGGTGTGGATCATATGTGAAAACTACATGAAAACCATTATGTAAAAATTATTCAAATGGGACGAGTTATTGTTCTGATTTTTAAATTACCAATGTGTCTCAGAAGACACACCTCCAGTTGTAGTGTTCTGGTACCAGCTTATTAGAAATGCATGGTAATCCAGGGCGCCTGGGTGGCTCAGTTGGTTAAGCGACTGCCTTCGGCTCAGGTCATGATCCTGGAGTCCCGGGATCGAGTCCCGCATCGGGCTCCCTGCTCAGTGGGGAGTCTGCTTCTCCCTCTGACCCTCTTCTCTCTATCTCTCATTCTCTCTATCTCAAATAAATAAATAAAATCTTAAAAAAAAAAAAAGAAATGCATGGTAATCCATATTATTATTGTGCCCTGCTAACTATATGCTTTCATTAAACACCAACTAACTACTGTACATGTTTTAATTAAAATGCCAACTAACTTGGACATAGTTTTTAAAAGGTTTTCATGTTTAGCAAATCTTGGCACAATAATTTTTTTATAAATGGTCATTGCTGTCACTGTCACTTTTTATTATTTTGAGCTTAGTATTACTATGAACACTATTTGTGAATGATGTGATATTATACTTCTGGAAAATAGTTGAACATATTAGACTCTCTTGGAATTGTTAGGTAAGACTTAAACTCAAAATGAATCATTAGGCGATTATAAGTGTTGAATCCTAGGGGTGCCTTGGTGGCACAGCTGGTTGAGCATCCAACTCTTGGTTTCGGCTCAGGGTCATGACCTCAGTGTTGTGAGATTGAGCCCCACATCTGGCTTGAGTTTCTCTCTCTCTCTCCCTCTGCCCCTCCCTCTTGCACTCTCTCTCTCTCTCTAAAATAAGTAAATAAATCTTCAAAAAAAATAAGTGTTGAATCCTAAATAAAATGAAAATATCCTTAACCATTGATATAGTAAAAATGGCAGTAAAAATTTTAAACTTTAAATAATCTTAGTGGAAATTAAAAAATGTCCCCTACTGTTAACAAGGCATTTTAAGACACATAAAAATCAACATTATCTCAAGTATGAGTTTTCCAAGAAGCCTTTGAACATTGTTTTGACTAAATATCCATGGATCTAAATTTCCCTCAGGAACTCTCAAAAGGAAGATCCCAAAAGAAGAATCAAAGTGCACTCATCTGGTTTCAGGACAATGGTGCAGCCTGAGAGGAGAGAAGTGATTTGGGAAAGAACCATTTTTTTATCACTTAAATCATTCTTCTGCCAAAGCCCAAAGAGGCTAGGCTCTTCAGACAGGGTAAGAGACTATTCTCGTAGCTAGGAAGGCTCAGAGTCACTTGGAGGTTCAAGATTATCTACTTCAGAAAAAAATAAATATATTATCAGCTTCATTTGAGCTTATTCAAATGCCCCCCATTCCAATTCTCATCAAAGTTCAATATTCTCAGTTTAAGAAACAAATGAATCAAACCTCTTCTTTTTCTCCCTCCCTCTCCAAACACATGAATTATTGACTTCCTTTTTGTTGCCTGTCTAGCCTCAAATTATTTTTCATTTGTACGTGGCCCTCCGTAGAATAAGACTTACATCTTCATGCTACATCTTGCTATACCAGAGTAAATTTAACAATTTTTAGAGGAAAAAGCCCTGTATCTAAATGTCTCTCTCAGAGAAATATAACTGGGTTTCTGTGGAAAGAGAATGGATCTATGAATGGAAGGGTACAGTTGACCTTATCAACACATTTACGTACAGTTGCATTCCAAAATAAATGCATGCACCATTCATATGCAGAGTTTGGTGTCACGTAGTTATGGGTTCAAATATTGGATCAATCTCTTATTAGCTAAAATTTTGAGCAACTTATTTAGCTTTTCTGCATATATATATAGTTCTGCTTTCTTTTGCAGAGTAGGTGCTTATCTTGTCTTCTATGTTCTGTTGCTATCCTGAGTTCATTCATCATGTACTACCAGAAGAGATTTTGAATGGCCTTGGGGGATCAGAGGGGATAGCCATTGGGATGGAGTTTAATAAGCATTTATTTATTATCAGAGCATTTATATGAGTATGTGTTCTCCATACCACCCCAGAGACCAATTAACTACAAATCTGTGAGGTTTGGGTGATATATTTTTTTCTCTTTCAAAAAAGACCCTCAAGGGCAAATGTAATGAAACATCTCCAAGGAGAGAGGGAAAAAAAAAACCTCTCTCAAAATCATTTCCAATCCCAGCTTTGAAACATTTTCCCAAAATGACCCCAAATGCAGATATTGGCAGATACCAGAAGAGCTTCTTAAAGATTTTCTCTCTCTTTTTTCCATACATTTTTTCCACTCCACCTTTCTGCCCACAAACACACATTCTATGCATCAAGTGGATATTTTTATTTCTGATGAACAAACCAGCCACAAGCTTGCTCTCCCAGCTCATTAGCACTTTGGGGATTGGAAGCAGTTACCAAAGCCTGGCTAGACTCCTTACAAAGCAAAACTCAAGACAGGCACCAGCTAAAGGACAGACAAACAAGAGGAAGACAGTGAGTGCAGTCATTCATCTTTTAATTTTTGTCTTCATGCCCACATTAATCTTGCTTTATAGAACAATTTAGATCTACAAGCCCATATAGATGACTAAGGAGTTCTTTAGATTCGAGTTTTTCTCCATGTACCTCTCAATTCTGTCTTTCCCCAAATTCAGCCACAATCTTATCTTGACACTGCTTTGATGGGCTTCCTGGACTATGTTTGAGCCCTTGCAACTAAAAAGAGAATAAAGAGGGAATGAAATTTTGGAAGGAATTGTTATACCCTTGAACAGAGCTCCAATTATTAGTAAGTGGTTTGAAAAGCGATTTGGAAGTGCTGTTATTGAAGCAGACTTTACACAGCTGATTTTCTAAACACGGCAGAGACCTCTAACCTCCAAAACCCTCCTTCTCTATTCTAACTGGTGGCCTGAATTTTACCATCTGAATCTTAATTCTTGGATTAAAGTTTTGGTGCCTTTTGAATGCTCGCCTTATGTCAAAAGAGACTCTTTCATTTCCATCAAGTATTTGTACATTTGAATGAAGGACAGACCTGGAAGAAGACCTTGAGGGCATCAGGCTCCTGCAAGGGTGAGGAGGAATCATAAAGTGGAGACAGAGCCCAGAGCAGGAATGACGGGGAGATCAAATGACCCACTCCTATTCCCCAGTTTGGCTGAAGTTCTCCTTGTCATTATACCGTGTATTTTTTTAATTTTTTTAAGATTTGTTTATTTATTTGAGAGAGAGAGAGAACTGGGGGGAGGGGCAGAGGGAGAAGGAGAGAGAGAATCCTCAAGCAGACTCCCCGCTGAGCACAGAGCCTCATGCTGGTCTTGATCCCAGGACCCTGAGATCATGACTGGAGCCAAAATTAAGAGTCTCCCACTTAACCAACTAAGCCACCCAGGCTCCCATTATACTGTTTTTTAACTCCATCACTAACTGTGTTAAGCTCAGACTAGGCAGACTTAGCACTTTCTCGCAGATATTTGATAAAAGATGAGCTGAGTTGTAAATCAACTTGACCATTTCCCGTCAATCTCTGAGTGTCTTCTATGGGCAAGGTATTGTGCTAGGTATCTGATTTTACTGTGTTAGCCTATCTTCACCAAGGCCCCGAAGACTAGTGTGATTTACAAAGATGCAGCTCAACATCTGTAAATGCAGTGAGGTCACTGGGCCTCCCGAACTCTCTTTTTTCAGCTGCTATTGATTATACCTATATGATAGGATTCGTAGGGAGTCCAGATTCAGATCAGACTAGCTCTCTACCCAGCTCTCTACCCTTCACTGCTGCCAATGAAGATTTCTTTCTCTCTAAAAAAAGAAGCACCTCTCTGTGAGCAGAGCTCAGTGACATAAAGTGCTCCATAGAGCCCTGAAGATACCTTCTGTTTAATGTTCTAGGGTAAGATGGTTAAGATTCAGGGCATCAATGGGGAAGAATAAAACTCTGGATATGCTTTTCCTTCTGTTCCAGTTTGTTCAGATTCACTTTCTGTTTCTGGGAATGGGAAATTTCATCCTTAAATGTGAAAGTTTCCCCCTGAGGGCAACACTGAAAACAGACTTGCAGTTGACCCATCAACCCCCCCACCCCCGCGCCGGATCATGAGTCTTCAACCTTACTCCCAGACACTTGTTACAAACCTACATGGCCCATCAGTGGACCTCTCATTTCAACCCACCACATGAGGGAAAAGTGTTTTCAAATAAGACTCTGTTCCTTAAAGAATTCTTTAAGGAATATTCACTGCTGATAGCAATCACAGTCCCAACTTGTTAAGCAAAGATATTATCTCAAGACCCATGAGCCTTTTGCACATTATCCTAAGCAATCCTCCAACAACACTGTTAAGAAGTCACAATTATCCCCATTGTACAAATGGAGGAATTGAAACTCAGAAAGCCTAAACGAGTTGCCCAACATCTCACACCTGGCAAGTGGTAGAGTCGGGATGAGAACCAGGCTTATCCTGAAGCCTACCCAGAATCAGAACCACCACCTTATTCCCCTCCTTTTGCTGCTAACCTGAATAGGTGCTCTAAACGACCTTGAATCATATCACAAACCTCAGGTTTTTACCTGACTGAGGGCTGAGCCTACATGAATGGGTGAAGGCTACAGCAGAGCTGTTTTGTTTTGTTCAGAATTTCTCCATGTGACTCTACATCTGTACTAGACGATGCCAAACTTTGCTGCAGGTCTCTGTCTTTCCTTCAAGGGGAAAGAATCCTCTCCTGATTCTGGGATGTTTACACACCCTTTCACAGACAGGTGCAGAGCCTCTGAGTATAAAGCTTAAAACCATACTGACAAGATTGGGATAAGTGTGTGGGATCTCTGAAACTCTGCACAACAATGGCATGGTGATGACCAAAAGGAGCTTCACATCCTCTCACTATCCAAATTTGAGTGTTTTAGCACTGAAAAGTCTGTAGCAGAAACCATTAAGAGGGAGGAGCGTGGACCCCAATTCCAAGGGCATCTCCCTGTTTATAAGCTTCAAGAAGAAAGTTAAGGTCAATGACCTTGACTGGCAATGGGTAGATATGAATTGATTTATGAAAAACTAGGGATATCAAAATAAAATGGCTTTCTCAAACTGAGCAATTTCAGAGCAAATCGAGTATTACTTCCCAAACTGTGAAGTGACTGACTTGGAGTGACTTGTATGATATATGTAATTTATTGAGGGTTTGTGTTCTATAATACAAACACACACACACACACATATATATATTTGCACATGTAAGGTGTACACCAAAATGTTAAGAGCTCTTATTTCAGGAAATAGAATGTCATAATTTCCAGGCTCTTCTTTTCTTTTTTTCTTTTTTTTTTTTTGCATTGATCAGGAACTGATGATGATTTTTAGTTTCAACTTTTCACAGTTATATATTGATCCAATTATTGTACAGTGCTCACATATTGCTTTTAAGTTCATAAAATAACACTTAAATTTTGAAAAATAAAATGGAATTTATGAGATTCTCTATACTTTAAGAGGTAGGTAGAACAGGCTGAAAGTATACTTTAAGAGACAGTTAATGTAATTTTGTTGATTTCCAAATTGTTAAGACCCGAGGAAGGATCAAGATATGTTCCAAACCTATAAGAGTCATTCACCATGAGCCATGGGGTCCCTCTGACCACACTTCTTCTTCTGCAGGGATGGGACCTCAGCATCGGAGATCTGCTGACAGCAGGAGTTCTTTCCTAATTTATAGGGATTGAGACAGTGTGGGTGTGTCGGGGGGTGATGGGAATTCTTATCCATGTGAACTGGATGGAATCAATCCCTGATCTTGAAAGATGTTTCATACACTGACAATTCTAAGAATTTGATCAAGGACACTTTGTATTTAGGTTTAAACAACAGCAGCAACAACAAACACAGAGTACTTACTATATATAAGTTAGTCGTGTCCTAAAGGAGATGATAGATAGATAGCTAGATGATAGATAATAGACAGGTAATAGATAGATAGATAGATAATTGATATATAGATAGATCCTAATTATGAAGTAAGTGCTATTATCTCTGATTTTACAGAGACAGATGGAACGTCCAAGTGACCTGCCCAAGATCACACCTTTACTAAGCGGTAAACCTGGGGACTGAATCCAGGTTGTCTAAATCCAGAGTCCCCATTTCCTAACAAGTCAATAGCTTAGAGCTAGGACTGCAGACAAATTTGAAAATATAACTACATTAGTGTATTCAGATCTAATAGTTGACAATTGAGAGCACTTCTTTATACATATGGCCTAACGCTTTGAATTAAAAACATTCTAAATGCCTGATTGTCTCACAACTACAGAGCTGAACCTAGTCCCTCCATTAATTTCCCTGTTCCAGTATTGAAACTTGAATAAAGTTAGATGACTAATTAATTCAGGGAATGACATGACTCATCTGGGACACACAAAACTGTCCTGACAACTTTTACCTGGGACATACTATGTGACAGTCACTTTACACACTTTGCCTTATTTAATTCCTAAAACAAATATATGAAGTAGGTCCTGTCACTCATTTTGGAAGATAAGAAAACTGGAGCCTAGAGATGTTGGATATCTCACACAAAGTGACACAGCTACTAAGTGGTAGAGACAAAAGATGATCACAGGGCGTCTGAATCCAAAGCTTGAGCTCACATCAATCACACTGTACTATATAAAAAGAAAACAAAAATTAAAACAATGACTAAAATTGCCTTCTGAGAGAAAGAATCTTTGCATAAAGTTGTGATTCTCTCAATATGGTATCCCCCTCTTGTGCATTTTGTAATTTTTTGTTGACTGACGTCACCTGTAATGTGGATTATCATTATTATGGCAGGTCTGCGTCTTGTCCTTGAGGTCCATGGAAAACATGTCCACAACTAAGGCCTGGAACAGCTCTTCAGTGTCCATGTTCATCCTCCTGGGATTTGCAGACCATCCAGAACTCCAGACTCTTCTCTTTGTGACCTTCCTGGGTATCTATCTCGTGACGCTGGCCTGGAACCTGGCCCTCATCTTTCTGATCAGAAGTGACCCCCGTCTGCACACACCCATGTACTTCTTCCTCAGCAACTTGTCCTTCATTGACATCTGCTACTCTTCTACAGTGGCCCCCAAGATGCTCACTGATTTCTTCCAGGAGCAAAAGACCATATCGTTCTTGGGCTGTGCTGCTCAGTTTTTTTTCTTTGTCTGCATGGGTCTCACTGAGTGCTTTCTCCTGACTGCCATGGCATACGACCGATACACAGCCATCTCCAATCCCCTGCTCTACACTGCCATCATGTCCCAGGGCCTCTGTACACGCATGGTGCTTGGGGCATATGTCGGTGGCTTCCTGAGCTCCCTGATCCAGGCCAGCTCCATATTTCGGCTCCACTTCTGCGGACCCAACATCATCAACCATTTCTTCTGTGACCTCCCACCAATCCTGGCACTCTCTTGCTCTGACAGCTTCCCTAGTCAAGTGGTGAATTTTCTCCTGGTGGTCACTGCGGGGGGAACATCATTCCTCATCCTCCTCATCTCCTACAGTTACATAGGAGCTGCTGTCTTGAAGATCCGCTCAGTGGAAGGCCGAAGGAAAGCCTTCAACACATGTGCCTCGCACCTGATGGTGGTGACTCTGTTGTTTGGGACGGCCCTTTTCATGTACCTGCGACCCAGCTCCAGCTATTCACTTGGCAGGGACAAGGTGGTGTCTGTGTTCTATTCGCTGGTGATCCCCATGCTGAACCCTCCCATTTACAGTTTGAGGAACAGAGAGATCAAAGATGCCCTGTGGAAAGTGTTGAAGAAGAAGAAAGTGTTTTTCCTAGGTCATGATTGAAAATATATGTCTCCAAACTGATAGAGAAAAATGATCTCTGGCATCTACCTTCACTTCTGGCATTGATGAGGGAGACATCTTGTGTGCATGGCCATTTATCTGCTGACCCCACCATGGATAGTCAAAAGGGGGAAGAGATTACTTCAGCAGAAACACCACCCCAAGATACCCTATCCTCACAATTGGTATTACAACAACCACCTTTTATTGGGTGCTTAATGTGTACCAGGCACATTATTTAATTAAATACTCACTGCAGCTCTATGATGCACACAGTACCATCCCTTGTGACAAATGAGGAAATGCAGTCCCAGCAAGGAAGACTGACTTACCCAAGGCCATACAGGAAGTCAGAGGCAGAACCCATTCAGACCCAGGGCTTCCTGACTCCAGAGCCCATGCTCTGCCCAAATGCTACCTTCCACATTCAACAACAAACAGCCCTGAAGTTGTACAAGTGTATGACTCTTACTGCAGGCATATGGCAGAACTCAAAAAGATACACTGTGTATGATTAAGGTGAATTAAAAGAACAAGATGCCTACTCCAGTCAACACTCTTCCAAGGCGTCCCTTCTGGATTCCCATTATGACTACTGAATAACTTGCCAAGACTGAAGGACATTACCTCTGACTGCCTTTCTCAGCTATGTAGGGGTATAGAAATTCTGAACCCCACAGGATCACATCAGTGCTCTTCTTCCCAGTCTCAGTCACCTAAACTGCCTAATTTCTCAGTATCTCCTTGATTTCTACCATGTCATCCCTCCACCTGTTCAGCACCTGACTCAATTTCACAGCATGCTGTCCTTTTCTCATCACTTTCCGAGTTCCTCTTGCTCTCTTCCATCTGAACCCATTGCTCCTATAAGATCCTTGTTTCTTTACCTGTATAGATTAGCCCTTGCAGACCACGATGAGTATTATCTGCTATCATCTCAGGAAGGTGCACCTCGGGCTCTCGCCTCCAGGTCATTCCTCCTTTATGGAGGGTAATTACAGTGGAGTTGGCCAGCACAACCATTCCTGCTGGCAAATCCCTCTCTCATTCACTTGTGGCTCTGTCCTTTTCCCGGCACACTTTCCAATAGTGTGGGTCTATTGGATGTGCAAAAAGATTTTATTTGATTTTGTTGTTCATATAGGTGGATCAATTATTTCTTTCACATCTGGAAGACCATAAGGGATGCATGGGGAGGAAAGAGGTTTGTCTCATGTCTCCTGGGTTCTCCAGTCTCCTAAATTCTTTCCCAAGTTCGAGCAAACTTAAAATAACCCATAGAAATAACACCCAGTGGTATTACCCAATAGGTAACTTTTCCTAAAGTTCTTTTATCAGTTGCCTTTATGCATATTAGGACCTATATGGCTTTGTATTGGAAATTCTGAGAATCACCTCTATTGATGGAATTTATGCCCCAGATAGCTCTAGCTTCATCTTCCCCAGCTGGTAGAGGATAATGTGAGGAAGCCTCTACGATTATTTCAGATATAAGATCTAATGAAGGGGCCAGACTGGCCAGAAGAGCAGACTTGGGGACCCAAGAATAGACTATTCCTTTGAAGCTTAGAATTGACAGGCTTGAATTCTGATATATTTGAATCCAAATGAGTAAGTTTGATTAAGGATAGGATAATTATTCTTTCTTCCTAAAAGAAGTGATGCAGTTTATGAAAGATTTGGGGAAAGGTTTACCTTAAAAAAAATCTACATATTATTCAATATCAAATCATTTTACCTTCTTCTTTAAGTTAAAACACAATGCATGACCTTCGTTTTTCCTTATCTGTCTTATTTGCCAACCCATCTCAGTTCATACATCATAGACCTCCACCTGACCTCGCGAGGGAGCTTTACATTTAGCCGAATAAAACGTGGCCTCTACATAGTTTGATCTGAGGAATCTGAGTGTATTAGTTTACTGTCACCGCTACAAACTAATTACCACAAACTAAGTGGCTTAAAATAGCATAAATTTATTATCTCACGGTTCTGTAGGTTAGAATAAACTCAACCCAGATCCTTCTTTTTTGTTGAAGACAAAGACTGATCGTTGTTCACTCTTGTTCACCCAGAACCTAAGACAGTGTCTAAAATATAGTAGGCACAGAATAAATATTTGTTTAATAAATGAAGGATTCACCGTTTACAGTAATTTTGGCTTTTGCTGAGTATAGTGCTTATATTATTGCCTTGTGGTATGGCTAACAAGGCTTCTTGTAGATTTGTTTCAATGAAAGAGAGACCAAGTCCCACATCGGGCTCCCTGCTCAGCAGGGAGTCTGCTTCTCCCTCTGACCCTACCCCCTCTTGGGCTCTCTCTCTCTCACTCTCTCTCTGAAATAAATAAAATCTTTCAAAAAAAAAAAAAAGTAAGAGACCAAACTAAATTAGACCCTTTTCCCCGTCTATTACTCTTTAAAAAAAATTTTTTTAAGAGAGTTTTTAAATTCAACTGTTACTCATAACAATTTGAAACTTTGGCAGTACTAATTAAGTATAATATACAACTAGAGAGGGGCGCCTGGGTGGCTCAGTTGTTAAGCATCTGCCTTCGGCTCGGGTCATGATCCCAGGGTCCTGGGATCGAGCCCTGCATCGGGCTCCCTGCTCCTCGGGAAGCCTGCTTCTCCCTCTCTCACTCCCCCTGCTTGTGTTCCCTCTCTCGCTGTCTCTCTCTGTCAAATAAATAAATAAAATCTTAACAAAAAAATCCTTTAATTAAAAAAATATATATATGCAACTAGAGATAAAGTGGAAAGCAAACACCAGAGCATCGGCACAAATAAAACACCCTATACATCAATCCTCAAACATTTTCCATCTTTGCTCTCTGTAGGCATAACTTATTTAAATGTGCGCAAAACTGCTCGATTAGGGTGAGAGATGTGTTACCATCTTTCTGGCTTGAATGAGCTTGCATCTTCAATCAGGTATGAAAGCACCCATTTCTCTAGTCTGAGAAATCTAACCCACTTTGTGCCTAAAAGCAAGTGTGAGCCTACTCTGAGTCTTCTTTAGCCTTCTCTACCCCCTTCCTCTTTAACTGTAGACAAAAGGGGAAAAGAGACCATTGGATCACAACATGAATCCACTGTTTCCAGAACATACTCTGAAGACCAGCTTTCTCCCTCTCATTCAGAATTCTTCCATCTCTGAAATGTAGCTATTTTCCCTTAGAAATGAAAAACTGACTTAATTTGGTTAAAGTATAACCAAATTTTTTTGCCAGGAACACTTTCTAGAACATATTTAAACATTAAATAACCTATTTTTTTAAGTTTTGAGGCAGGATTAAAAGTCTCCACTTTTTAATTTTTACTCTTTCTAGTTTCAAAATATTTTATTCTAGTTTCAAAATTCAAAACATCTTACTCTTTCTAGTTTCAAATACACATGCACTGCACAAAATAAAGCAAGTTGCAAAGAGGTGAAGAGTTATATGCTTTTTAAAAGTTATAATGCTGGGCACCTGGGTGGCTCAGCCACTTAAGCATCTGACTCTTGGTTTTGGCTGAGGTCATGATCTCAGGGTCATGAGATCGAGCTTCATGTCGGGTTCCATGCTGAGGGTGGAGCCTGCTTAAGATTCTCTCTCTCCCTTTTTTTTTTTTTTTAACATATAATGTATTATTTGACTCAGAGGTACAGGTCTGTGATTCATCAGTCTTACACAATTCACAGTGCTCACCATAGCACATACCCTACCCAATGTCTATCACCCAGCCACCCCATCCCTCCCACCCCCCACCACTCCAGCAACCCTCAGTTTGTTTCCTGAGATTAAGAATTCCTCATATCAGTGAGGTCATATGATACATGTCTTTCTCTGATTGACTTATTTCACTCAGCATAACACCCTCCAGTTCCATCCATGTCGTTGCAAATGGCAAGATCTCATTCCTTTTGATGGCTGCATAATATTCCATTGTGTATATATACCACCTCTTCTTTATCCATTCATCTGTCGATGGACATCTTGGCTCTTTCCACAGTTTGGCTATTGTGGACATTGCTGCTATAAACATTGGGGTGCACGTACCCCTTCGGATCCCTACATTTGTATCTTTGTGGTAAATACCCAGTAGTGCAATTGCTGGGTCATAAGGTAGCTCTAATTTCAACTTTTTGAGGAACCTCCATACTGTTTTCCAGAGGGGTTGCACCAGCTTGCATTCCCACCAACAGTGTAGGAGGGTTCCCCTTTCTCCGCATCCCCGCCAACATCTGTCATTTCCTGACTTGTTAATTTTAGCCATTCTGACTGGTGTGAGGTGGTATCTCATTGAGGTTTTGATTTGGATTTCCGTGATGCCGAGTGATGTTGAGCACTTTTTCATGTGTCTGTTGGCCATTTGGATGTCTTCTTTGGAAAAATGTCTGTTCATGTCTTCTGCCCATTTCTTGACTGGATTATTTGTTCTCTGGGTGTTGAGTTTGATAAATTCTTTATAGATTTTGGATACTAGCCCTTTATCTGATAAGACATTTGCATATATCTTCTCCCATTCGGTCAGTTGTCTTTTGGTTTTGTCAACTGTTTCTTTTGCTATGCAAAAGTTTTTTTATCTTGATGAAGTCCCAGCAGTTCATTTTTGCCTTTGTTTTCCTTGCCTTTGGAGACGTGCCTAGCAAGAAGTTGCTGTGGTCGAGGTCACAGAGGTTGCTGCCTGTGTTCTCCTCAGGAAAAGAGTTTCTTAAAGGTTACAGTTTCTCTCCAATCTCCCTCTGTCTTGTCATATCTAGCGTCTACCCACAAACACACTCTCTTGGGCCCAGGAGGATGGATGAATAAACCAGATGCAAATTCTCATAGCTTCATTAGAGAGCAGCAACGCAAGGACAGGAAAGAGCTACACGTGCCTGAATGCAAAGCAGAGTCAAAGTACAAAGTACTTGGAGAACAGACTGGCAGGTGCATGAGGGAGGAAGTGTGCTCACAGACAGTCAGCATTTGCTGCGTGTGCATGTACCAGCCGGGCTTATTTACTATTTACGAGCCCCCGGGAACTATAAGATTCAGCCAGAGAACAGAAACTTCTTGAGCATCTCTTCTCCATGCATTAACCTAGACTTTCTTTCTATAAACTCAACCCAGATCCTTCCTTTTCCTCTTCTGCTCCTCTGATGACATCCTGATTAGCATCCTGACCGATGTTTGAATCTTTGCCTCAAGGAAAAGAAAAAAAAAGTTCCTGAGTTGGTTGCCTGTTCTCAACCCCCTACCTAAAAATTTAGGAGTGACATATTTTCTAGGCACAAGGGAAGTCCCCAAACTCCAAACTCCCCCTATTTGCATGCTGATGCCTGGAATTCTACCATCTGAAACTCATCTGTTAGTTTAAGGCTTGCCCCTTCTTAAAACACCAAGCTCCGCCTTTTAATAGAGGTGAATTATTCTTCGAGTATCGCAGACGTCTGTACAATAAGGATCTGAGAGTGAAAGAAGGCTCTAAGCACCTGGGAAGTTAAAGGAGGACAAGTTCTGGACCAGAAGAGGGCGCACTCGCAGACAAATCACGCAAACCCCAGCCTGACGCAGGTCTGGTTCCTTACATGGATGTCAATGTATGCCGTTTCATTTTCACGGTCAAGACACCTGTCAAATCAAAACTGTCGATCCAAATGGTCAAGCCACAAATTTTAAGACATTTGAAACTGACAAGAGCCAATTCAGTGAGGTAAGATGTGTAAAACATTCTTGCACACAAATAAAATTATATGTTTTATTAGTTCTGGTATTATCATCTAACTGGAGAAGGATCAATTCCCAAGATGCCTCCTACCATTCCCCTACAATATACATAAAGGAATTAATGTTTACCTATTATTCATGGAGCGTTGTGCTAGACAGCACAGTGGCTGTTTTATGTAATAAGCACGATAATCTGCCAGGTGGGTATTTCCAATCCCAGAGCCACAAATTGCTGATTGATAATTTATGGATTTCACTTGTGCTGTCACATACTCCTTCTCTAAATCTACCAAAGGTATGCTACTACCTTAAGATCGATTAATATTTAATTTCACATCTATTTGGCACAATAAGTACAGGAATTAAATTACATAATATATGTAATTTGTGGAATTTATATTAGGTTTCCATCTCTCTGTGTGGTTCTTGGTGCAGACTGAATTCTCTGTTTTATGGCAAGGGCAGAGACCCCTCTGTCTCAAGGAATGAATATCTCCTTTTCTAAGTTCAGAGAGTCTTTATACCTTTATAATAAGAGTTCAGGGATTCCTGTTACGTCAAAAATCCCTGATGATAAATCATTCTAATTTGTTTGTAAAGTAATATTCAGGGTAGTATATCCCTATGCCTCTCCTTCTGGTGTCAACTTATCAAATAGAAAATAGAATCTATGGTGCTAAGAAATCCTAGCCTTAAACTGTGAATGTCCTATCTCAAGGCTATTCTCTAAACTGAATTTTTAAAGACAAAATAAAAGAAATCAAAAAGAGCCTCTTGATTGATGCTTCAATCTCAGGAAGACTAAATCCCCAACATTACCTCTACAACCACCTTCCTCTGAACTTGCATATCTCTCATAGGGGACTCAGTTTTTCTGTATTTAGCACATGTCAACGTGGAGTCCATGACATACTCCATCCATGCCCAAGAGCCACCATTGGTAATATGCCCCTCTATAGGAGCACTCACATGGTGCCTGGAACTTTATTTTAAGCTTATATACTTCTTCTGAAACAAGAATCTCAACAGCCCCATGAGATAAGCAATATCATTCCCATTGCACAATAGGAACCTAGCCTCAAAAATAACCCATTGAAGGAAATACATATCAAAACCACAATGAGATATCATCTTACACATGTCAGAATGGCTAGAATCAAAAACACAAGAAACAAGTGTTGGCGAAGATGTGGAGAAAAGGAAACCTCGTGCACAGTTGGTAGAAATGTAAATTGGAAACTGTGGAAAACAGTAACAAGATTCCTCAAAAAATTAGAAATAGAACTACCATTTGATCCAATAATTTCACTACTGGGTATTTACCCAAAGAAAATGAAATCACTAATTCAAAAATATATACCCTATGTTTATTGCAGCCTTATCTACAATCACCAAATATGAAAGCAATCCAAGTGTCCATCAATAGATGAATGGATAAGGAAGATGTCATACACACACACACACACACACACACACACACACACACACACACGGAATATTACACAGCCATAAAAAAGGATAAGATCTTGGCATTTGTGACAACATGGATGGACTTATTACGCTAAGTGAAATAAGTCAGACTTAGACAAATATCATATGATTTCACTTATATGTGGAGTATAAAAAACAAAACAAATGAGGGGTGCCTGGGTGGCTCAGTCAGTTAAACATCTGCCTTCAGCTCGGGTCATGATTTCAGGGTCCTGGGATTGAGCCCTGAGTCAGGCTCCCTGCTCAGTGGAGAGTCTGCTTGAGGATTTTCTCTCTCCCTCTGCCCCTCCCCTGCGCTTGTGCCCTCTTTTTCTCTCAAATGAATACATAAATAAATCTTAAAAAAATAAAGACAGAGACCACAGAGTGGATGTTTTTTTAAAGACCCAACTATATGTTTTCTACAAGAAGCCTACTGTAAATATAAAGACATAGATTAAAAGTAATGCAGTGGAACTGGGTATTTACCACAAAGATACAAATGTAGGGATCTGAAGGGGTACGTGCACCCCAATGTTTATAGCAGCAATGTCCACAATAGCCAAACTGTGGAAAGAGCCAAGATGTCCTTCGACAGATGAATGGATAAAGAAGAAGTGTATATATACAATGGAATATTATGCAGCCATCAAAAGGAATGAGATCTTGCCATTTGCAACAATGTGGATGGAACTGGAGGGTGTTATGCTGAGTGAAATAAGTCAATCAGAGAAAGACATGTATCATATGACCTCACTGATATGAGGAATTCTTAATCTCAGGAAACAAACTGAGGGTTGCTGGAGTGGTGGGGGGTGGGAGGGATGGGGTGGCTGGGTGATAGACATTGGGGAGGGTATGTGCTATGGTGAGCACTGTGAATTGTGCAAGACTGTTGAATCACAGACCTGTACCTCTGAAACAAATAATGCAATATATGTTAAGAAAAAGAAAAAGAAGAAGAAGAAGATAGCAGGAGGGGAAGAATGAAGGGGAGTAAATCGGAGGGGGAGATAAACCATGAGAGATGATGGACTCTGAAAAACAAACTGAGGGTTCTAGAGGGGAGGAGGGTGGGGGGATGGGTTAGCCTGGTGATGGGTATTAAAGAGGGCACGTTCTGCGTGGAGCACTGGGTGTCATGCACAAACAATGAATCATGGAAGACTACATCAAAAACTAATGATGTAATGTATGGTGATTAACATAACAATAAAAAATTTTTTTTAAAAAGTAATTTAGTGGAGAAAATATACCAAAAGAAGACGAGTAGATACATTAATTTGAGATGAAGCAGACTTCAGAACAAGGGAAATTATTAAAAGAAGATCTTTATAATGATGATGATAAAGGGGTTAATTTTCCCAGTATGTAATAATCATTAATGTGTATGCCCTTTAACAGCAGAGTATCAAAATAGGTGAGGCAAGAACCGATAGAAATACAAGGAGAAGTAGACAAACCCACTATTATAGTTGGAGACTTCAACATCCCTCTGCCCATAATTTAAGATCCAAAAGGCGGAAAATCAATAATGATACAGTTGAATTAAGTAGCAACATTAATCAACTGGATCTAATTAATATTTATAATATATTTCATCCAACAACAGCAGAATACACATTCTTCTCAAGCTCACACGGAATATACACCAGGATAGACCATATTCTGGGCCATAAAACACACCTTCACAGATCATACAAGGTAAACTCTCAGACCCCAGTGGAATTAAACTGGAAAGTGAGAACAGAAAGATAGATGGGAAAAATCCCAACATATACACGCTAGTGATTTTTTAATAACTCCCATTGCTGCGACTGCCAGCTTCCCCATTGAAAATTATAGTTCCTACAAATATCTGACACTATTCCCTACGCTGATTATTATATGAGACTTCCAACTCAGCGTCTAAGGGAGCGTGTAGACTGTGCGTGCATTTGGGAAAAGAGGAGCAGAGTGATGAAGATGGGGCAACTGGCAGACCCCCCTTTCTAATGCAAAGGTAGGTGAGGATACCTGAAGACACATTACAGGCAACCTAGCTTAGCCCACACACAATTTTAGGATTTCAATAGCGTTCAGCCTCCAGTGCCTGAAAGGTACCATATCCATGCTCAATTCTTGTAGTATTTGTCCATTACAGCTAAAACCCTTAGGCTGATTAAGATCTCCTGCCTCTTATGTAAAATACTAGACTTTTCAAGACACATTCAAATTAGAAGTGATTTTTTTTTTCACTAAAACTCATTCCATAAACATTACCGAGCACTTACAATATATAGAAAAATAACTGGTACAGTCTTTCTCTTAAAAAGAGATTAAAAGCTAGCAGGATGCAGGGAGAGAAACAGAATTATATAATGCCACTAACATTATGGTGATATTACTACCCCAATGCTTGTATAGTGCTTTGAAGTTTACAATGTGCTCTCATATGAATTGTCATTCGAAGGACTTATGCAGCAACAAAAGTGAATGGGGGGCAGAGAGGAGACGTTTAGGATGAGGCTGGAGATGAAGTGAAAACAAACAAGTACTTGTTGAGTAACTACTGTATTTCAGACACTGGCCATCCATCTGTCCATTCATCTATTCAAAAAGAATCACAGAATAACTGATATATGCCTGGTAGGAACAGGAGATACAATGGTGACAAAACAAAGTCTCTGCCCTCAAGGAATTTACATTTGGAAGAAGAGGCAGAAACAAATAGATACATAATGACAGGTCGTAAAAAGTGCTAGGTTATCACAAGTAAACCCCAGTCTGCAGAGTAAGCCTTATGCTTCCCCCTTCCACGGAGGAAGATTAAGAGGTGCATAAAGGTTAAATTTCTCAGGGTTACACAGTCAACATTTAAAATGCTTGAACCTGAATTCAAAGGCTGTGCTCTTTTGAACAAACTGCCTCTAGGTTCCATAATGCAGCCCAAGGTTACGAGATAGGCCACCATTCTATCCTGTCCTGACATTGCACCAAAATCTGGAAACTTCTAAGATGATTGGCCAGGAGAGTGGGTGGAATCATATTAATTCAAAAGAGAAACCAATAGTAAGCAACTTCAACACTAGTGTCGAGATCTGACTTGGCTGGTCCCAGGCTCTCTTCTAGACAGCTTCAGCCAATGCCTCGCAGAACCATTAAATAGCAAGAGAATACTATAACTGTCTTCCTTACACTTCTCTTTTCTTAAGAACTCACCTTTCTCAAATTTTACAGAAAAGGAAGAGGAAAATACAAGAGGCATAATATCAGAGTTCAAATTAATGGGGAAATCTACTTCAAGTTGTAAATATGTGAGGTGTTTTTTTTTTCCAAAATCAGAAGGCATTTAAAAATTTTTTTAATTGGACACAATAGAATATCTTCTTAAAGTAAAATTACCAAAACCCAATTACTCACAGGTACTGGCTGCTACCATTGTGCTATCTTTCCAGATTTCTTCCAGGCATGTAGATTTTTTTCCCCCAAGATAACATTATATGATACATTCAGTGTTTCAATCTATCACTGAAAGGGAATATTACCATGTCTACAAGTTCTACATTATCAATCTAAATGACTGTAGTACTAGATTGTTCTACTGTACCATAATTTACTGAAACAATTTTATGTATCAGACATTAACTCAAATTCTAATTTCCTCTATGATCAAGTTTTTTTTGTACTTACAATAGTAAGCACTAACACATTAGCATAAATTCTTAAAGTAGAATTACTGCATGAAAGGATTTTCATATTTTAAGTTTTGACACATATTTCCAGAATGACCCCAGAAAGTTTGTCCTTTTGTATACAATCCCACCAACCACTATGGTGTTGACCAACTTTTCATATGTGGACTGACCAACTGCATTTCTCTGTGAATTATGACCCATTTTTGCTTTAAAGTAGCTATCTGTTTCTTACTGATTGACAAAAAAGTTCTTTATACATCAAAGATATTAAGCCTATTGGTATTATGTTTTTTACATATATTTTCCCAGGTTTTTCATTTCTTTTTAACTTATTTTTCATGCTTTTGAACATTAAGGTTTCCTATTTTTATTTAGTCAAATCTAATAATCTTTGGTGCTATTCTTCAAAGTCCTCTACCCCCAAAATTATAAAAACATTTAGTTAAACTTCTTTCTAATATTTTAATTAATTTTTTGACATTTATATTACTAAGATGACAAAATCTTCAGTCTTCTATTCCCATGAGAAGTTAAAAAGTAATATAATTTCTTTCAGCTCATAGCATCTACCTCTAAAAAGAAATCAAACAAAAAGAAAAAGAAATCAAACATTCAAACACTACAAAAAATGGGCTGCTTCTTTACAATACCTTAATCATCAGCTAAAACTAGAAAACTAACATATTATTTGACCTAGTAAGTCCAGATGCACATGAAAATGTATTTACAAAATGTTGAGGGCAGCATTATTTGAAAATAGTAATTAGAGCCCAACTAGGCAAACTGAAGAGGTCAATGTATGAGTTTTGTGACCCCTCACCTAAATATATTCTATAAGCTTGACTCCCGATGCCACCCACCCACCCCTAGTTTCCATATTCCCTCTCCAACCCCTGTCTCCCAAGATTGTTATGCTCGCCTGGCTAGCAACCCCCAATCCAGTCTAGCCCTAATGACCAATGCTTATTCTCGACCTGCCTGGTTGCCATATACCTAAGAAAACCATTCTCTACCTTAGTAGTCAATGTATTTACCCATTGCATTCTACAAAGGATTAGGGAGATCTTACAGCAACAGCAACAAAACACACATACTAAAACAATAAAATGTAGGTAAGAAACTGTTAAGAGACTACACTTGAAAAAGTATGGAGTAGGAAATTAAGCCACATATATGTTTCGAGTATATGGAAGACAAAGTAAGGGGAAATGGTCCAGTACATAGTCTTCATTGTCTATGAGGAAGAATCTTACTGGTTTCCCAGGGGAGCATTCCCTTACACTGGGGTTTAGGACAAATGTTTCCCTTGTGGTCTCAAATAGGGACACTGAATATATCCTGCCCTTAATACAGTCTTAAGGTGGGCTCTCCTTTTTAGATACCCCTGTTAAAGACAATAACATAATTCTGAATACAGAATACCATTTGCAAGGCTTTCTATTTGTTAGGTGGCACTAAAAAACTCCAGAGTGCCAGTTTTAGGTAATGTTATTCCTGGATGCTGGCATAGATTCCTATCAGATCATATTAAAAAAAAAAAAAAAACTTTTAAGAAAAAATTCAATTTTCAACAGGAATTAAAAGGCTCCAGTGAAAAGTATATATGGAATCTAGGAAAATCGACAGAGAAGTTTATTTCAGAGGCTTTTTTAAAAGATGTATTTATTTATTTGGGGAGGGGGGGCTGAAGGAGAGGGAGAGAGAATCCTAAGCAGATTCCCTGCTGAGCACAGAGCCCATTGCAGGGCTCCATCCCATGACCCTGAGTGAGATCATGACCTGAGCCACCCAGGTGCTCCCAGAGGCTTTTTATATATCCCAACCCCTCAAGTTAAATCATAAAAAGCTCTCAACTATAACAGAACTGGAAAAAGAAACATCAAGAAATAGGTTGTTTGCAGGATGCTTTGTTATGCTTTTATTGCAGGGAAAGTGCTCGCTTCTTCTTTCATCTGGTTTACTCTTTTCTTTCTTAGCCTGTTCTCTTCAAATATAATGTCATTCCTGCAGCTAGCAAGACTATCTATTTTCTATTGTTGAACTGGATTTTAGTCATCTCAACTATTTGAATTTTTAAAACTTATCTGTCCTTGGACATACTGATATTCTTATTGAAAAGAGTTTTGTCCTCTGATGGCCAAATATCTGATTTGAAAAAAACAAACAAACCTATTTTGCTATAATATAGCAATAGTAGAAAATCCCTGAGGTTTGAATCATCAAACCTCGTTAAAAATCTCTTTCTATTAGTCTATTTTAGAATCCACATATAAGTGAGATTATGCAGAACTTGTTTTTCTGTGTCTGGCTTATTTCATTTGCATAACATGCTCTACTCATAGAAGCAGAGAGTAGAATGGTGGTGACCAGGGGCTGGAGGGAGCAGGAGATGGGAGGTGTCGGTCAAGGAGCACAACATTTGAGTTACGCAAGATGAGTAAGTTCTGGAGATCTAATGTACAGCATGGTGACTACAGTTAAAAATACTTTATTGTATACTTGAAATTTGTTAAAAGGGTAGATCTTAAGTGTTTTCATGAGAAACAAAAAAGAAACAGAAAAGTACTTGAATATTAAAAAAAAATTCTCTTTCACCAAGTCAGACTGGTTCTTGAAAAATAAACAGGGCGCCTGGGTGGTTCAGTTGTTAAGTGTCTGCCTTTGGCTCAGGTCGTGATCCCAGTCTCCTGGGATCGAGTCCTGCATCGGGCTCCTTGCTCAGCGGGGAGTCTAGTTCTCCCTCTCCCTCTGCCCCTGCTTGTGTCCCCTCTCTCGCTGTGTCTCTCTCTGTCAAATAAATAAATAAAATCTTTAAAAAAGAAAGAAAAAGAAAAAGAAAGAAAAAGAAAGAAAGAAAGAAAGAAAGAAAGAAAGAAAGAAAGAAAGAAAGAAAGAAAGAAAGAAAGAAAGAAAGAAAGAAAAAGAAAGAAACGATCTTCTCTGTTCACCCCTAAAGTGAGGAGTTTTGGATTAAGTCACCTCTGAATCTTTAACAGTCTGTCCACAATACCTGCATGTGCTCTGAACAAAGACTGCAGCTCTACCCTCTATCAAGAGCCCTGTAGGCCCAGTGAGGTCCAAGTGTCTCTGAGTGCCCAGAGGATTACTTATCAGGGCCTGATTCTTCTTTTCCTTTAAAGGAGGAGGTGAGGATTAAGTAGCAGACTATTTAATCAACCACTTAAGCCTTATCTACCCACTATAATTCTGGTAAACCAAAGTTAAGTTCCAGACTCTCTCATCTGGCAGAATGGTATAGGGAGAAAGCCTCTGGAATCTGTTAAACAAAAATTATTCACTGGACACTTGTTTAAAATGGCAAGACAAATTTTATTCAAGACTATTGCAACAGGGGTCAAAATGATTGCAATAAAGTAAAGAGATTAAGCTTAACTCCAAATACAATAAGGATAGGTGGGGATTTATAGCCAATGAGCAGAGTGAGGGGGTCAGTGGATGGAAAATTATGAAAAGGACACATCAAGACCAAGGAATTCAGACGTCAAGGGTAGGGGCTTCTTGCTAAACTGATTTAGCAGAATTCTCAGCAAGTAAAGACACAGAAAGCCAAGATCCAGGCCTAGTTGAAAAGAGGGCTCAGAGGAGCCCAATTAACATTTGGTCTTTGTCAAGTCCAAAAAACTATTTGGATTTGAATCCTCGATTTGCCACTGACTAACTTTGCACTTGTGCAAATGTGGGCAAGACATTAACTTCTCCTTAAGCTTCAGCTTCTCCAATATAACATGGAGATGATCATAACCACTCTCTAGACCCCACAGAGACATCATGAGAATGAAAATCAAGATGAGATGCTGCCGGTGAAAGCCTTTGGTAAAGTATAAAGCCCTGCATACATGTGAGGAAGCTACTCTTGCAGGACATAAGGCAAGCCATTAGTCAAATGACCAGAGTCTTGCCATCTCACTCTTGTCAGAGGAAAGGCATCGGAGTATGATGGCTCTTGCTGTCCACTCAGGGTATTTCCAATAGGAAAGAAGAATCATCAGGGTAAAGAATTTCCTGGCTGGGCGCCTGGGTGGCTCAGTTGGTTAAGTGACTGCCTTTGGCTCAGGTCATGATCCTGGAGTCCGGGATCGAGTCCCACATCGGGCTCCCTGCTCAGCGGGGAGTCTGCTTCTCCCTCTGACCCTCTTCCCTCTCGTGCTCTCTATCTCTCATTCTCTCTCTCTCTCAAATAAATAAATAAAATCTTTAAAAAAAAAAAAAAGAATTTCCTGGCCACAGAAGGGGAGACCATAGTGCAGTTTTTCTGCGTAGTCATGATGATCTGGATGCTCAAGAGAGCCTTATAAGAATATACAATAAATGATGCTGTCCCCTCACGACACTCTACTCCTAACCCTAATGTACCTTCTCCCAAGGTAGACCTGGAGGAGAATGGTCTGCACCATGGGCCAGAGCAACCATACCAATGTGAAGGAATTTGTCTTCCTGGAACTCACTCACTTCCAAGAGCTAGAATTGTTCTTGTTTGTGGTCTTCCTTGCTGTGTATGTAGCAACCGTGCTAGGCAATGCCCTCATTGTGGTGACCATCACCTGTGAGTCCCACCTTCACGCTCCTATGTACTTTTTGCTGCGGAACAAGTCAGTCCTGGACATTGTTTTTTCATCTGTCACTGTTCCCAAGTTCCTGGTGGACCTGTTATCAGAGAAGAAAACCATCTCCTACAATGGCTGCATGGCACAGATCTTCTTCTTCCACTTCGCTGGTGGGGCAGACATTTTCTTCCTCTCTGTGATGGCCTATGACAGATATCTTGCAATCACCAAGCCCCTGCATTATGTGACCATTATGAGGAGAGAGGTCTGGGTGGGTTTGGTGGTGGCTTCCTGGGTGGGCGGTGGTTTGCACTCAATTGTCCAGATAATTCTGATGCTCCCGCTCCCCTTCTGTGGCCCCAACATCCTGGAAGCCTTCTACTGTGACGTGCCCCAAGTGGTTAAGCTGGCCTGCACAGACACCTTTGCCCTGGAGCTTCTCATGATCTCTAACAACGGGCTGGTGACCCTGCTGTGGTTCCTCCTGCTCCTGGGGTCTTACACCGTCATTCTGGCGATGCTGAGATCTCACTCTGGGGAGGGGCGGAAAAAGGCCCTGTCTACCTGCACCTCCCATATCCTCGTGGTGACTTTGCACTTCGTGCCTTGTGTCTATATCTACTGCAGACCCTTCACTACGCTGCCCATGGACACAGCTGTGTCCATCAATAACACGGTCATTACCCCCATGCTGAACCCCATGATCTACACCCTGAGGAACCAGGAGATGAGGTCAGCCATGAAAAGACTGCAGAGAAGGCTTGGGCCTTCTGAGAGCAGTAAGCTGGGGTGAGCACTCACATGGAGACTGGAAATCTATGATCTGGGTTCCTCGAACTGCTATCCTGAGGCAACGGATGGCTAGCTCTCTCACCAGTCATTTCTATATATCCTCATAGCTGCTCAACTCTCTTAGCAGGAATCTAACAACAAAAGGAAGAGAAGAGATTGAACGTGAGCTATTGGGCTTGTGAACTTGGGAGAAGCAGTGGGTAGAAGATGGAAATCAATTACCTAATGCTATTTTGGTGTAATCTGTGATTCTCTGCCAACATATTTTACATTAGTTTTACGCCCTGCAAAATGGAAATGACATTGTCCGTTCACAAGGTGTTCATGAGGATGAAGAATGATAAATGTTGAGAGGATGGTGGTTCTGAAGATTAGCACCACTGGTGGCGTTAATCAGGCACGCAATCCACGTTCCCTGTTGTCTATCCCTCTAATCCTAAATATGCACATGTGGAGATTATGGATGTGTTTATTTCATACGTGCTCTCTCTAATGACTCTGTATTTCCAGTTAATTATTAAAATCACTTCTTGATTTAATATTCTGAATACAGAATCTTCAATATATTTCACCAACTAGTGAAAAGAGAAAAAATGTTTTAAACGTGTTCAGTCGGATATATACATGGACAAATCTACACATGGACCAAGAATTTCCTCTTCTCAGGTCCATTCTACTAATTTGCCCATGGAAATTAACCTCAAAAGTGCTTGTATGGTTTGGGGATATATCTGCACAAATTCCACCATGGTAAATTATTTTATGTTAACCTGAACTTTCTTCTTTCCCCTCTTCTCTCCCCATTTCACCCTCAGAGCTTTTATAGCTGGAGCAAATCTATAGGTTTTGTCTTTGAATGCCTGACAATTCAAGAGAAGTCACTTAGAACAACAACAAAAATACCTAAGAGATACCTTTTCACACACTCAATACCCGTTTTGTGTACCAGGAGAGGGAAGAAACATATCATATGCGGGGTCATTTAGGAATAGCCACTGGGTCTGTGTTGTAATCCATGTCTCTCCAAAGAAGAATTCCACAGAATTTAATATGTAGAAAGACAATAAATGTTTCTTCACTCCCTATGCTCATGTCACATTCCACCCTCCAGTCTACAATTGTCATTCAGAAATCAATTAGTAAAAAAGCAACATACAGTAAATCAGAATATTGTAACATACAGAACAATTTTTTTGTAAATTGTTATGACGCATTAAAAGGTCCTAGGAAGTGACACATAAATGTGATCTTCTCTGAATCCTACAAGACAGAGACATTAGGCCAAGACTTTTTTTTTTTTACCTTTGTTTTTATTTTATACAGAATTTACTCCCAGGCCATAAGGGTTTTATCTTTAGTTTCTTCTGGGATATCTTTTTCTTCTGTGCAACCTCCTCTTCTAGTTTAGGAAAAACCTTCTCTCTTTCAGTAAGGAGCATCTCAGAGGGGCAGGGAGAGCTCATGTGTGGGTTAACCTGACCATGAGCCCTGTAAATTCCATGCCACATCTTGGGAGCTTTGTTCACCTGGATGTGCTCAGTGACCAGAGAACCTACATCTAAACCCTTAGGGTCACCATGACTCTGCATTTTTAAGCATGTACAGTAAAAATTCAGTACTCCTTTTGGGCCACCGACCCTGTATCCCGCCCCACTATTTGGCCTGGGTGCACCGACCAACTCTACCATTATAGCAACAGTATGGCACACATTGTTTCTGCAAAGTGACATCCTTCAGATACTTACTTGGTGGTTTTTCAGATATGCATACCCCTTGATGGCCTGGGTAGTTTTATGTGTGTTCTTAAAGAGAACATGAAGATTTGCATGATTTCGTAGGGTTTTCTGGGTCAAGTGAATAGTGAACAATTTTCAGAGGTCACTTCAGGCCACTTATGGAAGAGGCTAGGCCAAGACTTTTAATCATATGTCCGTGCTTCTCAAATTTTTAAAAATTACTGTCCCCCTCCAAGGAACTTTATTAGATATTTTTCCTAATTGCTCTCCCACAAGAAAAAAAATCTTTAAAGATTTTATTTATTTATTTGACACAGACAGAGTAAGCGGAGGGGGGGGCTGCAGGCAGAGGGAGAGGGAGAAGCAGGTTCCCCACTAAGCAGGGAGCCCAATGCGGGGCTCAATCCCAGGACCCTGGGGTCATGACCTGAGCCGAAGCCAGACGCTTAACTGACTGAGCCACCCAGGCGCCCCACCCTAAGAAAATTTAATACCAAAGATATACAGTATATCTTTTTATGTACTGAAATTCTTTGAAGGGCCACACAGCATTGTAATATCTAAGATTTTTTTGGCCCCCAAGAACCAATTTTTGTCCCCTTGGGCATGTTGCTCACACTGAGAATGAATGATCATATGACATTAGATGTTTCTATTAATATGTTTCCCTAAAACTCAGAGAATCACAGAACAGATAGATTTATGCCTTCTGGTGTTTTACAAGAATTCAGAAAACAGAAACATGGGCATCTGTGTGTATGTATGCATGTGTGTATGTGTGGACTTGCATGCAGCAATGACTTGGAAACTGTTTAATAACCCCCACTGGAACTTCAACATGATCAAAGAAGGTCTGTTCTCTTTCCACACTCATGCCCAGTAAAATTCCCTTTGCTAATTCTTGTATTTAGGCTTGGGCCTGAGGGACTAGTGCATGTGACAGGGGCAAGCAGAAGAGCCATGATGACACAACTCCCTGAGTCTGCCCTTTCCAATGTGAAGGTGGAAGAGAAGACCTTGAAGTCTAGTGTTCTCTAATCTTGAGATGCACCTGACCTTCTAACATGATGGTTCCCCAGCATCATATACGCTGACACCCACCCACCCAGTCTCAGATGGTGCGAATTTCTGGTTGGACACCAAAGGTTTGGGTAAGGACATGGACCTGTCAGTGTGAGACATTGTGGATTATGCATGAATAGGATAAGCATGAAAAATGTACCCAGGGCATTAGATACTGCAAAAATAGTTCTCTCTTTAGTGAGAGAAAATGATGTGGATGTTAAATATTGGGAAAGGAGGAATGTCTTTCTAAGAAGGAGCCACAGACATGGGGTCAGCATGCTTAAAGAGAAAGCAGCTGGTATTTGGTAGAACAACGGAATTGCATTTAAGGAGATTTTATTCCAGCTTAGGGTCTGTACATGGGGATCACAGAGCATTTTTACACAGGATGGGTGTTCCCTTAAAAATACATGATTCTAAAATGCCCTAAATTCCCTTAAAAACTGTAGAGGTTTGGGGGTACCTGGGTAGCTCAGTCAGTTTAGCATCTGCCTTTGGCTCAGGGTGCTGGGATCAAGCCTTGCATTGCACTCCCTGCTTGGTGGGGAGCCTGCTTCTCCCTCTCCCTCTGCTTGTGCTTGGTGCTCGCTCTCTCTCGCTCTCTCTCTCTGTCAAATAAATAAATAACATCTTTAAAAAAAAAAAAGCTGTAGAAGTTTCAAAGGCAGCCCCATATCCACACATTGCCCATGATTCACTGAGTATCTTTTGCCTTTGACCCAGAGCCAGCTTTATTCCCAAACCCGATGGTCTAGCACTGAAACCTCTGACCCACTTGGTTAACCCACACAAGTTCATTGAAATACAAACAAGCAAATTGGTTCAAAGGGAAGCTGTTCTACTGAATAGCATTTTACATTCTGCCAACGTCTTCTTAAATAACTCTTCATGACAACCAGGGAAGATCCTGCTTTCAGGGGATAGGGAAAGAAATCAAGTTAATTGAATGCCTACTATGTGCTGGGAACTTTACAGACATAATCGTAGTTGCTCTTTATGCTACCCAATGAAGTAAGTATTATGCTTCCTAGTTTACAGAGGAGGAAACTGAAGGAAAATAGAGGACTTGCTCCAGGTAAAAAAGAAGGAAGAGGCAGAATTCCAGTCCAGGTATGCCCTACTCCAAAGCCCTTAACATTGTTCCACACCATATCACACTATTTTACAACTGAGGATCTGAGGCAGAGAGACGAATGACTTTCTCAAGGTCACAAAGCTATTTTATAGCCTGGATCAGAAATGCATCTCTATCTGGTACCCCTGAGGTCAAGTCAAGGACATTAACAAAAGAGTTGCTTAGCCTGTGTTTGTCAAGATCCTTCTCACTCACCCTCATTCCAATGCCAATGCTTATAAGTCATGATGAACACTTACCAGGTAGGTTTATTCATTAATTAAACAAACAAACAAACACATTTTTTGAGCACCTAACACTTTACCTACCAAACTAGGTAAAGCTTTGGTGATGTTAGGATGAATGAAACACTGAGCAGGCAGGATGAACTTGAGGGGTAATAGGGAAATTATACTGAACTAAGGAGAGACAGACATGTAAGAACTTAGATGGAACGATCTGTTACAACTACCAGAAGAGAAGTCAGTGCAGAGAATGATGAGTCCCAAAGGGGTGTCAGGAAAGTTTTCACAGAATAGGAGGCTCTGAACCTGAGTGTTGAAAGATCAGTGTCTGTGAAGGTGGATAAATAGGAGATTCTGGAAGTGGGGAGGGCATGGTGGGTAGAGCAAGCCGCAGGAACACAGATCCAAAGGTGTGGGCTAGCAAAAATTTGCATTTAAATACCTGAAACAGAGGATCGAGGAAACAGGGGCCAGACAATACCAACAGGAGTTTAATCTTTATTCTGTAGACAATAGACAATAGACAATATTCTGTTCAGACAAATGAATATATGGTATTCTGTAGACAATAGGCAATATTCTGTAGACATTAAAGATTTTCAGACAAATGAATATATGGTCCCATCTGTGACTTGTAATTACATTTCTGGAAAAAACAGACAGGATGAATTAGAGAAAACTACACTGAAGGAAAGGAAACCAGTTAGGAAACTTGCAATGATCTAAGGAGAAATGATAAGGGGTTAACTGAGGAGGAAGAGAAGGGGACACACTGGGAGAGGTAAAGAAAGTAGAATCCTCAGGATAGTTTTTACAGTGTCCTGGTTCCTTTCAATGTGAGTGGCTCAGTAGAAGTCTTTTGGATAAAACATGCTGCCTATCAGTACCTGCTGTGGAGGCCACTGTGCTCACCGAGACAGAATAAACAGAGGAAACAAGGCAAGTGGTCATATTCTTCAGAGCAAAGGAGCTGCAATGTGTGACTGGGGGTTATTTATCCACATAATTTCTCAAGGCTCTCAAAGCTTGTTTCTACACAGACCAAGAGTGATGCTTCCCAAGTGGGCACGTTCTGGGGACCACCTAGATGGTGGTGCCAGATGGCTCAGACAGATGCTTAGGCTGAAGATGGCTTTTTCCTCGGAGTTAATTTTGTCACCACTGCCACCATCGTAAATCTTCTCAGAAATTACTAAAATGGCATGAGTGGAATATGTATCGTGCTGAAAGCTAAACTTCACCACTAGCTTTCTCTATGTCCTTCTGCATGTCAATTAAACTTCCCTGGGACTTCATTTTTTTCAAAATTGACCCTCAAGCAATAAAATATTGCTCACTCCTGACTCCCACAGGCAAACTAGCATGAATTAAAAATTCTCTAAGTTGGATCTGCCACTTCCTTCCCAAACAGGACTCTATAGTTAAGAGAACCTATGGGCCTCCAGGGACAGGGAGCTACCATTGTTCCATTGGGTGTTGATCTGTACCCTGTTAGGCAATGCAAGTCCTAAGCTCATCAGAAACTCCTCAGGTTTTATAGGAAGGGTGTACCTGCATTGCCTACATCTCTGTGGTAGGCTTGTACTTCATGCCCTTTCTCTACGTATGCATGCCTGGACTTTGTTGTCTTCTTTGTGAACAGTACCATCTCTGGTACCATCCTTGTCATCTTTGTGTTAAACCCCGACCTCTGGGTATTGATGAAATGAAATTTTTTAAAGTTGAAAAAAAAAATCTTGTCATTTCTAAAAGATATAGAAGGGCAGTGGTCTAAAATTCCTTGGTCGTGGAGAGAAGAAATGAAGGGGTTGATGAAACCCACTCTTGAAAGGACTAGGACAATTCTGTAAAGAGTCTTTTATACAAATTATTCTTGGATTTATAGATTCTGCAGCTGGCAGGCAGTGTGGAAGAGTAGAAAGATTCTAGAACTAAGAAGAGACTTGTGTTACCTTTCCTGCGCCACTGATTTTCCATATGACCTTGGAAAATTGGCTTAATGTTTATTGAGTTCACTCTTTCAGTTTTGGTGTTAATTGACATGGGAATGCTAATACCTTCCCCTCTAACCTCAGAGGGATATTAGAAAAATTGATGGTAATTAGGTGTGCAGTGCTTTTAAAACTATAACACGCTGTTCAAATCAATCCCATTCATGGTGTCACTGGAAGGCCTATGAGGGTTGGTTTATTCCAATGGCTTTTAAGGCATAGAAACAAAGTGGAATGAGAATAAAATCAGAGGTGCTCCCATTCATGGAGGTGTAGGGAACCCACAGCTCCTTCCACGAAGCCTTCCTTAGTTCTCTTCCTCGACAACCTCTGGGGTGGATTTTTTTTTTTTTTGAACCAAAATATCATGTAACATTTAATAACTGCAAATATATTTATTACAATTTACAGATTAAAGTTATATACACAAATATAATTTTAGCTATAAAATCCCAACAAACTGGTTACACTCACATCACTGGATCTGGAGAAGCCCATTTAGAGTCTTCTAGTCCCCTAAATTCACCTTCCTTAAGTTATACAAAAATAAAATCTGATAGTTTTGATTTCAAGTTAAAGATGAAGAGGTGCTGTTATCACATCACAATACTCAAAAAATTTTACCTGTCTGTACAACGCCTTTCACATGCTACATTGATACTTAAAGCACCATTGCAAGACTTTAAATGTGTATGACATTCAATTACAATATCCAAGTTTAACTTTGTTTTAACAACTAGGATTGGGATGAAACGACAAGAATTTTTTCTCCATCAGTCCAACTCAGAAACAGCCCCTTCGGTCCTGTCTGTCTAGGGTTGGATTTTAACAGATGCCAAAGGCCCCGGTAAGTACAGTAGGGAAATGAATGATCTAGCTCAACCCACATTTTGGGCTAAGGAGGGAGCTGAAGCAAGTTAGAACTGAGTGACTTCCCTAGGTAACACAGCAGGTTCATAAAGAATAAGATATATGATTAAAACTATATTTATGCATGTTCAATTTCCACGTAAGAGATAAATCTTTGCTTGATTTCAATGCCTCAGCAATATTATTGTTTCTTTCAAAGCTGTACATGGAGGAAGAAATATCACCCAATGGCCATGAAAAATCATACCAGGGTGTCTGAATTTATTTTTTGTGGACTTACCCAGTCTCAAGAGCTGAGCTTGCTCTTATTTTTCTTTTTATCTGTAGTTTATGTAACAACTGTGTTAGCAAATGTTGCCATCATGGTCACCGTGACCTGTGAGTCCCGCCTTCACAACCCCATGTACTTCCTGCTCCGCAATCTCTCAGTCTTGGACATCTGCTTCTCCTCCATCACTGCTCCCAAGGTCCTCGTGGACCTTCTGTCAAGGACAAAGACCATCTCCTTCAACGGTTGCATCACTCAGATGTTCTTCTTCCACCTTATCGGTGGGGCAGACCTTTTTTCTCTCTCTGTCATGGCCTTTGATCGCTACATGGCCATCTCCAAGCCCCTGCACTACGTGACCATCATGAGTAGGGGGCGATGCACTGCCCTCATTGTGGCCTCCTGGGTGGGGGGCTTTGTTCACTCCATCGTGCAGATTTTCCTGTTGCTGCCCCTCCCCTTCTGTGGACCTAATGTCGTTGCTGGCTTCTACTGCGATGTCCCCCAGGTCCTCAAACTCGCCTGCACCGACACATTTGCTCTTGAGATCTTAATGATTTCCAACAACGGTCTGCTCACTACCCTGTGGTTTGTCTTCCTCCTTGTGTCCTACACAGTCATCTTGATGATGCTGAGGACTCACGCTGGAGAGGGCGGGAGGAAAGCCATCTCCACCTGCACAGCCCACATCACTGTGGTGACTCTGCACTTTGTGCCCTGCATCTATGTCTATGCCCGGCCCTTCACTGCCCTCCCCATGGACAGAGCTGTCTCCATCACCTTAACGGTCATCATCCCTGTCCTGAACCCCATGATCTATACCCTAAGGAACCAGGAGATGAAGTCATCCATGAGGAGACTGAGGAGAAGACTTATGTTTTCTGAAAGGGGATAACCTCATTATAGACTGTCGATCAAGATACAAACATAATGGAAATATGTTCTTAAAAATATTCGCTGTCACATACTGGGGCTCAACCATGCATAGACAATTAACTATAGCAGGATGGCACAGACACAAAGAATCAGTGACCTGAAACACTGGTATTGAGAAAGAACGCCGACAGGAAGTTAAACAGAAAGAACACAGTACTTGAAGAGCAACTGACAGCAAGCAGGGTATAAATGTGAAATATAATAGGTCTTGGGTGTCCCAGCAACAGGGTGAAGGATAGCACTGCGATGTCCACACATGCAGTAGGCAACAGGGACATCTATCTCAACATAGCAGGGCTCCAGCTGCTAGGTCCCAGTCCAGCAATAGTTACCCTATGACTATTTATTAAGTATATACTGTGTATCAAATACCGCTTGTAAACATTCTTCTCTATCACCTCTGCTTTGTCAGCAACTTTGGACCTTTTTAATCAATTCACCTGTAAAATACACTGGCACAACCCCCACAACCAGCCAGGATACATAAAGACTTAGCTTTTAAGGATTTCCATTGCCTTTTACTTCCTGTGACTTTGTCAGAATTGGATGTGACCTAGGACTTAAATATTGGGGCCTTACAAAATCAGACTGCACAAACACAACAACAGCAAGAATCCAGAACAGTCTGTCCTACTGTTCATACCACCGCCTAAGGCGTAAGCTAGTTTGATAGCTGAAAAAAGAAAAAGCTGTATCCAACCCAATAAATACTTTTATTTTTCCAATGTGCATTCCCTTATCATTTCCCTTACCACAGTGTATTAAAATACCCCATAAAACTCCATGTTACTAGATCTGGTTTTCCTTTATATTCCCAGTGTCTAGAATAGTGCCTGACCTGTAAAAAGCTGTAAATATTGGTTGAATCTGTGGAATGGAATGAAATGAATGTAAGTAGATGCCAAATCCTACTTAATCTTGTCTTTTAGTATTTAAAACTGACTTTGGGCCCCCTGGTGGCTCAGTCATTAAGCATCTGCCTTCAGCTCAGGTCATGATCCCAGGGTCCTGGGATGGAGCCCCGCATCGGGCTCCCTGCTCCGCGGGAAGCCTGCTTCTCCCCCTCCATTCCCCCTGCTTGTGTTCCCTCTCTCACTGTGTCTCTCTCTGTCAAATAAATAAATAAAGTATTTTCAAAAAACAAAAATAAAATAAATAAAACTGACTTTATTTTCTAAATAGATACTTCCTCGTGGAAGCCAAAGGAAATTGAAATGGCTAAATCAGAGTGTACTATAATCTTATACTCAAAGTCTTAGCATGGATATATGTCTTTATAAAATCACCAAATCAAGTGTTAGATCCAAAAACGTTTGTTGAGAACCATGTACACAACTGAAGATAAACATCCCAGGGCAACTGAATGTTTTGCAACACTCAAGGCAAATGAATGTACAAATTCATTTAGAGTTCCAATAAACCTGTGCTCTGAGTATGTCCAGACAGCCCCTCAGGATGCCTGGTAATTGTATACAGAAGCATGGGATGTATTTCCTCTTCTCTCCTCTCTCCTTCTCTGGAGCATGGGACCTAGTAAAACTGAGTAAGGAAAGAGGTTCATGGAAATGTAACTACAGGTTAATTATAATAATAATAATAATAATAATACAGGACCACATTCCTTTATTTTAATTTATTAGGACCAAATAGGCTTTGGAATTTGGAGTTTCTTCGATTTTAAAAACATAGTATAGTGCATGTATTATATATTACATCATTTCTCCCATGGGGAGCACCTCATATCCACACTTTAATATTTCTGTAAGAAAATGTATAAGTAGGGGTGCCTGGGTGGCTCAGTTGCTTAAGCGTCAGACTCTTGGTTTCCAGGTCATGATCTCAGGGTTGTGAGACTGAGCTCCGCATTGGGCTCCACACTCAGGGAAGAGTCTGCTTGAGATTCTTTCCCCCTCCACGCCCACCCCCTCTGCTCCTCCCTTCGCTCATGTTCTCTCTCTTTAAAAATAAATAAAATACATACATACATACATACATACATACATACAATCTTAAAAATAAAAGGAAAGAAAATGTAAAAATAGTCCCACTAAGAGTAATCAATAAAAACCATGCATGGCCTCACACTAACTCAGATCAAATTTTGCCACAAAATTAATTCAGGTAGATGAGATTTTACTACCAAATGATCTTCTAAAAACCTTTCAGCATTCAGAGTTTGGAGACTTTAGAATGAAATGCGAAAACTAAATAAGAAGGGATTGTAATAGGCAGAATAATCTGTCTCCCCCACCAAAATGTTCAAATCCCAATCCCCAGAGTCTGTGAGTGTGCTATGTTATATGGCAAAGGAAACTAAGGGTGCAGATGGAATTAAGGTTGCTAATGAGCTGAACTTTAAATAGGGAGACAATCCTGATTATCTGGGAGGGCCCAATGTAATCACAAGAGTCCTTAACAGTGGAAGAGGTAGACAGAAAAGGAGGTCAGAGTCATGCAATGTGAGGGGTACTTGACTTAACATGGCTAGCTGAAACAATGGGAAGATCCACAAACCTAGGAATGTAGCTAGCCTCTAGAGGCTAGAAAAAGCAAGAGGATTGATTCTGCCTTAGAACCTCCAGAAAGGAATTCAGCCTGCCAACACCTTGATTTTAGCCAGTTGGCACTCATGTCAGATTTCTGACCTAAGAATTTGTAAGACAACAAATTGGTGTTGTTTTAAGCCACTAAATGTGTGGTGATTTTGTTACAGCAGCAAAAGGAAACCAATACAAGGGTAATACTTCAGTTGGAAATGAAGAGGCTGTAAGAGCTGAAAAGGGAAAGGAATAGAAAGATGGGTACCAGGAAAAAGGGCTGGAAGCAGGAGGTGAAAAAACCAAGGGAGGGTGGTCACATGCTTCTCCCAAGAGTCCAGGCATGAGCACCACACCCATGCCCAAATCTCAAGTACAAGTGCACTGGGCTAGAGAAGCCAGTCCCAACCTGTCACTTCTTCATGGAGTCTGCATAGGATGGAATAAAACATTTGAATCTGGAGTAAAGATCTAATTTAACACCCTCTGAAATGCCCCCATGTAACTGATTAATAGTGAGAGACCATTTGACACCAAGCAAACTGCTTCTATACTTTATGAAAAGAGACACGGACTTCCACTCGTGCGTGAGGCGAGCGGAGCCGGAGTCGAGACCAGAGGCCGAACTCGGGATCTGACAAGATGGCCGGGCTGCCCCGCAGGATTATCAAGGAAACCCAGCGTTTGCTGGCAGAACCAGTTCCTGGCATTAAAGCAGAACCAGATGAGAGCAACGCCCGTTATTTTCATGTGGTCATTGCTGGCCCCCAGGATTCCCCCTTTGAGGGAGGGACTTTTAAGCTTGAACTATTCCTACCAGAAGAATACCCGATGGCAGCCCCTAAAGTACGTTTCATGACCAAAATTTATCATCCTAATGTAGACAAGTTGGGAAGAATATGTTTAGATATTTTGAAAGATAAGTGGTCCCCAGCACTGCAGATCCGCACAGTTCTGCTATCGATCCAGGCTTTGTTAAGTGCTCCCAATCCAGATGATCCATTAGCAAATGATGTAGCGGAGCAGTGGAAGACCAACGAAGCCCAAGCCATAGAAACAGCTAGAGCATGGACTAGGCTATATGCCATGAATAATATTTAAAATCGATCTGATCATCAAGTTCTCCTGTTCTCCTGTTCTGCCAAGACTTCTTCCTTTTTTGTTTGCATTTAATGGACACAGTCTTAGAAACGTTACAGAATAAAAGCCCAGACATCTTCAGTCCTTTGGTGATTAAATGCACATTAGCAAACCTATGTCTTGTCCTGATTCACTGTTGTAAAGCATGAGCAGAGGCTAGAAGTACCATCCGGATTGTTGTGAAACGTTTAAAAGCAGTGGCCCTTCTCTGCTTTTATTCATTTCCCCATCATGGTTTGAGTATAAAGCACTGTGAATGAAGGTAGTTGTCAGGGTTAGCTGCAGGGGTGTGGGTGTTTTTCTTTATTACTTTTTTTGAGGGGGAGAGGTAGTTTTATTTTAATTTTTTGGGCTCCTTTCCCCCCTTTTATGGTGATCTAATTGCATTGGTTAAAAGCAGCTAACCAGTTCTTTAGAATATGCTCTCTAGCCAAGTCTAACTTTATTTAGACGCTGTAGATGGACAAGCTTGATTGTTTGAACCAAAATGGGAACATTAAACAAACATCACAGCCCTCACTAATACCATTGTGACTTGCTGTCAAGTGTAGAATCCTTCCTTCAAGAAAAAGCTTGTGACCATTTTGTATGGCTTGTCTGGAAACTTCTGTAAATCTTATGTTTTAGTAAAATATTTTTTGTTATTCTAAAAAAAAAAAAAGAAAAGAGACACGGAGATGGAGTTTCGAGTATTTTTGCATGGTGACTATACCATATTTGATTGAAAAGGTCATCCACTGGAAAAAGCCACTTTAATAACAACTATGTTGTAAAAATGAAGCAGTACCGTGTTACATGTACTCATTGATGGAAAGACACATCTTAATTTCAGGGACATTAAAACGTGAAAAACCAGGGCGCCTGAATGGCTCAGTTGGTTAGGCATCTGCCTTTGGCTCGGGTCATGATCTCGGGGTCCTAGGACCGAGCCCCGCGTCCGGCTCCCTGCTCAACCAGGGAGTCTGCTTCTCCCTCTCTCTGCTCATGCTCTCTCTCTCCCTGTCTCTCTCAAATAAGTAAATAAAATCTTTAAAAAATAATAAAAAATTTGAATAAATAAATAAATAAAATGTGAAAAGCCATCTGCAACAACATGGATGGAGCTAGAGGGTATTATGCTAAGTGAAATGTCAGTCAGAGAAAGACAAATACTATATGATTTCTCGCATATGTGGAATTTAAGAAACAAAACAAACAAGTACAGGCTGTTTTAAATGCAGTACAGTGTAATGAGCACAATCTTTAAATGAAATAACATGGTCTTATTTATATATACAAGTGGCAGTCTTAGAAACATCTTTTTTACTAGTGACACTACAGAATGTTTTAAATTCTGCCCATGAGTTGAATACATTTGTTCCTTGAAAAAACACTATCCAGATGCAATGTAATTCTGTCACTCTTCAAAACACCTTTCATACTTGTGACATTACATAGTGTGTCCCTTGCACTATAGTGTGTATATTATATTCTTTAAATGAAATAACACAGTAGTTCTGGCACTTACAGAAATATCTATTTTATGTGTACCTTTATTAAGTGCAGCACAGTATTGAGAACACATTCTTTCACTGAAGTAATACCTAGATGCAATAAAATTCTATTACTGATTCTAAAAATGTGGAAGAAAGAAATATTAAAAAGAAAGGTTCACCTTAGAACTTAAGAAATTCAATATTTAAAGATATGAGTAGGGGCACCCAGGTGGCTCAGTCAGTTAAACATCTGCCTTCGGCTCAGCTCATGATCCCAGGGTCCTGGGATCCAGCCCCGCATCTGCTTCTCCCTCTCCGTCTCTTTGCTCACTCTCACTCTCTCTCAAATAAATAAATAACACTACATCAAAAACTGATGTACTGCGTGGTGACTGACATAACATAGCAAAATAAAATTAAATTTAAAAATAATAATAAATAAATAAATAAATCTTAAAAAAATATATATGTAAGTAATCAGTCCTTGATGTGCACACACACACTCTCTCTCTCACACACAAACACTTTTCCAAAGAGAGATAAAAAGCAAACATGTTTAATTTGGTCAACCCTGTGCTTTAGGAATACATAAGACTGTCATCAACTCACTACACAAAACATATTTTTATGACTAAATTTTGATCATCTATAACACAAATTACATTATTTATACATAGTTTATCAGTTTCTTGGTGTTAAAAGAAAGTTTGAAACTGCTACTTGTCCTCACTTCAGGGGACCAAAGATACTATTGCTATAGTCCCTCATTTTGGAAGTCATAAAGATACTTGTAGGAATCTGATAAGATGCTCCCTTCTAGGAACCCTCCTTTTGTTCCCCAAATATCCAGGCACATCCAAGAGTGACAATTCTCTCGAGTATACAAACAAATGTAATCTATGAACTTGCACCCTGCTAAGGTAAAGAAGTAAAGACTCAGTGCACTGAAACATAGTATTGAATTTTTACAGGATGGAAGAGAGAATATAATTTCCATGGAAAATATGGGTTACCAAAATTGACTAAAGGAAAGGGGGAAAAATCTTAATAGATCAATATGATGATTTGATGATGATGATGATGAATTGAAAAGGTGTCAAAAATAGACCCTTTGAAAAGGCACCAGGCCCAAGCTGCTTTGTCAGTGATTTTCAATAAATATTCAAAAAGCTAGTAATTCCAATTTTTTAACTAATTGTAGAAAGGTTCTTAACTCATTCTATAAAAATGGCATAACCCTATCTATAAACTAGTTAATGGCACCTAATATATCTAGTACTATACTGTATCTAATATATGTGTACAGCTCAATCACATCTTTGAACAAAAATGTTAAGTTCTTATTACTCTTTAGCAAATTACATACCAATGAACTAAAACAAAGACAAATTATCATCAAGTAGGATTTATTCCCGAAATTCAAAGAGAACTTTTGGGGCACCTGGGTGGTTTAGTCGTTAAGCGCCTGCCTTTGGCTCAGGTCATGATCCCAGGTCCTGGGATCGAGCCCCACATTGGGCTCCCTACTCCATGGGAAGCCTGCTTCTCCCTCTCCCACTCCCCCTGCTTGTGTTCCCTCTCTTGCTGTGTCTCTGTCAAATAAATAAAATCTTTAAAAAAAATTGTTTTTCAAAGAGAACTATTAATGCAATTCACAGCAATAACGGATTAAAAAGAGAAACAATGTGATTATTTCAGTGATGCAGAAAATATTCAATACAATACAATTTGTTCTTCCTTGAAGAACAAAACACCTATAAAGCCAGGAACTGAAGAAAAATTGTATTATCTTTTTTTTAAAGATTTTATTTATTTATTTGACAGAGAGAGAGAGAGAGAGACAGAGAGCACAAGCAGGCAGGGCAGCAGACAGAGGGAGATGGAGAAGCAGGCTCTCAGCTGAGCAGGGAGCCCGATGTGGGGTTCGACCCCAGGACCCTGGTATCATGACCCAAGCCAAAGGCAGCCACTTAACTGACTGAGCCACCCAGGCACCCCAGAAAAATTGTATTATCTTGGTAAAAAATATATCTATTAGAACCAGAGAGCAAACAGTATACCTAATGATTAAACATTAAAATAATTTCCATTACCATACATAACTAAACAATGATAGCCACTCTCACCACAAAGTCATTAAACTTGAATTTACTTACAATTTAAAAACAAGAAAAATGAGAAAGTATATAAACTTTGAAAAATTAGAGGAAAAAATTATTCTCAGATATTGAGAGGATTATCTTAAATAATATAAAGAAAATTCACCAAAAGATCATTGAAAATAACAAAAGAATTAAACTAGGTTGTTACATACAAAATAAAATTACATACACCATTGGTCTCCTATATACAACTATATCTATGGAGAAAATATAATAGAGTTATTTCAGGCAATATGAAAGACCATATATCATGAAATAAAGTCCTGATTTAAACATGCATACACACATTAAAATACTTCTTGAAAACATTTACTTTAGTTTACTTAACTTGCTTAAGTGCAAACAGAACTCACAGAAAAGGAAGGGAAAGGCTCAGGACCAAAAATAGAAATAAAGGAGGAAACCAGAGAATTAAACATTGCTCCATCTGTGGAAAGGTAAACTGGAAAAAAAAAATCCACCTACCAGCAAAGAGGATAACTATCAGAAAGAGAAATTAAGAAAACAATTCCATTTACAATTTCATCAAAAGAACAAAATACCTAGGAATAAATTTAACCAAGGAGGTAAAAGATCTATTCACTAAAAACCATGAGACATAAATGAAAGAAATTGAAGAAGATACAAATAAATGGAAAGATATTCCATGCTCATGGATTAGAATAATACTGTAAAATGTCCATAGTACCCAAAGAGATCTACAGATTCAATGTAATTCCTATCAAAATTCCAAAGGCACTTTCCACTGAAATAGAAAAAAATAATCCTAAAATTTATGTGGCACCACAAAAGACTCCTAGTAGCCAATGCAATCATGAGAAAGTAGAACAAAGCTGGAGGCATCACAATTATGATTTCAAACTATACTACAAAGCTATAGTAATCAAAATAGCACAGTACTGGCATAAAAACAAACATATAAACCAATAGAACAAAACTGAGAGCTCAGAAATAAAGCCACGCATATATAATCAATTAATTTACAACAAAGGAGGCAAGAATATACAATGAGGAAGCAATAGTCTCTTTAATACATGGTGTTAGGGAAACTGTATAACCAAATGCATAATAATGAAATTAAATCCCTATCTTATATCACTCACAAAAATTACCTTGAAATGGATGAAAGATTTTTTTTTTAAGATTTTATTTATTTATTTGACAGAGAGAGACATAGCGAGAGAGGGAACACAAGCAGGGGGAGTGGGAGAGGGAGAAGCAGGCTTCCTGCCGAGCAGGGAGCCCGATGTGGGGCTCCATCCCAGAATCCTGGGACCATTACCTGAGCCGAAGGCAGACACTTAACAACTGAGCCACCCAGGCGCCCCAAAATGGATGAAAGATTTAAGTATAAGACCCGAAACCATAAAATTCCTAGAAGAAAAGTGCGAGAAAACTCCTTGACATTGGTCTTAGCAATGATTATTTTGGATAGGACACCAAAAGCACAAGCAACAAAAGGAAAAATGAATAAATGGGACTACATCAAACTAAAAAACTTCTGCATAGCAAAAGAAACAATTAACAAATGAAGAGAACAACACATAGAATGGGAAAAAAAGTATTTGCAAATCATACAGGGCTAATATCTAAAATATATAAAGAATTCATACAACACAACAGCAAAAAAAAAACAATCTGATTTAAAAATGGCAGAGGAACTGAAGAAATTGTTCCAAACAAGATATACAGATGGCCAACAAGTACATGAAAAGTGCTCAACATCACTAAACATCAGAGAGGTGCTAATTAAAACCACAATGAGATATCACTCAACACCTGTCAGGATGGCTATCATCAAAAAGACAAGAGATAAGTGTTGGCAAGGATGTGAAGAAAAGGAAACCCTTGTGCACTGTCAGTGGAAATATAAATTGGATCAGCCACTATTGAAAACAGTATAGAGATTCCTCAAAAAAATAAAAAATAGAACTACCATATGGTCCAGCAATCCCATCTCTGGGTACATATCCAAAGGAAATAAAATCAAGATCTCAAAGAAGTATCAGCACTCCCATGTTTATTGCAGCATTGTTTACAATATCCAACACAGGAAAACAATCTAAGTGTCCATCGGATAAATGGATAAATATGTGTATATACGAAAATACACACACACACACACACACACACACACACACACGCTGGAATATTTTCAGCCATAGAAAAGAAGGGAATCTTGCCATTTGTGATAACATGGATGGGTCTCGAGGGCATTAAGCTAAGTGAAATAAGTCAGACAGAGAGAGAAATACTGTATGATCTCATTTATATGTGGAATCTGAACTCATGGAAATAGAGTAAAGTGGTGGTTTCCAGTTATTGAGGGGTGGGAGAAATGGGGAGATGTTAGTTAAAGGATACAAACTACCATTTATAGGTTGAAAAACCTTTGGGAACCTAATGTACAGCATGGTGATTATCGTTAACACTACTATCTACTTGAAAGTTGCTAAGACAGTAGATTTTAAGTGATCTCACCGCAAAAAAAGAATTAGTAATTATGTAAGGTAATGGAGCTGTTAGCTAACACCACAATAATAATTGTTTTGCAATATATAAATGTAACAAGTCAATATATCATATACCTTAAACATACACAATATCATTGTGTATGTTTAAGGCTGGATCCGCCTTAACTGATGTTATTATATCTCAATAAAGCAGTGGGGGGGGGAGAGAATTACCTATCTCAAATATACAACGTGTCTCATACAGTTTTCATCTTTGTAGATTAGTTTAATATAATAAAACAAAAACAAAATGGAAAAGCACGTAAATCCAAACCCATCATCCTTGTAGAAACAGAAGATATAAAGTCAAGCCGCTCAATAAATTGAGTTAACCCTAAGTAACTACTGTAATTGTTAGCTTTACTAACATACTCATCCAGCCATATCCAAATTGAAAGATACCACATGTGCAGAGTATAGGAAAACAGGAAAAATGTGCATTCTCCAAACACCATCTAAATCATGTTTCCCTACATGTGGGGACTTACAGTAACGTCATTAGACTATAATCATCCTGTGTATAATTAGAAATTGAACTGGCAGCAAAGGATTTTAGATCCAGTTCTCTTGTAGTTTTCTGGCAATCTAATTGAAACTTATATATTGTGTCCTCTGAGCCTTGCAAGCCATGAAAATTGGACCCTTGTAGTCTCTTGGGCACAGCATTTGGCATGTTTTAACAGTGTTCCAATTGAGCTGTGGATAAGGGGATAGATTTGCACTACTGCTTCTAAATAATTTGGACACTAATCAAAATGTGTCCATCTGTGTGTGTGTACACATGTGCATATCTTGGTAACTTTTTAATAACTCCTACTGAAACTTCATCACCACCAGCAGAATTAGGCACCTGACTTCCACATCCTTGTCCAATAATATTCCCTTTGCAATTCTTATATAGGCCTGAGGTTGAGGGATTGTATATAAGACAGGGATACAGTAGAAGTTCTTGAAGGTGTGATGCTTTGAATCTGCCCATTTTCTCTTGAAAGGAGAGCAAAGGTACTAAGATTTAGTCTTCCAAAAGGCTTTCCTTCAGAAACAAAATTTTCAAGAATTAATGTCTCCAAGTGTAATATTCTGCACTGTACCTAAGACTGTACAATTTTTACTTGGAATTTCAGGATCAAAGGAATTCGGTCAAGACATTAAACTTCTAGCTAAGGTTAACGTTATGCATAGTGAAATTGACATGTTGTCATTTTGGTTATATATAAATAGTCTGACTTTGATATTTTCCAGGTGTATCAAGCACTTCAGAGCCAAGATGATCTTCCCGGCAACAGAAACAACAAAGGTGGGTGTTAACTATCAGAAAGAGGGATGCTGTGTTAAAAGGGATTCCAGAAATGTGGTCCATTCGGTGTGAGGGAAGACATCATACATTTGTTGTGATCCTTTGAGTTGCTTATCAGTGAGGCCACCTCAGACTAAGGTCGATGTAAATGGGGTTTCCAGAGCCCCATTTTGCCAAATCCCTGTTTTCAGACAGACTTTATCAAACGTTCTTGTTATATGAAATTAGACCCTCCAAATGAGATTGAAGGGGGAAAAAAGAAACCTCCATTTCTTCCATCCTATTTCCATCTCTTCCTTCGCTTCAGCCAAACATAGACTCATAATATGTTCCATATGAAAAACAAGAATAACATTAATATTTACTAAAGGATAGTGGTGCACGTTAAATGTATCAACATTTTATAACTCTTCACACATAGTAAGCACTCGCAAAGTAGTAGCTTTTGTTGCTCCTGGAAATCACAATATCTCTACCATACCTCTTCTCCCACCTAAATCTACCTTCACTTTTCTCATGACACATTTCACATTTTATCATGCATTTTGTTCATCAACTTACACAAATCACCCACTTTTGTTAGAGTGTAAACACTTGGACAATGTGGTCCAACTTATTCTTATACCTATGAAGATTGCAATAAATATTCACTTGCTAAGTACAAGGTGGAACAATAAAAATTTACAAAAATTAGTAAGAATTACCCGTAACAGTGTATGAAAAAAGGGCATTATTCTAATGATACTAACATCTCTCCTTGCTGTGTGATCTTTCTTTCTCTTAGCTCTGATCCAAAAAAAGAGGCAGAAGAGTGTGATGGATACAGAATAGTTCACTCCTCAAAATCAGGTCATTATCCTTATTCTCTCCCCCACACTCAGGCAAGGACCACGTCAGTTATAGAAGATGAAGAAGTTCTAGAAAACTGCTATACAACACTGTGCACCTAAAAATTTGTTAAGAGGGTAGCTCTCATGTTTAATTGTTTTTACCACAATAAAAAATTTAATGTGATTCTTTGAGATTTAGATTTATACGCTGTCTCAATCTGTTCTCCAATAGCAATTTTTGAATATTTTAAAATGATTATCAAGCAAATAATCTGAGTAGTATAAAGTAATAATCACAGTAACAAGTTACCTACATGGAACAATAGGCTAAAGATTTAAGAAATTTGATATAAAGCAGCCAAGAGCAAGGAAACTGACTCATGCCACAGCAACATTGCAATAAGAAACAGAACATTATTTTCTAGCAAGATAAGACCCTCTTGAAGTCAATGGAATATTTGCTAATATGAACATTAAACTTGTAGACTATAAGTCTACAATGGCTAGAAATATGCTTATTCTTTCCAAAATGAGTTTTATAGGAAAAGAATTATTGAATGACTTTGCATGTGATAATTTCATTTGATCACAAAACTGATTTTAATCTTAAAAATTTGGACAGCCCAACAAATTGCAAACACTACAGCCATATGGGCAAGATTCTGAATTGCAGTCTTAGTGCTTAGGAGGAAAATGAAATCAATAGCCAAGTACTTTCATGTGAAGTAGCTTGAAACAAAAGAGAAAAACAAAATGACTCAATGGAGCCGAAAAACTACACCAGGGTGAAAGAATTTACTTTCCTTGGCCTAACCCAGAATCAAGAACTAAGCTTGGTCTTATTTCTTTTCCTGCTTCTGGTGTACTTGACAACTCTCCTGGGAAACCTCCTCATCATGGTCACTGTGACCTATGAGTCTCGCCTTCATACCCCTATGTACTTCCTGCTCCGTAATTTATCTGTTGCCGACATCTGCTTTTCCTCCATCACAGCTCCCAAGGTTCTGGTGGACCTTCTGTCACAGAGAAAGACCATCTCCTTCAATGGCTGCCTCACCCAGATGTTTTTCTTCCACCTTGTTGGAGGGGTGGACGTATTTTCTTTGTCAGTGATGGCACTGGATCGATATGTGGCCATTTCCAGGCCCCTGCACTATGTGACCATTATGAGTAGAGGCCGTTGCATTGGATTAATAGTGGCTTCCTGGGTGGGGGGCTTTACCCACTCCATCGTACAGATTTCCCTGTTGCTCCCACTCCCCTTCTGTGGACCCAATGTTCTTGACACTTTCTACTGCGATGTCCCCCAGGTCCTCAGGCTCGCCTGTACAGACATTTTTATGCTTGAGCTGTTGATGATTTCCAATAATGGACTGCTCACCACACTGTGGTTTTTCTTCCTCCTGGTGTCATATGTGGTCATATTATTAGTAGTAAGGTCTCAGGCAGGGGAGGGAAGGAGGAAAGCCATCTCTACCTGCACCTCACACATCACTGTAGTGATCCTGCATTTTGTGCCCTGCATCTATGTCTATGCCCGGCCATTCACCGCCCTCCCCACAGATAAAGCCATTTCTGTCACCTTCACCGTCATCTCTCCTCTGCTGAACCCCTTGATCTACACGCTGAGGAACCAAGAGATGAAGTCAGCCATGAGGAGATTGAAAAGAAGACTCATACCTTCTGACACGGAATAGACAGGTAGTTCGCGCCTTCTCATCACCCTTAAAAATGTTTGTCCATGAAATAAACTGTATTTATTCAAGGTTTCTAATTAATTTTTGTTTCTGCTAAGCTTCAGAGGACTTTCAAAGATTCTGCTCAGCATGCAGTAATAATGTCAAAATATGGGTTCCATGTTACAAAAGAAATCAAATTGTTAGCCAGGGGAGTACATGTTGCTTTTGCAACACAGCCTTGCTAGAAACAAGGAAATCAAAATATACTCAGTTTTATCTGTTTGGAATTTTCAACTCTACTGAGGTATTATTGTGTGAAAATAAAGGAAACCTCATTTAAAAATGGAATCGGGAAGCCCTGAAGGGGGCGCTCTCACACTACCATTGGCTGTAAGAAGCAAGCCCGGCATTCCCCAGCAGGGAGAAGCCTGTTCTGCCCCCGCAGGAGGAGGGAAGAATTTCTCCTGGCCCAGCAACAGCCCAGCTAATGAGAACTCAGCAAAAACAGCCCCGCCCAGCTTCCGTCTCTCCCCTATTCTCCCCACTTGCCCGTTTTTTGCTGTGGTTGGCTTGTTCTGAATAGCACTTCCTCAAATGTCCCCAAATAAACTCATTTTGTTGGTAAAATAACTGGCCCTTTTGGTTTTGTTTTAAGATTTTATTTATTTATTTGAGAGAGAGAGAATGAGAGAGAGAGCATGAAAGGGAAGAGGGTCAGAGGGAGAAGCAGACTCCCTGCGGAGCAGGGAGCCTGGGACTCCAGGATCATGACCTGAGCCGAAGGCAGCCGCTTAACCAACTGAGCCACCCAGGTGCCTCCTGGCCCTTTTGGTTTTTAAGGTCAGTATTACATGGTGACCACAGAGGAACCTGAAGGAGATGAACCCCTAAGTAACTAATGGCCCCTAGAAGCGTGTGAGGCACCACTTGAGCCCCTTGAACTCTCCGCTTCCCTGAGCCATCTTTTCCCTTTGGGTTCCCAAAGTCTCCTCTCAGATCAAAGTTCCCTCCTTCTAGCTGAGCTCCACAACTGTATTCGGAATCTGGTTTTATGTTGTTCGGAAGGCACTGCCCCTTCTGGTGACTACTCTTCTGTTTACCGAATCTCTGGTTTTGAGTAACGGCATCTGAATCTGCTAAATTCTCTCAGGAAGGTCCTCCTTCTGGGGCCCAGTCTGGTTTTATGTTTAAAAACTATGGTCCCGCCTCAAGAGTATTTTAAATTAATTGGACCAACTTAACCAAAATTAATTTAGAACTCCAATGGCCATTAGGGGGCACTTTTGATCTCCCCAAATTTGCTTTTCTTAGAAGACCACAGCTTTAAAAAACACAAACGGAATGGGATGCCTATTTCAGCTGGTATCTTGAGGCTTCCAAGTGTGTTCAGGACTCTAAAATCATCTCTCTACAAAATGCCATTTCCCAGTTAACTGAGGCAAACAAGCAATTGAAAAAAGACAAGCTTTTGAGGACTTGTTCTCCCCTCCCCTGTCCTCTTTATTTCCATCCTCACTTTCATACCCTCCACTTCTCTCACTGAACTTCCCATTTTTTCCAAACCTCTCCCCACGTCCTCCTCCTCTGAACACATTAGAACCTGTTCCTTTAAACTTAGGCCCCCTAGGGATGCCTGGGTGGCTCCGTAAGTTAAGTGACTCTAGATTTTGGCTCGGGTCACGATCTCAGGGCCATGGGATGGAGCCACGTGTTGGGCTCTGAGCTCAGTGCAGAGTCCGCTTGTCCTCCCTCTGCTCCTGACCCCACTTGTGCTCGTGCTTGCTCTCTCTAAAATAAATAAAATCTTTTAAAAGAGATAAAATTAGACCTTCTGAGGATCCTAAGTGGTAAGCCCATAACTTCCTGTGTCTCCCGGACTAAGGATGAACTATGAGCCATGGCCAAAGATTTTCCTAGAGTTACTGGAGATCCTCATAGATCCGCCAAGGAATTTAACGGTGGTTCAAACTTACCAGCCAGGTTTCTAATTTGTACCAGCTGGCTCACATGCTCCCCGGTGAGGGCCGAGCCCAATGCTAGATGAAAGCAGCTAATTGGGATGATCCTGAAGGCTCCAGAACTGCAAAACAAGAGGCCAAGCCCCTGTCTTGTTATGTGATCAGGCTCACCAAACACTAAATGACTCCCCCTGGCAACCCCTAAGCTTTCCCAAAACCTGTTGATTTAAGATTCAGGCTCACACTCAGAAACCCAGGGAACCTGTGCATGACGATTACCATCAACTACAAATTGTTTTTAAGGAAAATTCTGGCCTTCCTATGGATTTAGAATCCATTCAGGTAGCCTTCAACTCTGTGTTCAGTAATAGGCTGAACTGGCATCTTTCCCTCCTAGTTAAAAGGAGCAGGAGAGAAGGGGAAACTGTATCCACTCCAGATTTAGTTAATTTAGCAAATCAGCTCACCCGCACCATTGAGAATTCAACTAAAAGGAAGACCACTAAGATCCTTAGTTTTCAGTGCCAACAAATGGGAGTCCCCTAAATAAAACCCCCTCCTGGCCTCTGCTCTAGTCCTTGTGATATTCCTACGGTACCTGTGAAGAAACCCAAAGCCCGCGGATAGAGATTTGTCCAGAATCTCTGACCCGTGAACAATATTGTTATCCCTCATCATCCTGTTGTTCCAGCCCCAATATTTTGTTAGCCTGCATCCCCACTGAAAGCAAGTATTCACTGACTGATTGATGTAGCACCTTCTTTAGCATCCCTGTGGATAAGGCCAGTCAATATCTGCCTCCACTTGGGAAAGAAAGGAATATGCCTGGACAGTAATGCCTCAGGGTTTTACCTAAAGTATTTCCTACTTCTCCCAAACCTTAAAAGCGAATTTGGATGATGTAAAGTTACCTGGAAGCTCTACTTCATTACAACACGTACATGACTTACTTCTCTGCTCCCTTTCTGAGGCCTCTCCACAGCAAGACAGCATCCACCTGTTAAAACTTTTAGCCTTAGTGGGACGCAAAGTCTCCAAGGAGAAATTGCAATTTTCTTGCACTCAGGTTTGATATTTGGGGTACCTGATTTCACAACAAGGGCTACCTTTAGATCCAGATTAGCTCCATGGCATCTTGAACTTCCTCAAACCCAAAACTAAGCACCAATCGCAAAGTTTTCTTGAGCTGGCTGGCTGCTGTCAAAATTGGATTCTAAAATCACTTATGACCCAACCCCTTTACATTTTCTTTTATTTTATCCCTATATTTTTTATTAAAAAAAAAAAAACAATAAACCTGACCCTGTTATTGGGGAAGATCAAGATAACTTAGGTTTTAAAGTCCTAAAGGAAAGCTTGGTAAATCCCCCTGCTCTTGGACATCCCAATTATCAACTTCTCTTTTTCCTTTTTGTATTTGAAAAGGAAGGGAACACCTTGGGGTACTCATCCAAAACATGGGCCCCACCATTGACCCATAGGGTATTATAGCCAACAGCTAGAGCCTATGGCACAAGGACACCCCCCCCGCTTGCCTCATAGCCATTCCTACCAACACCCTTTTAGTCAAGACCATTGAAGAGATAGTCATGGGATTCTCTCTAAATATCTTTGTACCCCATGGAGTTGAAGCCCTCCTGAATGCCCATCACACTCAACACATTCAGCCAGTTGTATCACCTCCTATGAGATCCTGTTGCTAACCGTGCCTCATATAATTCTTGCTGTAATAATTTTAACCCTGCCACCCTTCCCTCCTCTACAGATGATACTCCTCATGACTATTTGCCGCTGACAGATCTTCTCCTGACCCCCTGTGATGACTTATAGGAAACTCCCTTGGATAACACTGATTTTTCATGGTTTACCAGTGGTTTTTATTAAGAGATGAAAATGGTAAATATTATGCTGGGTATGCTCTTGCAACTCCTTTTTTTTTAAAGATTTTATTTATTTATTTGAGAGAGAGAATGAGATAGAGCATGAGAGTCAGAGGGAGAAGCAGACTCCCCACCGAGCAGGGAGCCTGATGCAGGACTCCATCCCGGGACTCCAGGATCATGACCTGAGCCAAAGGCAGTCACCCAACCAACTGAGCCACCTAGGCACCCTTGCAACTCCTTTTGAAATCATTGAGGTGGTACCTTTGCCCTTGGCTACCTTGGCCCAGTGGGCTGAATTGTATGCTTTTGCTCAGGCCTACATTTTTAACCAAGGACAAAACTGCAAATATCTATGTTAATAGTAGGTAAGCCTTTGGACTAACTCATAACTTTGGGGTGCTATGGAAACAGTGAGGCCTCCTCACTTCCAAGAGGGACAAAATTTTAAATGGCCTTTATGTTCAGGAATTATTAGGTGCCATACTCAGACCAGCTGCTTTAGCGATTATCAAGATCCCTGGGTATCCCAAACTTGATTTCATGGAGGCTAAGGGAAACCACCTTGCTGATATTTCCACAAAGAAACTTTATATACCCCAACAGGAGAAGGGAAGAATTTCTCCTTGACCTGCAACAGCCCAGCCAATGAGAATTCAATAAAAACAGCCCCTCCCAGCTTTCTCCTCTCCCCTATAGAAGCAAGCCCCTCCCCTCCATTCTCCAGACTCACTTATTGTTCACCATAACTTGCTTGTCCCAAATTGTAATTCCTCTGCTATCCCTTAAATAAACTCATTTTGCTGGGGCGGGGCGGGGGGGGGGTTGGGAATAGCTCCTCTGGTTTTTAAGATCAACAATTGACAAAAATGGCACATACTTAAGATGTACAACTCAATGTTTTGATATATGTAAATGATCATTGGGGGAGACTGCATTAAGGTAGGATCTCTGTTATTTCCTACAACTGCATGCAAATCTACAATTGTCTAAACTAAATTTTCCATTAAAAAAACACCTGTCTATGTATATACTCAGAGATTCCCACTACATTCCTGCCCTATTACCAGGAAGGGAGCTGAGACACATACTAGAGACATAATGTATCTTGGGCATGGAAATTCTACAAGGTCTTTCATAAGGTAATCACATCTTTCCGAAGTTAACACATCCAAATTAAGTTCATCTTCTGACTCTATAATATCAATAAGGTAACCATTACCAGAAGATTGTTCCATCTAAAGCCCGCATCCCAGTGGTTGAGAGCAGGTTCCTTGAAGTTAGCCCAGCTTGAGTAAGATTATGTACCTCACCAATTATGAGTTCCGTGAGCTCATGCAAGATACTTACCCTGACCTTCCTCTGAACTGCAGGCCTGTTGGCCACACGAGCACTGCATCCCCTCAGCACCTGGTGCTTAGCTCTAGCACAGAACTCAGGATCCTGTTTCTAGTCCTTCTTCTCTTTCTTCCTATCACTCCCACTAGGTTTATGCTTTACTTATTATTGTATCCCCAGCATCGGCATCAAGTGGAATATAGTAAAAAAGGCATTAAAAATTGTTGAATTAAGGGTGCCTGGGTGGCTCAGTTGGTTAAGCAACTGCCTTCGGCTCAGGTCATGATCCTGGAGTCCCGGGATCGAGTCCCGCATCGGGCTCCCTGCTCAGCAGGGAGTCTGCTTCTCCCTCTGACCCTCTTCCCTCTCATGCTCCCTCTCATGCTCTCTCTCATGCTCTCTCTCTCAAATAAATAAATAAAATCTTTTAAAAAATTGTTGAATTAAGACAACTCAATGATTTCACAATGTTTCTCAATCATTTCTGCAACTCAAATCATTGGAGGATATGGTTAAAAAAAACAACTGATTCATTTTTACTCTCTGATAACATGACTCCCTAAAACTGACAGAAACTTATGAAGCTACCTTAGACCATGCATAGACATCAAAAAGTTTGGAATGAAATGGAACACATTATTTAACATATCAACTCAGTATGTATTTGTTTACTTATGCTATGTATAGCTGCTGGAAGTTTTTTTAAATCTTAGATCTTAAAAGTTTTGAAACTAAAAAAATGTTCACATCATGATACAAATGTCAGTCCACAAATCAGATGTTCAAAGGCCCTGAGTTGGGGATTTGCCCAGATCATCCAAGAAACAGCCAGGAGGGCTTTGTAACTAGATGAGAGGAAGCAAGGAGGAGCGAGGTAGCAGTTGAGGTCAGAGAGATCATGGGGCCACAGGACCTGGCACTAGGACCTTTTAGATCATTGTAAGGATTTTGACTTTCCCATTAGGTAAGATAGAGGGTGTTGAAAAGCAGAATAATGATGTTTTAACAGAATCACAGGGGCCACTATGATGAGTAGACTGAAGAGGAGTAAGGACAAAAGCAGGGAGACCAATTAAGAGGCTGCTGTATTAGAAATAATAAAGTCATGACTTAAGGTAGTAAGGGTGCAGTTGGTGAGAAGTTGGAAAAATTCTAAAGGTCAAGCAAGTAGGATTTGCTGGTAGATCCAGTGTGGATTTCCTGGCTACTTGTGTATCCTGTGAGAGCTTGGTCATCAACCCATCAGTTCCTTCACTCCCGCCTAATAACCCCATCAGGTCCAACGGTCCTTCTAATACTTGTGTGTCACATGTCAGAACTCCCCCTGCATGGGTGACATTGCCTGAGGAAGTTGTTCAGAATCCCTAAGAATTGATACTTATTTCCCAACAGGAAAATTACTAAGAGGAAACACCAGAGTTAAAGGGGTGGGGGTGCGGGGGGCTCTGGCTAAACCAACCTAATGGGATTCTTGCTGAGGTGATCAGATATGAGGGTGGGGGATTCTGGCTAACCTGACTTAGCAGGATTGTTGCTAAACTTGGACAATGCAGAGACAGACACGGACATCCAAACATTGAGTCCTGCTTAAAAAATTCAGGGGAGCCTGAGTAGAGTTTGGCCAAGGACAGAATCTTTCTCACTGCTAGACAATTTTAGGCCCTGACAAAAATGGGTGTTCCTAAGTGTGTGGGCCTAATTATGTCCTAATTACTCCCTCGGAAACAACCTCACCATCAGCAGACATTTTCCATAGCCACATCCAACTAGAATCCCTCTGATAATTCTCGCACCAGGTTTGGGATTAAGAAATTGGTAAATAGGATGGGGCACTGTGAATCAGCATGGGAGAGACAAGAAAATACTATTCCCTGAGGCTTCCCTTTTCCACGTAAAGACGGAAGAGGAGCCACTGAAATCACCAGCCTTCAGAGGGGTGTGTGACACAATTTCCCGAAGCTGAAGAGTTCCCAAGGTTCACGTGAACATAAACTCAGATGGAGTCCTTGAAAGAAGGCTGGAGACTTTAGGTAAGAAGTATAACTCTACATGAGTGTGTGTGCCTGTAGTGTCTGGATGTCTATGTATAAGAGTGACAAATGAGAGTGAGAAGAACTGAAATCTAGATATAATCATTAATATTCACAAATACATTTTGACTAAAAATGCGATGTGTACATAAGGTACCGTATTCCGAGGTTCACCTTCAGTAACAGCACAAATAAGGAATACTGACCAAAAAAGGCATTGTGAAATGAGAGACAGAGAAATAAGTTCAGTTTAGAATTAGAGAAAAGGGATTTTTGTTTTCTGGGACCCTCTAAATTGCACAGAGAGACTTTTTGCAGGCCCTGTTTCCCCTACATGGATGTCCTCAGCCTGAAATCTGTGGAGGTATTTATTTTGTTAAATTTAAAAGTAGAGGGGAAAAATAAAATATTTTAAACCTTCAGAAAAGTTGAAAGAATTATACAATAAACACATACCGTTCCTCAGGTTTACCAAAAAATAAAAATTTTCAAGCAATGATTTTCTCTCCATGCCTTCACGCTGGCATCCTTTCTTTGGAAAGAAAGGATTGGCTGGAGCCAATCTTCCCACCTACAAGCAACTTTTTTTTTTTTTTAAGATTTTCTTTAATTGAGAGAGAGAAAGGTAGTGCATGCACGCAAGCGGGGAGGGAAAAGAAGGAGGAGAGAGGGAATCTCAAGCAGATTCCATGCCGAGCGGGAGCCCCAGCTGCGGGGCCCTATCCCAGGACCTGGAGATCATGACCTGAGCGGAAGGCAGATGCTTCACCCACCGAGCCACCCAGGCGCCCCTGCAAGCAATTTTTATATATTCTAGTTGTTCCCTAAAGCCAGAGCTCCCTTTTTCTCCATTCCTATGTGTCCCAAACATAAATGTCACCCTCCCCATGCAGATTTCTCATAGCTTCTAGTGAAAAATCATCCTTTTCTCTCATGCAGCTCATCTATCTTCATCACTCCCACAGTACTATTCGATTTCGATTCCTTTCCCACTGGTTGTATTTCTTTCTCTCAAATAACCTAGAAATCTGCCAATTTCCCATCAAAATTTGCTAAACAAGTGGATGGATTAAAAGTAGGAAAACAATGGAGGCGCCTGGGTGGCTCAGTCAGTTGAGCATCTGACTCTGATTTCAGCTCAGGTCATGGTCTCGGGGTTGTGGGATCGAGCCCTGTGTCAGGCTCCATGCTCAGTGGAGAGTCTGCTTGAGAGCCTCTCCCTCTGCCCCTCCCCCCACTAGGCACATGCACTCTCTCTCTCTCTCTCTCAAATAAATAAATAAATCTTTTTTAAAAAAAATAAAAATAAAAATAGGAGAAAGATGGAGAAGCTGAAGGTTGTTGTCCAAATTACCAAAGGTAGTTTGTGAATATGGGACATACTGCAAACAGGCCTGACTTGGGGTTTGAGGTACCTTCTCCCCTTTTGTGTAGATAGCCTATTATTTACATGCAGGTCCCTGTGGAAGACTTTCATAACTAGGTTGGATCTCCTCAGTAACTATTGAGTTGGTGTTTTCTGAGGATCATTTGCTCTCTCTTTACATAGTCAGGATTGATAGCTCAGCTATCATTTAGTTCAACACACCCCCATTTACCGATGATCCTCCAGTATTAAGGTTACCCAACATAGTACTAATTTTAACAGATAAGCAGCCTATATGCTGACACTTTTGCATATGTTAGTTCACCTAATCCTCATAGCTTCCCTGTGAGATGAGTATTATAAGCCCCATTCCATGGATGCAGAAGTGAAGTCTCTCACTTGCCCAAATTACAAAGCCAGGACTTGAGTCCGAAAGCTCTCACTGCAGAGACCATGCACTGGACTTCTCTGGTTTGCTAAGATGATGTCAGACAAGAAGGCAAATCAGGCAAGCTCTTTTCTTGCTACCATACACTGTCACCACGCTCTGGGTCATTCTTACTACCACTGAAAGAAAAACATCTCCTATTTTCTTCAAAACAGTATGTTCTGATGAAGCTGTTTTAGAATACATGTTCTGGGAAATATGCAGTCCCTCCAAGAGATTGTTGGACTATTTAAAGACTGTGTGTCTGTGAAAGCAACTGACCCAGAGTTTTTCTTTAAGGAAACACACACATAATCACATTTATTATGGATTATAGATCAGATAATGCTCTAAGTATTGATGGTTTTGCAGACATTAGTTCATTTAATCCTCACAAAAATCATATGAGGGAGAAGCTATTGTTTCCAAATACTGATGCAGAGACTCAGGCCAAAGGGGTGAAGTAACTTGCCCACGTTCACACTAAGTCCCTGGCTGGGATTTGAACAGGCAGGTCATGCCAGAGTCCCCCAGGTACCCTCTGTATGCTATGATACCTCTTAGTAGCTTTTTCAGCTTTCCATATTAAATAGACTTTGGACAAAATTACACACAGGTGAAATAAAGCTTGATGGGAACCTGAGCTAAGTGAAAAGAAATATCTTCCCTGGAACTGAAAAACATACCCAAAAAAGTAAGTGCACCTTTCTTTTGTTTCTAATTATGGTAAGAAAAAGATTAACTGCAAAGAAAGAAATTAAGGCCCATTTCAAGGATTCGTGAAAGAAAAAGAAAGGAATTCAAAAGCAGTAAGATTATACAGGAAGTATGCATTTCACCTTGTAAGAAACTGCCAAGCTGTTTTCACACATGGCCCTGCCATTTTCTGTTTCCACCAGAGTTCCAATCCCGCTCCATTTTCGCCTGTTCTTGATATATCTGTCTTTTTTATGTTAGCTATTCTAATAGGTATGTGCAGTGGTTTTAATTTACATTTCCCCAGTGATAAATGATGCTGAGATCTTCTCACATGTTTATTTGCTAACCCTATATCTTCTTGTTGAGGTGTCTGTTCAAACCATTTATACCTTTGTGTTTCGTTTGGGCTGTTTGTTTTCTTATTATTGAATTTTAAGAGTTACAGCCCCTCTACTCCTGGGTACTTATCCAAGAGAAGTGAAAACACATGTCCACACAAAGACTTGAAAATGAATATTTATAGCAGCTTTAATGTGTAATAGCCAAAAACCTAAAAGTAACCCAAATGTTCATCAACAAGTGAATGGATAAACAAACTGTGGTCTATCCATCATTTAAAAGGAAGAAAATATTGGTGCACACAAACACATGGATAAATTTTATGGGTGAAAAAAAACAAAAAGGAAGTCTATATTATAAGATTCAATGTATAGAAAATTCTAGAAAATACCAACTAATGTATAGTAACAGAAAGCAGATCAGTGGTTGCCTGAAGAAAGAAGGGCAAAGGGGACATATAACAAAGGGTCATAAGAACACTTTTGGGTTGACAGATATGGTAACAATCTTAAATATAGTGATGTCATGGGTATATGGTTATATCCAAACATCAAAGTAGGCACTTCAAATATGTGAGTCTATTATATGTCAATGATAGCTCTATAAAAAATAATAATAATTTTTAAGAAACAAACTAGAACGATGAACAGAAGAGAAGATCTGAGTTACACTTTCATTTCCACAGCTGAGGAGCTATTCAATGGGGGTTTTGGTACTTAAAGTAGTGTAAATAAAGGTAGAAATAAAGAAGTCTTGTGAAGCGAGAATAGACCAATAGAGAAGACCTTCATGGCTTTAAAATTTTCTCATTTTTCATAGAATTAAATTTGCAATTTAAAAAAGGGAGGAGTGTTTCTGTGGAGTTCAGTCCAAAGGGAACCATTTTGCAGATACGGGTTCTTAGACCATTTAAATGGAGCATGCAATCTGGAAAAGAAACCAGCCAGACACATTGCCTTACCCACACATCAAACTGACCCCATTTTTATATCCCTCGTGCCCAAATAGTCCCTTTCTGAATATTTAACATCCACCTGTTTATCTTAAATGCTTAGAACTTCTATTCATAGAACATTATTTTTATGCCACATCTAAAATATTTATAATTTACAGAAGAATAATTAGATGCATGCTTGTGTTAATCAGATGTCATTTTCTACACATTAGCAATAACCTCAGAACAGCTTTTTATGTGGTGAAAAAGTGAGAACTAGTGAGCTGCTAGTTCTAGTTTTCAGCTCACTAGTTTTCAGACCTAATACCTGACTCTGTCTGATATATTAAGGGACAGTGAACAATTTCTAAAATAACATTTTTCATTTTTCCCAAGCTACACAAAGAAGAGGAAACATGATTCAATGGAGTTGGGAAATAGCACAAGGGTAAAAGAATTTATATTTCTGGGACTTACTCAGTCCCAAGACCTGAGCTTGGTCTTATTTCTTTCTTTGTGTTTCATGTACATGATAACTCTTCTGGGAAATCTCCTTATCATGGTCACTGTGACATGTGAGTCCCGCCTTCACACCCCCATGTACTTCCTGCTCCGCAATCTAGCTGTGCTTGACATCTGCTTCTCTTCCATCACTACTCCCAAGGTTCTCGTGGACCTTCTGTCAAAGATAAAGACCATCTCCTATACAAGCTGCATGACACAGATGTTCTTCTTCCACCTTCTCGGTGGGGCAGACATTTTTTCTCTCTCTGTCATGGCCTTTGATCGCTACATGGCCATCTCCAAGCCCCTGCACTATGTGACCATCATGAGTAGGGGGCGATGCACTGCCTTCATTGTGGCCTCCTGGGTGGGGGGCTTTGTTCACTCCATCATACAGATTTCCCTGTTGCTGCCCCTCCCCTTCTGTGGACCCAATGTTCTTGACACTTTCTACTGCGATGTCCCACAGGTCCTCAAACTTGCCTGTACAGACACCTTTGCCCTTGAGCTCCTGATGATTTCCAACAATGGCTTAGTCACTATCCTGTGGTTTATTTTCCTGCTTGTGTCCTACACAGTCATCTTAATGATGCTGAGGTCTCACGCTGGGGAGGGCAGGAGGAAAGCCATCTCCACCTGCACCTCCCACATCACTGTGGTGACCCTGCACTTTGTGCCCTGCATCTATGTCTATGCCCGGCCCTTCACTGCCCTCCCCACAGATAAAGCCATTTCTGTCACCTTCACTATCATATCCCCACTGTTGAACCCTTTGATCTACACCCTGAGGAACCAGGAGATGAAGTCAGCCATGAGGAGACTGAGAAGAAGACTCATGCCTTTTGTGATGGAATAGTGTAAGAATCTCCAACCTCTTCATCACCAAGAACTCCTTCCATTATTTTTTCTATAGAGTCATATTTATATACTTGAATATATTGTCAATAAACCAACTATACTTACTAGATAACAATTTATTTTCCTATTTAAGTTAATAGGTTACTAATAACTCAAACTTCTGGTGAGTATGAAGTAACTAGTATTACAGGATTGAACTGATTGATGTATTTCTATTTGAGGACAATTTATGGCAGGTAAAGAGATTGATCGAATCCTTTTTCAAGAGGTAAGTTAATAGAAGCCTAGATATGAGTGATTTGCTCAAGATCTTATACCAAGTGAATTGCAGAGATAAGTCTTCAGACACCTAATCTATTGTTCTTCCTCCATATGAATGTAATGTGCTACATTGCCAGAACTGTCTATACCAAACTACAATCCTGTTCTAGAAAAGATCTTACAATCAGTGCTTCTGTAGCACACATATGTGGATATGGCCTATCACAGATTAAGAAATTTTCTCAGCCCAGTTAAACTCCATATGGGTTCATGACCTTTTGAGAACCTCAACAGTACATAATCGTTGTCCTCCCCAATTCCTATCAGTAATGAAGAATCTTAGGAAGATTTCCCCATATGTCCTAAAAGGATTTATCTCATGTAGAACCAGACGTGCCAGATTCACATTCTCAAGATAAATTTAGACAAAGGCAGAACCTCAGGGATCCTAAATGAAGAGCAACCCATTTTTATTATTGAAGAACCGATTTTCCAGTCTCAGATTAGCTTCACCATTGAGGATTTACATTCTTCCCACCGGAGAGGAAGAGAGGAGGTGTTAAAGAAGGTAAAATTCTAATCAGTCTGTTTTTCAATCTGTTGATGTTTGGGAAGAGGTGGTACAGGCTAGAGTTTTATCTGAGAAAGCTTCGTAAAGAAGTAAAGTAAAAAGTAAAACATTGTGACCTGGATCCAAATCCCATCTCTGTTATCCATCAGCTGTGTGATCTTGAGCAAATTATTTTGTCTCTCCACAGGTTATAGTTCACTATACAAAGATACTTATACTATGCATCTCATGGAGTCATTGGTAAGGTTAAAAGGAGATGGTATGTGTGAAACATACAATGCCCAGCAGATAGTAAATGTTCAGTGCAAGGCAAATGTCATTCTCAATGTCACACTTACGGCTCTGCCTAACACACATTCAATCCCCCATTAGCCTGTTACACTCTTCTCTTGTATGTCCCATATTCCTCATTATTAGGGGGGAAAAAAACCCTGATGGGATAAAAAGCAAAGGAATGTACATTGAATTCAAAGCATTTATCATCCTAAAACTTCTAGCTTTCTGTCATGACAAGAGGTTTGCTTGCTATTTATACAGCTTAAAGAGATAAGTTACAATGCAGGAGAGTTTCAGAGCAAAAGAAGATAATGAGTCAAAGATAAACCCTGGCTTTGAGAGTAAGATAAGGGACCAAATTGAAAAGTCAGAGTCAGTAGGATAGAAAAGAGTCCAAGGAGAGTTAGCCAAAGGGCAGTGAGTGTTGAGGACAGACTTTAGTTACAGCTGTCATCGGATCTGGGCTGGCCCCATAAGCATTCATTAACTAACTGGCTCAATTGTTTGCAATTTCCTGTCACTTTGATCAATCAATTCTAACTTTTTACAATATTAGCCTACCTCCTCTATCATGAAAATTCTAAGAATAATTCATATTTGTCAAGTCACCATTCATAGAGTCCTGCTACATTACTCAGGTAGCTTTGCTCTCAACAGTCCTTAGGCTTTTCTTTATGAAATTACCTATAAAAGATGCATACCACAAGCCACTTTAATAGTTCATTTCCTGCAAATGTGTCCTTTCCTTTCCTTCTTATCTCTGGTCACTCACTTAAATCAGATTGTTATCGCTATGTCAGAATTGGATAGCACCAAAGATATAGGGGGTCTGAATCATTGTATTGCAGAAGCATAATCCCAAAGGGCAAGAACCCAGAAATCTCTGCCACACCATTGCTCCTGACACCTCTTCAAACCATTCAAAATGTACAACATAACCTGATCAATAATTCAGAGGAAGGGGGAAGCAATAGCATCTGATTACACAAACATACATCATTTATCTGGATGACATCAAATCACAACTTCAACTGCATTTTTTCCATTTCCAATTTTTATTATTTTTTAAGTTCTGCTGCTAAGACCATAGAAAATTTAACAGACTCTGGGCATACATATAACTTTCAAATTACCCTTTCTTGCATTGTTCCCTGAATCAAACAGTTAGTGATAAACGTCTCTGGTACCACAAACCAAATAACATAAAATAATGCTGAAGTAATTAAACTGATGAATATCAAGAGCTGTCACTGTGCTACCTCCCTAGGGTTTAAGTGATCTATGGATCTCAGACATGTAGTAGATTAAAGTAATTGCATGGTGGGGGGTGGGGGGGGTTGTGCCTGGCTGGCTCAGTTAATAGAGCATGTGACTCTTGATCTTGGCCTTGTGAGTTTGAGCCCCACGTTGGGTGTAGAGATTACTTAAAAATAAAACCGCTTTTAAAAAATAAAATAAAAAGGGCACGTTCTGCATGGAGCACTGGGTGTTATGAACAAACAATGAATCATGGAACACTGCACCAAAAACTAATGATGTAATATATGGTGATTAACATAACAATAAAAAATTAAATAAAATAAAATAAAATAAAAAATAAAGTAATTGTATAGGGACAATGTACATATTGTATTAAACAGAAACTGCACAGATAAATCTACACTGTCCAGTCTCTGAGAGCTGCCCTAACAGTAGCCACAGGGCTTTAATTTTTCCATTGGTACTCTTTTACTTAAGTTTCATTTCCCAGCTGACCGCAAGCAAGCTGATTTTTGTCAGGAGGAAGACTGCACAGTCCTTGGTGTGACTGAACACAATGCTGTCTTCTTGAGCCAAAGAGGATAATGCACTGTCTCATATGCTTCTTCCAGAGAAATGGGTATGTCCTGAATGTGCACTGGGACCTCTGCATTATGTGTGAGATGGGGGCAGAGAAGAGATGAGGGGGAGGGAGGGGAAGGGCTTGGTGACATTTTAATGACTCCCACAGGAACTCCACTGAATTGGCCACTTAGCTTTCTTGTTCTTAACCAACAATATTCCCTTTGCTCATTCCTATATTGGGCTTGTGGCTGAGGGACTAATCGAAGGGGCTGAGAAACTGTAAGGCAAAGATGAAGAGTCAGTAGGATGTGATTCCCTGAGGCTGCCTTTTCCCATCTGAAGGAAGAAAATAACAAAATCACTAACCTTGAGGTAGGCTTTCCATTAAACATAGAAATTCCCCAGAACCTACTTCTTCTAAGGTGCAGTTGGAGCATCATAAGAGGATCAATTTCCCACTTGGAGACTGAAGTTAGTTAGTGTTGGTATGCATGAACTTCTGAAACTGAAAAGCTGTCAGTGTTGATTTTTCAGAAACACTACAAGTGTATAGGATGTTCCTGTTGAAACCAAAATTCTAATGAAGCAAATAAAAGTGGTGTTTCTTCAGTCTTAGGAAAAGGGGAAGTGGGGCTTACAGAATACAAGAAGAAGATGAGTTGGCTTCAGGGACGTGATATATTCTACTTGGCAGGATGTTGAGGTTCAAAGTGTTGAAGGTAGTTGAAAAGGTGCTAATATCCCAGTTCTCAGGAGGGTGACTGCCGCAGAAAAACAGCACCAAAACAACAATTCCTGAATTCAGTATGTTTCTTGGCTGGGAATGGAAGTTTGGGGGCTTTGAGTAAAATGTTTTGATAGCTAGCTTATCTATGCCCTCATGTGCTAATGAATATGAATCATGCTCCTGAAACTTTTAGGGATTCAATTAAGAGTAGAGGTTTTTCAATATTAGGAAAAAGAAAATTGTGACATGATTTAACCCCATGTAGAGAATGGGGCGGCATTTGCTTAGTGGGAAGCTGGGGTATGAGGGTAACCCTCTGGCTGCAGGCTCTGTCCAACATGTTTGATAAGCTTGTTTCCTAAGGATGGTCTCCTTTGAGTGGATTCCTAAGAAATTCTTGTGCTCTGTATCTTGACCTTGCAAAGACACGTAAGATTGTATTTCTTTGTCCATCCCCCCCACTCTGTATTATGCATGTGTTTCAATGCAATATGCATAATCTAATACTCTCAAAGTATCCTTCCCACTCTTTGTAAAAAGACAGCACCCATTGGAACCCACCAGATCCATTATTTCCAAGAGGAGTTTATATTTAAGGTGATGCTACTCAGATCTCATTTCTGCACCTTGCACAGGAGCTCTGCATGCCGTTGATGCAGGCTCTTGATGAAGGTACCTCTGAAGACTGCAAAGTCTGCTCTTCCAAACTCTGCTTTTTTTCCTCCCAGTCACTCTGATATCCTCTCAAAGGAGAGGTGTAGTCTCCTAACACCCACATACTACTTTCACCTGATTTGGAAAGATTATTTTTTTTCTTTGCAGCATTTTCTGGGAAGGGCTGATCACCACTGGGAAGAAGTATAGTTGCAGTAGTTAAGAGTGTCAGTCTGCAATAAGATGGATCTTAGTTTGAGACATGGCTCTACCAGTTGCGAGACATTGAGCAAGTTACTTAATCTTTCTGTGCCTCGGGTGTCCTCATTTGCGAAATCAAGATAATATCTATTTCACGTGGGTACAATAGGTTTGGGAAGAGATAAAATGAAGCAGTTGGTATAGCACCTAAGAATCACTCTATAAATGTTCACTGAAAGCAAGCAAAAAATAGGGGTGCCTGGGTGGCTCAGTCGGTTAAGCATCTGCCTTCGGCTCAGGTCATGATCCCAGGGTCCTCGGATAGAATCCTGCATCGGGCTCCCTGTTCAGCGGGAAGCCTGCTTCTCCCTCTCCCTCTGCCTCTTCCTCTCTCCCTGCTTGTACTCACTCTCTGTCAAATAAATAAATAAAATCTTTATTTAAAAACGCAAGCAAAAAATAAGCGGAGTAGAGCTCCATTATTCTGTTCACATTTCCATAATGCTGACATCTTGAAGGTTGCATGTACCCCCACCACCCCCACCACCACCCTTCCCTGCCCACAGAGCCTGATACCCAGATGACTACCTTTCCAACTGAGGGTTGGTTTTTATATGAATACCTATATTTACAACTGCATACAAAAATAAATGTATTGGTGTTTTTAAGCAGATATGTAATACAATATTCTGAATTTTTTTGAACATAGTCTTAGCTCAAATCCCTAAGCAAAAAAGAAAAATATTACTAAAGGAGAGATTGCATTTTAAATTTACCCCAAAATGTTGGGAAGAAGGCTTTGAACCAATAGCAAGATGAGCCACTCTCAGACAAGCCCGCACAGATGGACCTGGCTTGTGTAAGGAAGAAGCTCTCACCTGAGGCTTGTGACACAGAGTAGCCGGCTGGCAGAATCAGCTTCCTCAGCTGCTTCCAAAACAGACATATAATCTCACCTCCTCCTTAGAAGGATCCTGCGTATGAGGTAGGTCTTATTATCGTCGTGTTGCAGATAAATTATAATGGTGCAGGCTAAGAAATAACTCTAACCCATGCCCTATGAATCTTATGTATTTATCATGAGTTTGGTACTGTTAGTAAGTAACTTGCCAAAGGTCATACCAGCTAAGAAGTGGTAAAACCGAAATTGCATAAGTGTTCCAGATGATCCACCCATGTGTATCCCAAATGCACGTGTGGGGCAATACTGTTCATCTGGGCTCATAGACAGGGTTTACAAACATTGTGTGTCCAAATGGGACTGGTTTTTATGTACATCCCCCATGATTTTGTACCTCCTCACTTTTCTTTCCACTGATTGCACAAGCTACAATACTCTTACTGTTTTCACTGTAAACTTTTTTTTTTAAGATTTTATTTATTTATTTATTTGAGAGAGAGAGAATGAGATAGAGAGAGAGCATGAGAGGGGAGAGGGTCAGAGGGAGAAGCAGACTCCCCGCTGCGCAGGGAGCCCGATGCGGGACTCGATCCCGGGACTCCAGGATCATGGCCTGAGCCGAAGGCAGTCGCTTAACCAACTGAGCCACCCAGGTGCCCTCACTGTAAACTTCTTAAAGAAAGGACAGATATTTGAGTCAGCTTTCCCTCAAAAAGATCATCTCAGGGGTGCCTGGGTGACTCAGTCGATTAAGCATCTGACTCTTGATTTCGGCTCAGGTCATGATCTCAGAGTCATGAGATCGAGCCCCAAGTCAGGCTCCCCACTGGTCATGGAGCCTGCTTAAGATTCTCCTTCTTCCTCTCCCTCTGCCCCTCCCCCATCACTGGTGTGTGCACTCTCTCTCTTTCAAAAAAAAATCACCTGACTGTCATCATAATGGTTAATTTTATATGTCAGCTTGACTGGCCACAGGGTGCCCAGATTAAACATTATTTCTGGGTGTATCTGTGAGAGTGTTTCCAGATGAGATTAGTTTTTCAATCAGTGGACTTGGTAGAGCAGATGAATTGCCCTTCCCATTTAAGGTCTATGTCCTCCAATCTTTGGGGACCTGAATAGTTTGACAAAAGGTGGAGAAAGGAGAAATTCACCCCCTTTCTCCTGCCTCACTGCCTGAGTCAGAACATCTCATCTCATCATTTATACCAATGCTTCCCTGGTTTTCAGGCCATCAGACTAGGACTGAATCATACCAATAGCTTTCCTGGGTCTGCAGTTTACAGACAGCAGGTCGTGGGACTTCTCAGCCTCCATAATAGTGTGAGCCAATTCCTCATAATAATTCTCCTTTTATGTATATATATGTAGGCACATATAGGTGCATTATATGTACATATTATATATTTTTTTAATTTTTTAAAGATTTTATTTATTTTACAGAGAAGGAGAGAGAGAGCACAAGCCAGGGGAGCAAAAGGCAGAGGGGAGAGGGAGAAGCAGACTCCCCGCTGAGCAGGGAGCCTGGTGTGGGACTCGATCCCAGGACCCTAGGATCATGACCTGAGCCAAAGGCAGACGCTTAACCAACTGTACATATTATATGTATATATGTATAGATTAGGAGAATCCTAATACAGTCATGGAAATAGTATGTAAGGAAGAAAATAAAGAAAATGGATGTGGTAAAGAAAAACAGGAGAGAGAAAGAAGGGAGGGAGGGAGAGGACAGGGGCACAGAAAGCTCGTAGGTTTATTGCAGTGGTGTCCAGAGCAAAAGATTTGAAACCTATTAACTTATCATTCCAGTATCCAAAAGAAAGATTCTAGAGTGGATTGCTGTCATGCATTAAAATATGTTTCTGCAGTCCAGACTGATCAGACTCCTTCTGAAATGATTTCTTTACCTTCTAGCCATGGTGCGTATAGTAAGGGGAATTCTTAATTCTGGCATCCTGGAGACCTGAAGTCTCCTGCAGTCATTATTCTGAACATTTATTCTTGTCACTCCATATCGTTACTAAACCCCCAAGACAGGGAGACTGAGCTGAATCGGAACAAATGATAATGAAACGGGGAGGGAGCTCTTATGATTCTGTGGGAGCAAAAAGGAGAGTACTACGTGGGGAACCGTGGTCAGTTAAGGATTTTTTTCCCCCTAAGATTAGAAGAGCAAAAAGAAAAAGAAATGCAGAAATTAAAACTAGAATCAGAGAAAGAACTACAGGGCAGCCTGCATAATACTCGGATTTGGGAGGACCTAAAGTCCCTAAGTGGGAGAAAAATAAGAAGGCAACCCTCAGGTTGTAGCCGGTAAAGGCTACAACGACAAAACTCTACAAGTAACCATTAGGAAAGTGAGTAGTCCACTAGTGTCACTTTCAATGAAATTCATTTTTTTAAAAGATTTTATTTATTTATTTGACAGAGAGAGAGACAGCGAGAGAGGGAACACAAGCAGGGGGAGTGGGAGAGGGAGAAGCAGGCTTCCCGCTGAGCAGGGAGCCCGATGCGGGGCTCGATCCCAGGACCCTGGGATCATGACCCGAGCTGAAGGCAGACGCTTAACGACTGAGTTACCCAGGCGCCCCTCAATGAAATTCATTCTTTAGGCATGAGATTAAAATGTTACAATCACCACATGTTCATTATGTTTTACATTTTATGGAAGTATAATATACATACATACAGAAAATGTCCATGAGTGTATGGCTTGATGAATTTTCACACACGCTGATACGCCTTTGTAACAATCACCCTGATCAAGAAACAGAACATCATCAGCACCTCAGAAACCTCCTTCGTGTTTCCTCTAGTTTTGTATCTTTTTGTCCTTTTTATGAACAAAATAAGAGAGTGTGCGCTCCTTTGTGCCTGGATTATCTGGCTCCATGTTATAAACACAACGAGGTTCATTTATACTATTAAACATAGTGTAGATCATTCCCACTGATGTATTGGGTGGATTTAACACTATTTATCTTTCCTACTGTTGATGGGCATTTGTGTCTTTCTCCAATTTGAAGCAATTACAAATAGCACTGCTATGAACATTGTAGGATATGTCTTGTGGTGCATGTGACATGTGTACAGATTTCCTAGGAGTGGAATGGATGTCCTTATGCATGTATCTCCATCCTATGTGATACATATACAGCATGAGCAGATATAACCTGACAGTAAAGAGGCTCTGCCAATTTCACACGCCCTTTTGCAGTGTATGAGCATTCCAGTTGTTCCACATCTTCACCATCACTTGGTATTTCTCATCATTTTCAATTTGGCCATGTTGGTGTGTATGTACTAGTCTCTTCCTGTCATTTTAATTTGCATTTCCCTGATAACTAACAAAGTTGAACTGGCATTTGGATATTCTCGTTTGTGCAGTTTTGGTTCATATCTTTGCCATTTTCTGATCCAGTTGTCATCTTTTTTGTTCCTGATTTGTAGACTTTTTTATATATTCAAGACATGAATATTTTTTCAGATATACATATTGTAAATACCTCAACCCATTTGTGGGTTATCTTTTAATTCTTGTGATGATGTAGTTTGTGAACAAAATTCTTCATGTAGTTGAATTTATGCTTATTATTTATTATTTTAAGTGTCAGATTGCATAGTAAAAGTACAATTGAATAACTTCACAGACCTGTCACCTGTATTTCAGTGACCACAGTGATAGAACCTATCTGCTTGGATGACTGAGTCAAAAGCCCGGATAATCTTCCACCTACTGGTGGCATGCCAAATTGCAGGCACAGCACATGCATAGAAAAAGAGCTTCCTCCCAAGGCAAACACCAAGAGTCAAGAGACAGAAAAGACAACAGAAGATTTTATGACACATTCTTTAACTGCTTTGTTATTTCTTCCAAACATATACTTGAAAAGGATCTGTGACCCAATGGATCAGGGAAATTATACCAGAGTGAAAGAATTTATTTTCCTGGGTGTTAGCCAGTCTCAAGAGCTAAGTTGGGTCTTGTTTGTCTTCTTGTTTATAGTGTATATGACAACTCTGCTGGGAAACCTCCTCATCATGGTCACTGTGACCTGTGAGGCTCACCTTCATACCCCCATGTACTTCCTGCTCCGCAATCTCTCTATCTTGGACATCTGCTTTTCTTCCATCACTGCTCCCAAGGTCCTGGTGGATCTGCTATCAAAGAGAAAAACCATCTCCTTCAATGGCTGTGTCACTCAAATGTTCTTCTTCCACCTTCTTGGAGGAGCAGATGTTTTTTCTCTCTCTGTGATGGCCTTTGATCGCTATGTAGCTATCTCAAGACCCCTTCACTATATGACTATCATGAGTAAGGGACGATGTACTAGCCTGGTGCTGGCTTCCTGGGTGGGGGGCTTTGTCCACTCTATCGTGCAGGTTTCCCTGTTGCTGCCCCTCCCCTTCTGTGGACCAAATGTTCTTGACACTTTCTACTGTGATGTCCCGCAGGTCCTCAAACTTGCCTGCACTGACACCTTCACCCTGGAGCTCCTGATGATTTCCAATAATGGATTGGTCAGTTGGTTTATTTTCTTCTTTCTCCTCATATCTTATACAGTCATCCTGGCGATGCTGAGGTCTCATGCCGGGGAGGGCAGGAGGAAAGCCATCTCCACCTGCACCTCCCATATCACTGTGGTGACCCTGCACTTTGTGCCCTGTATCTATGTCTATGCCCGGCCATTCACTGCCCTCCCCACAGATAAAGCCATTTCTGTCACCTTCACTGTCATTTCCCCTTTGCTCAATCCAATGATTTATACCCTGAGGAATCAGGAAATGAAGGCAGCCATGAGGAGACTAAAGAAACGACTAGGGCATTCAGAAAGGATTTAAATTCTGTAAGAATGAGATAGCTCCCAAAGGTAAATATAGACATTAAACTTCACTTTCTCAAAATGGGAAGACATCACTTTAATGCCAAAAACAAAGGGGCATCTATGGACATCATGGAGTCCTCAAAGGAGTTGGTTCTGTAGTATAGTATGTGCTAAGGACCTCTAGGTGACACTGCTTTAAGGTGAAGCTCATTCATCACTTCCATTACTCACTTTTAGTTATTCGGCAAATATTTTACAGAACACACAGTATGTGCTTGACAGCGCTAGGATTCAGACTGCTGCAAAAAGATTAAATATAGTCACTTTCCTAGAGCCACACTCCAAAATGCTCTAATGAAGATATGAGCAAAGTGCTGTGGAAATATTGTAGGCACTTTACCTGAGAGTTCAAAAGGCATTTTACAGTGAGTAGACCTTTTCAAGGGGAAGAGACAGAGAAACACAACCCAGGAAAAGAAATCAGTATTACAAATGGAGAGACTGGTGTAAGAATAGGCCACGTTTGTGCAACAGTGAGCTCAATGTAGCCATGAAGTAGCGCACTCATGGAGTAAATACCACTAGTTGACATTTACAAGGAAAGTCAGGAAAGCAGAACTCCATTTGTGGTCCCTTAAGCAATGCAAATCCATGATTTGGAGAGGATCCTCAGATCACTTCAAAGCCATGGTTTCCTCCTAGACAGAAGGAGGTAACGCTGTGAGTGGGAGCATTCATCAAGAAATAACAGTGTTGGGTAAAGGCTGTGGACAGCTCACCTGGATCTGTGCAAGGCTTAAGCAAATAGAGATGCTAAGCACTCCCCTGGTGAAGAAACTGACTCCTCATTGTATAGTAGGATTATCCCAATCACAGATGAGTCAGGCCCAAATTCCTTATTGTTTCTGCACATAGGGACTCCACAACTTTTTAACACTTTCCACTCAATCCATTAAAAGGTAAAGAAAGCATGAAAGGTCATAAAAAGCATGAAGGCTTAATCATTGAATCTGGGAATTTGCTAGTCTTTGTAATGAAAGGGATGAGAAGGATACTGGGAGAAGGCTTACCTAACAATCCAACTGATGTTTTGCTGGGATCTATTGATTTTACTAGACTGTGTCTCTCTTCCTGATAAAGCTCAAGCCACAGAAACTGGCACTCGTCTGTTAATCAGAGTAGATCAAATGCTGTGACAAAAACACCCAAAACCAAAGTACTTAATAACTGGAGTAAAAATTTATTTCCTGCTCATGGCACAGGCCAACGCTGCTCTTTAGAAAGAGCTGTTCCATGCATCATTTAGAGAGATAGGCTTCTTCCACCTTGGGCTCCACATTTCTCAAGGTCCTTAGAGTCTCTCCATTCATCCAGCAAATGGAGAAAGGGAGAGAGGATTAAGAATCATGGGGGCAGGGGACACCTGGGTGGCTCAGTTGATTGGGTGTCACAACTGGGGTTGTGATCTCAAGGTCATGGGATTGAGCCCCGGGTGGGGCTCCATGCTCAGCAGGGAGTCTGCTTCCCCTTTCCTTCTCCCTCTGCCCACCCCCCAACTCACGGGTGCACATGCACACACGCTTTCTCTCTCTCTCTCTCAAATAAATAAATCAATCTTCTTTAAAAATGTGAAGAATTATGGGGAGAGGGGAAGGGTCATTACTGGCCAGTCCTGAGAGTGGTATGTTCCACTTCTGATCATATTCCATTGACCAGCCCTTGGTCATATAATCCCAATTCACTGCAAGGGAATCTGGAGAATGTAATCCAGCTCTATTCCCAGAAAGAAAAGGAGAACATGAAAAATGGTGAACTCTAGGGGCACCTGGGTGGCTCAGTCTTTAAGTGTCTGCCTTCGGCTCAGGTCATGATCCCAGGGTCCTGGGATCGAGCCCCGCCTCGGGCTCCCTGCTCCGCGGGAAGCCTGCTTCTCCCTCTCCCACTCCCCCTGCTTGTGTTCCCTCTCTTGCTGTCTCTCTCTCTGTCAAAAAATAAATAAAATATTTAAAAAAAAATGATCTCTTCCACACCTACGATTCATTGCTAAGAACTCACGGTTGGATTAGATTACAAAGACTAGGACTTTGCCTCTAAAAGGATTCTCTTAATGTGTACATGTGCTGGAAGTACTGCTGGACCCTTGGAACACACAGGGAACCAAATTGAAATGGAGGAAATCTGGGGAAAGGAAATTTAATTTAAAGGAAGGGGAAGGTGATCAAGGTAAAGGTAATCCTGGGAATCAGAGTGACAGTAAACTAGGTCAGGTCCCAAAAGCTAAAACACTGGAGTTAAGTGCTCAGAGAAGATTGGCCTGGTAGATACCCTTAGAGAAGACAACCCTCACTTATCCCCATAGTTACCACTGGCTAATTGTAAACAAGCATTTATTAACGCATTTAGAAACTCCTACAGAGATGAGTGTCTTTTTCCTTATTGATTGTCCTTTCCTATGTTCTGTTCTATTCCCACCACTCAAAAATGTTCTGAATCATTTTCTAGTATTAGACATGCTTCCCCAAGCATTAAAATGCCAATAAAGACATAAGTTTATCTTAGGCTAGATCCATCTGCAGACCAGATGACCATGTACTACCTGGTTCCATCTTTGTTCTGGTATCATCGTTCTCCAGATCTTATGTACTTTTCACAACGACACCTCTTTTTTTTTTTTTTTTATCCTATCTCTATGTTGACTTTACCTTGAGCAAAACCTTTGTGACTAGGTGGAATTTTAAGTAACCAAAGATGTGTACAATCAGTTTATGTTCCCCAGTACAAGACCCTACAAATGACAGCAACCCAGCAAAAGGTGCCCATGAAGTTTCCCTTGGACTGTTTACACATGCAAAACAATGCAATCAAACACAGTGAGGAAAAGCAATTGAATTCATGAAAACACCATTAAATTTACTTCTCTTGCAATATGACATCACATAATTACTTGGATTAATCTATATTTTTCTCCAGGTAGAGACATGTCCTTAGGTAACTATTACATATAAACTGATTCTAGCTTATCCTACACAGGTCACATATGCTTGGTCCTACCACCTGTGACTTTTTTTCTATATAAGGAAAGTTGATTTTAAATTCCCACAGTATTTTTTAAGCAAGTAAACATATCTATATATGCAAACCAGCTGGCTTAAGAGTGATCCTGCCATTCTGGACTTCTTTGAGAAACTCAAATGCTCCCAAGTTTGAAAGAGTTGTTAACATACCTCTTATTCAATAAAGAAGACTATCAGTTCAGCACTGTGTTAGTAATCTCTTACTCCCTAACATATTACCCCAAAATTTAGTGGCTTAAAACAACACAGTTTGTGTGTGTTGGGAACCAGGCATGTCTTAGCTAAATCTTCTGCTTCAGGGTCTCTCACAAGGTGACAGTCCATGTGTCAGCTGGGAGCTGTTGTCTCATCTTGAGGTTCAAGTGGGGAAGGATCTGCTTCCAAGCTCGCTCACATGATTGCTGGCCAGAACCATGAGCTATTGGAATGAGGGCTTCAGTTCCCTACTGGCTGTTGGCTGGAGGTCATCCTCAGGTCCTTGCCATGTGGACCTCTCCAACATGGCAACTTACTTCATCAGAGTGAGCAATCAAGGCAAAAGAGTGAGCAGCAAGATAGAAGTCAGTCTTTTATAGCCTAATCTTGGAAGTGACATCACTTTTGCTGTACTCTATTCATTAGAAGCAAGTGACTGAATTCAGTCCACACATAAGAGGGGATTGCACAAGAGTATGAAATCAGAGCCAAGACTGACAAGTTCTAAAGTAAATTATGAAAAACTATTGCAAATTATGAAAGAAACCTAAAATTAATTTACTCAGACAAGGTTACAAAAGACAAAAAAAAATGGTAGTGAGGAATGTCAGAGGTGATTCAGAGCTACTGAGCCCTTGTGACAAGCAGAATAGTGCCAGCTACAGCAAGAGAAGAACTTATTTACTAATAACAATGATCAGATCAATTATATTAACAATGATCAGATCAAATGATCAGATCAGATCAACTTTTTAATTTTTTTAAGTTTTGTTTGTTTATTTAAGTAATCTCTACACCCAATACAAGGCTCAAACTCACTGACCCCGAAACCAAGAGTCACATACTTCTCTAACTGAGCCAGCCAGGCACCCCTCAGATCAACTTTTTAAAAAGATTTTGTTTTTAAGTAATCTCTACACCCAACATGGGCCTTGAACTCACAACCCCAAGATCAAGAGTCACATGCTCTACCAACTCAACCAGCCAGGCAACCCTACTATAGATGTCTTCAGTTGGAGCTATACAATATCCAAGTGAGACCATCCGTAGATCTATGGTGAGAGACAAGGTTTCAAAAATGATAGAGGGAATGACATGAGAAGCAACATGCAACTCTGGGACCTCTGGAATCATAGGGCCTGGAACATGGTAGACGCTCAGTAAGTATTTTGCAATTAGATATTTGATGAATGAATAGTACCAACATATCTTCTATCTGCTTATATTTCCTCTTCATATGAGAAGTTTGGCGGGAAACAAGGAGAAAATGCATTTCCCAATCTTTATGATGCTTCTGATTATGTATATCAATAGGACAACAAGCAAACCATCTGCTAGAAAGAAAGAAAAAAAAAGGAATGGTCTGACACACACTCCACTGGGAGTTCTGTTCATTTTCCCTGAGTTCCTACCTCTTAAGGAAGCAGACTCCTGTTTGTCCCCTGTGAGCTCTTCCTTCAGGCAAAGATATTTGGGCTCTAAGCCCAAGGTCCAAGAGGACTCATCTCCTCCCCTACATTAGGAAAACTGCAACAATGTGTGTCCTTCACTGCATGACTTCTTAATAACACTCAAGGGAGCTTCCTCCCAAAAGGAAAGTCTGGCTACTCGAGTTAGTAGTCACATCCAAAAATAATTCCCTGTGTGAGCTTCTGTCGAGTCTGGGGCTGAGAGACCGGTACTCATGTCAGGGGCACCACAGGGCAGCGTGCTAGGACTGTGGTAGGACCATGCAGAGGCGATTCCTGGAGCTGCCCTTTGCCTCTGACAGGAGGAAAGAAGATCCTGACCCAACCAATCCTCAGATGCATGTCTGCCTTAAAGGAGAATATTCCTTGACAATTGGTGTCTCCTAAGGTCAGCTCTACGTCTAACAGGTAGGGATTCGAGTTTGGGACCTTTAATGAGGTCATTTCATTATGAGGGCTCTTTGGTGTGTGCTCGTGTGTCTGACTGTATGTCTGTGCATATGGGCCCATGCACAGCCAATTTTGAAATATCACTGTGAATTATGGAAGTGTTTTGAATATTAATAATGCTCCTGTATATTCTGTTACGTATATTAAAGCTAGAAACTGTAGTGATGGGACACCTGGGTGGCTCAGTCAGTTGGGTGTCTGCCTTTGGCTCGGGTCATGATCCCAGGGTCCTGGGATCGAGTCCTGAGTCCGGCTCCTTGCTCAGCAGGGAGCCTGCTTCTCCCTCTGCCTGCAGTTCCCCCAGCTTGTGCTCTCTCTCTCTCTGACAAATAAATAAAATCTGTATATATATATATACATACATATATATATACAATAAAATGTATCTCTTCTTAAAAAAAAAGAAAAGAAACTCTTCCTCATTCTTCAATATGAGGAAGGTGACTTGAAGAGCATACAGGGAAATCAGTTGTAAAGAGACAGGGTGGCAAGGTGTGCTGGACAGTGGGGCTGGGGGTTCCCTCAGGCTGGGGATTCTGTGCCACTCAGTAAGCCTCTATTAAGATGGCTCTACCCAGACATGTTTCTGAAGAAGCACTTTGGGACCTTGAGTTTGTTCTTGCCAAAAACAAAAACCAAAGCCAACGTATAAACGACACTTGTCTGTTTTCTTTCTTCTTTTTTTGTTCCAAACACTCACATCCACACACAGGGGCTCTCTTTCATCCTTCCATTCTCCACGCTTAATGTTCCTAGTTGCACATCCGTTTTGTGCACAAAAGAGCACCGTTTGGGGTATTTCTTGGTGATTTTGTTGACTTGGTCACGCTCGTGACTGTCTGCACAGACCCTCATGCACGTGGGTTTCAAAGTCCATTCTCTCCGCCGCTACGACCCACTGCCCCTGGGAATTCTTGATGTCAGCGATTTTTCTTGCCACCACCAGTTAGCTTATAGTTAAATATCAAGAAACAATCTGAGGTTAATTGGGATTTAACTGTTGGTAGGCACTGGGCAGAACACACAGTCTTGACTAGTCATACGATAACTGAGGCAATATTATTTAAAACTATTCAGCATTAAAGCTCCAAATGCCTAGAAATCACCCAGATCAGTGGGTCCACTTAATATTGTTGTGTGCTGTGCAGACCTCGCCTACTTTCAAAAGGACTTAGGGCAGCAAATGCTCCCGTTTCACTGATGAACAGACTGACCCTCCTGGAGTTCACTGCCTTTAATGATTCCACCGCTGCTCCGTGATTCCACCAAAGCTCCTGTCTTTTCTCTGCACCACATTATTCCCTGCCATAGTTCAAAAAAAACAAAACAAAACAAAACAAAATCCTCCGTGCATTCTCTAAAACACTGCATGTGTTCTGATCATTTTATTTTTAATATATTTAAAAAAAAAAAAAACCTTTACTCTGAAGAAAATGGCCCTTTTAAAAAAGAAAAGATTTGAAGGCAATGAAATTCTCTTGAGACTTATTGATGAGTCAAGAGATCATTGGCAGAAAGCCTAGGAAATTAGTGTTTGTGGCTTGGGCTTCAAAGGAAAGAGAACAGAAAGTTAGTGAAGGAGCAGTTGCGTTCTGATGAGGAAATGAGAGAGAGAGTAGAGTGAGAGCAGAGAACCCCCGTACTGCGCGGCAGGACCTGGCTGGCTTCAGTGTGGACAGAATACGGAGGGAAGAAGTGGTGACAAGGACTGCATTCAGTTAAGTGCTTGCCGTGGGGGGAAAGTGAGTTTCCTCTTCATTTGTACAGCGGTGACTGGGCAGACGTTCTGGACGGGGAATGAGCAAGAGGAGAGCCTCCGAGAAGGGAAAGATGGCAAAGGGCCGGTCAGTGTCCCTGAGACTAGTCCTGCTCCGTCTGCTGGCCCACAGTTACAGAAGTCAGGATTCTGACCTCGCACAGAGACAGGGAGAGAGAGCCCAGTCCTTCCAGATGATCACGTTCAAAGGCACAGGTCTCAGGTCCTTGAGAAAAACTGCGTTGCAAGAAATCCACATTCACAGTTGCAAGCCCTTTTTAGTAAATGCTCTGAGAAAGGGAGGTCAGGGGCCTATGTCCCCATGTCAGCTGGAACAGGCAGTAAATGCTCCTGGCAGCTCTGTGCTTTCTCAGGCCTGCGTTTTGATGGGAGGCTGGGGTCATCCTAAGGACGCAGCCCTCTGCTGCCCGAGGCCCTGATAAACGGATCCTGTCTCGGTGCAGAGGTTTGGGCAGAGTCATTATGTGCCAAGAATTCCACAGTTCTCCAAAGGAGACTTTTGGGGGTGGATGGGGGATGTTCCTCATCCTAATTGTAGGGATGGCTTCACAGGTGTATGTATTTGTCAAAAGGCACCAAACTGTGCCCCTTAAATATGTGCAGTTTATTATATGCAAGTTACTCCTTAACAAAGCTGACTTTTTTTTTTTTAAGAGGGAGCTGTGTGGAGCACTGGGAGTCATACGCAAACACATCAAAAACTAATGATGTATTGCATGGTGACTAACATAACATAATAAAATTAAATTAAAAAAGAGAGAGAGAGAGAGCAGCAAAGGGCAATTTTATCGTAAGCAGTTGACCAAACCACAAAAGGCAGATGATGGTCACCACCCAAAGCAGTACTTATTGTAAATGTTCTCTTTACATTACAACAGGCTGGGAAGCAGGCAGAAAGCACTGAATTAGGATTTACAGAAAATGAAGCTTGGTAACTGTTGAATCACAGATCTGTACTTCTGAAACAAATAACGCAACATATTTTAAGAAAAAAGGAAAAGAAGAAGATAACAGGAGAGGAAGAAAAGGGGAGTATGTCAGAGGGGGAGACGAACCATGAGAGATGATGGACTCTGAAAAACAAACTGAGGGTTCTAGAGGGTAGGGGGGTGGGGGGATGGGTTAGCCTGGTGATGGGTATTGAGGAGGGCACGTTCTGCATGGAGCACTGGGTGTTATGAACAAACAATGAATCATGGAACTCTGCATCAAAAACTAATGATGTAATATATGGTGATTAACATAACAATAAAAAATTAAAAAAAAATGAAGCTTGGTAATAAAATTTTTTTAAAAACATGTTTCTTATAAAATGTAAATGTTCTAAATTGTTTTATCCTTTGGTATATCTGCTTTTTAAAAAATTAATAAATTTTAGTTCTTAGAGCAGTTTAGGCTTACAGAAAAATTACACAGGAAATCCAGAGAGCTCCACACATTCTCTGTCCCCAGCAGTTTCCCCATTATTAACATCTTGCCTTAATGTGTGCTACATTCATTAACAACGGAGGAACCAATATGGATACATTTATTTACTAAAGTCCTTAGTTTGCATTAGGATTCATTCTTGTGGATTTGACAAATGCATAATGCCATGTATCCATGATTAAAAATAAAAATCCCTAAATATCCCCTTTGCTTCACCTACTCCTCCCTCCCCACCTGCACACCACAGCCTTTGGCAACCACTAATCTTTCCACTACAGATTGCCTTTTCCAGAACGTCATATAGTTGGAGTCATACTGTGTGTACCTTTTCAGGTGACCTTCTTTCACTTAGCAATATGCATTTATGGTTCCTCTTTGTTCCCATGGCCTCGATAGCTCATTTCTTTTTATAACTGAATAATATTCCATTGTATGGAACATAACTGCTTTTTAAATGCTACATTTGATCATCGTTGCAATTATTTCAAAAAACTATCTTTTATAGGAAAAGCGTAACAACATCTTCCAAATACTGTTGTAGAGAAGACTGGCCCTGCAAAATGTCAGCAGCTGCTATATGAGGGGACCTGTGTCTGTGGGAACTCAGGTTAAAGAATGAAATAAATCCATTCAAACTTCACAACCCTATGACACAAACGTGATTATACCCACTTTTACTGATGATAAATGGAAGCTCAGAGTCACCTATGCACTGAGCCACCTACTCAGTTAATAGAGAATCTGTATTCAAATTTAGGTCTACTGGTTCTAAAATCTGTGCTTTTTTGCACAAAACTGAAGCTTTTACGAATAGTGAGGTGAGAGGAAGTGCCGTCCAAATGTAGGTGATGAAGGAGGGAGCCCAAGAAAAAGCCATTTGTCCGGTGGCCGGGCGATAAAGTCTTTGCCAAGAACATTATGTGGAGCAGGGACTGTAGCTATGACTTGCCAAGTCCCAGGGACAAAAGAGAACAAGACACCAAAGGGAAGAAAAACTGAAAACAAAAGCAGCATGTGCTCGAATTGTGTTAGCTACGGCAAACCTGTTTGTCCTAGGGGGAAAGCAAACTGGAAATTGTTTTCCTTGCTTTAACTCAGTGCTGATCATCAAGTACCATGAAATTTTGCACAGACTATGCCAAACAGATTGTCTACTGTGGAAGGTGATGAGAGAGGACTCTCTAAGCTTCCATGAGACTGTGTTTTATACTTCTCCCCTGTGTGTTTCCCACTTCCTAACAATTAGATACAGGAGTATTCATTGCAAAACAAAACTATTCTCCTCAATTCTCAGACCACCTAGTGGCTTTTCAAGAGGGATGTAGAATATGTAAAATTATGCAACTGTAGAAAAATTTAATAAGAACTTAATAGCATGCTGATTTTGGTGTTTCAATTAATTACCTCCATTGGAAACCCACTCTTTGGTTTGCTCTGAAAGCACTCAAAAAAACTCCATCTACTGGGGATAACTTACCAAATTGTAGCATCCCTGATCAAAAGGAAAATAATTGTAAAAATAACCCCTGAGGCATTCCAGTCCTATATCTTACATTCCTTTTGTTTTTAATGAATACCTTCTCTTTCCTATTTTCTCCCCAGGTAGTTGAAGAAGAAAAAACATGATACAATGGAGCAGGGAAATTACACCAGAGTGAAAGAATTTATTTTTCAAGGACTGACCCAGTCCCGAGAGCTGAGCTTGGTCTTATTTGCTTTGTTATTTTTGGTGTACACATCAACTGTGATGGGAAATCTCCTCATCATGGTCACTGTGACCTGTGAGTCCCGCCTTCACACCCCCATGTACTTCCTGCTCCGCAATCTCTCAGTCTTGGACATCTGCTTCTCCTCCATCACTGCTCCCAAGGTCCTCGTGGACCTTCTGTCAAGGACAAAGACCATCTCCTTCAACGGTTGCATCACTCAGATGTTCTTCTTCCACCTTCTCGGTGGGGCAGATATTTTTTCTCTCTCTGTCATGGCGTTTGATCGCTACATGGCCATCTCCAAGCCCCTGCACTACGTGACCATCATGAGTAGGGGGCGATGCACTGCCCTCATTGTGGCCTCCTGGGTGGGGGGCTTTGTTCACTCCATCGTGCAGATTTCCCTGTTGCTGCCCCTCCCCTTCTGTGGGCCCAATGTCGTTGCTGGCTTCTACTGCGATGTCCCCCAGGTCCTCACACTCGCCTGCACCAACACATTTGCTCTTGAGATCTTAATGATTTCCAACAATGGTTTAATCTCTACACTATGGTTTGTCTTCCTCCTTGTGTCCTACACAGTCATCTTGATGATGCTGAGGTCTCACGCTGGAGAGGGCGGGAGGAAAGCCATCTCCACCTGCACAGCCCACATCACTGTGGTGACTCTGCACTTTGTGCCCTGCATCTATGTCTATGCCCGGCCCTTCACTGCCCTCCCCATGGACAGAGCTGTCTCCATCACCTTCACGGTCATCATCCCTGTCCTGAACCCCATGATCTACACCTTGCGGAACCAGGAGATGAAGTCATCCATGAAGAGACTGAGGAGAAGACTTGGACCTTCTGAAAAAGAATAGATGCTATGAAATCCGGATTGAAAGTCAGAACTGAAAAGTATTTTCTCACAACACAGTAGAAGACCCCAATCAATAGGCCATCTTGAGACCAAAGTTCTCCCTTTGTCCCTCAATAGCGTCTTCTAATAAGGGTGGCCTCAAATGATCTTCTCTGAAAGGTTTTCTCTTGGTGAGATTGTTGACAACACAGAATCTCAGACCCATAAATTGTCAGCTCTTAATGAGACTCCAAAGATTATGTTGCCCAAACACCTCAGGTGAGCTTCACAGGTGAGGAAATAAGGTCTGAGAGAAAGTTTCCTCTCAGGTCTTGAGTTGTGGCTGTTGTTGGCCAACCAGTAATTAGTAAAATGATGTCCAGGGACCAGGAGTCAAGGCTGGAAAGTCCAGCCACCCTCCTTTGTGGAAATCAGTTTCCATTGCCAACCTTGGAGGATCTGGGTTGCATCTTTCTATGGAAGCCTCTGGGTTTCCCTTGCAGAAACTGAGGTAAGTTTCATGCTTTATCAAAGTTTCCTTAGCTAATGAATGACAGAGGCAAGGCTAGATCTGAGGTATGAGCCTCAGCTAAGTGCATGTTTTACTACTCCTGCTGCCTCATACTGGATTTCCTAGGGTCTGAGACAAGCTCATCCATAAACATTTCTCCTTTATTGTAGTATTATGAAAGGTGCTTGCATGTCTTCATCTGACCAAGGAGCAGATACCTTAGGTTTCAGTCCCCTCTGAGAATTTCAGCATCATTTTCCAGCCATTCATTCCCAGGCAGCCTTCCAGAGAAAGGAATCTTGTCCTGTGTGCATTGCTAGAATGTGCCTGACTCGAATCCACAAGAAGCAAAGGCTGAAGAATCAATGACTTTTCATCACCTAGGCCTCCTCTTTAAGAGAATAGAAAACAATATCATATCTGAGTTGGTCTCCTGGCAACCTATTTATTTGTCAAGCAAATAGATGAAATTGGTAGTCAGCTAAAATTTGGATTGCATTTGGATCCCATTCTTATCTCCCATGCAATCTCTGACGGATGTGTGAAGGGAAGTAAAGAGCCATGTACATAGCCTAATTCTGAGAAAAACACAAGCAAGGGAAATCTGCTTCAAAATATAGCCAATCCCAAGCATCTCTATCAGGGCCTAGTGTTCCTCCCCTGGTGCTGGCCCCAAATCCCTACTCTTGGAATATTTCATAAGTTAGACACAGTTCAGAAGGGACAAGTTAGACAGAATGCCACCACTTCAGAAGTTAGATACATCTCTGTATGGTCATAATAATCTGCTGGTGGTGATGGTGGAGATGGGACATCTCTGAGTCTATTCTTAGTGGTACCTCTCTGGGGATTAATTTCAGATGGTTTATTGGATTAGTCAAAGGCACCAAGTGTCCTCCTAGAGTAGAGGAGATATAGAACAGGAAAGCTGCGGTGGGTGGATGTGAGGGATGAGTCCAAGCCCAAGCTGTCAAAGGTAGCCCGAGAGACCCAGGTATGGAAGGATGGAACATATCAGTATGGCAAAGCAAGGCAGACATTATTAGCAAAATTCACATTTGCTTATGCCAGATCCTGGACTCGTGGGTGCTTTACTAAAGTTGGAAGATCTTTTGAAAATCTGCATTTGCTTCTTTGGGGGTGGTTATGACTTCCTGCCTAGAATTAAAATCATTCACCTCACTTTTGACTTCAGCCTCGACTTTTATATCTAATTACTCAGGTATCAAAAACAGCAAGAACAATTCAAACTTCTCTTTCAACCAGAATACAGAATCACATTCTGCCCTAACCAGTATGCTCTTTTGTCAACAGTAATAGATATTTTCATCCTTGTAAATCATTTTTTAAAATTTTTATTATTTAAGTATGTTTGATATACAATGTTACATTAGTTTCAGGTGCACCGCATAGTGATTCCACTATTCTGTACACCACAATAGGTGTACTCACCACCTGTCACCATGTGAAGTTATTACAACATTATTGACTGTACTCCTTACACTGTACTTGTTTTTTTTTAAACTTTTTATTTATTTATTCATGAGAGACCGAGAGAGAGAGAGAGAGGCAGAGGGAGAAGCAGGCTCCCAAGGAGCAGGGAGCCTGATGCAGGACTCGATCCCAGGACTCTGGGATCATGACCTGAGCCGAAGGCAGACGCTTAACCATCTGAGCCACCCAGACGCCCGTACACTGTACTTTTCATCTCAGTGACTTATTCATTCTATAACTGGAAGTTTGTAACTCTTAATCCCCTTCACCTATTTTGCTCACCCTCCTACCCCCACTTAAAAATCATTTTTTATTACAAAAAAGTCATGCTTTTCTTAAAAATTAAACTTCCCTTCCTTATACATTTTTTTAGCATTTAGTCTTTACTTTCTAGAGGCAAATAATGAATTGAGGATTCACAAGACAAAAAAATATGTTTATGTGATGTGTGTCCTTATATACACATATGTGTGCCTACATATAGACTGCTTAGTACAAGGAAAAAACATATAACATGTAGTTCATTTTAAAACACACACACACACACACACACACGAGACAATTAATTATAGTGTTCCAAAAGGCTATGGTACTTTATTATTTTTTTAAGATTTATTTATTTATTTATTTAAATAATTTCTACACCCAACTTGGGACTCGCACTTACAACCCGGAGATCAAGTGTTCCAACTGAGCCAACCAGGCACCCCACGACTATGCTACTTCAGGGGCACCTGGGTGGCTCAGTTGGTTAAGTGTTCAACTCTTGATTTCGGCTCAGGTCATGATCTCAGCATCTTGAGATCAAGCCCCATGTCCGGCTCCACACTGAGCATGGAGTCTGCTTGAGATTCTCTCTTGCCCCCTGCCCCTCCCCCAGCTCGCACTCTCTCTCCAAATAAATAAATAAAATCTTTTTTAAAAAACTATGGTACTTTAGAGACAAGTGGTATACATTAAAATCCATTTCCAAGAAAATATGTTTCTTCTCCTTCAAGGTGATAAGCATGCCTTGTTTGACAACAATCTTTCAACATATGGATTCTAATACAAGATACTTAAGTTTTTGCTAAACTGTTCAATATCTCCCACATTGGGAAGCTGTATTTCTAAAGAGGCTCCTCTTGAATTAGGACCAGTGTCTATGAAGCAAAATGTTCTGTAATGTTTCCTTACCACTAAAGGGAGCCATTCCCTTTCCGTGATTCTCCCTTTGGCAGACAGAACTTAACTGAGATTTTTATTTCGAGAGACAAAGCCTCAAAACGCTTATCATATGCATTTTCTTTCCCCCAAATTTCAGATCTTTCTTTGAGAAGCAGAAATGACTTTGCTCATGAATTCTTACACAGATCAAGAGGAGCAGTCTGTAGATGTCTCCCAGAGGTGCATCCACTCTAGTCCTCAGGGCTCCACAGATCAGAGTTGGAAACCTCTGCTAGGAGCAGCCTATGTGCTCTGGGGCCAGTGGTTCCCAAACCTCAGTGGGCATAGAATCACCTAGCCCTGTAGTTAAATTGCAAAGTCCCAGGCACCATCTCCAGGAGATTCAAGAGTTGTCATTGGATACCAGGAGCCCACACCCACCTCCAGGTGGTCCTGGTGTGAGCGGCCTGTGTCTCACCACACTTTGAGCGCTGTGCTCCAGGTCAGTGTTTTTCACACTGCAGAAACTCTAAGGGGTGTGCTGTCATTAGAAGGTCTGCACACGCATTTTTTGTTGTTGTTGCTAATGAAATTGAATAGTCTTGGGGAGAATAAAAAAAGCACAGAATTCTTCAAATAATAAAAAAGCACTGTTTCCTCAAACCTTTATTTTGGATATGTACTTGAGTATAGTGGTCTTGATGGAAATAAAACATAGATATTAGCACGTGCTTCAGTGAAAAGAGCCTGGAAAGCACTGGGCAGGGACATATTCTCTGGTTGGACTTTGTGAAGCCTCCAAGCCACCACCAGTTCTGATTACCAAATCCTCAGACCCTGATCTGGTCCCTTTACTACCCCTGCGCAAGGTCAGCACTCAGGGAACGGGAAGCAGCCACACTACAAGGAGCCATGTTCTGAATCCGAGGGTCCATGGGCCTGTCTGAATAAACCAGGAGATTCCAGCAGGCGGAAAGTCCACGGAAATTGGGGAAGGCGGGGCTCCCAAAGGACCAAGGGCCTTCACATCCTCCTCAGCCCTGTGTGTTGAACAACTGCGTGGCACTGAAAAATCACTTTGTAAAACTATGTGCCTTTGAGAAAGAACCGAAGTCAAAGGCAACACACACCTTGGCTAAAGAAATGAAAATTGGCACCAAGCCATTTTAAAGCAGTTATTGTTTACATTCTGTTTAATATACAACTTATCAAGGAGAGGTCAGCCCTGAAGACGAAAAGCTCAGAGGCAAGTTGGTTAAAAAGTGGTACTGAGGAGGGACACCGGAAGTAACTACGAAGGACACTGGACACCTCCCTTCATGGTGACATCTCTTTTCTTCTCCTTCTTTCTCTTCCTCCTGCCTTCCTCCATCTTCTTTTCCTTCTCTCTAGGCTCCCACTGTCTCTCTCTCCCTTCGCTCCCCGACATCTTTTCTTTGTGTCTGGTTTTTTTCTACACTTTCCACCCTGCCTGCGCCACCCTACTCACCCCTGACTCTCAGGATGAGGGGGGACTTGTTGGGGCTCAAGTGACACTGGGCAGCCACTAAGATGCTGTACAATTCTGACTGGATTGGTCTGTCTCACTTCTCGTTTCCCATGGATAGTCTGAAAAATGATGCAGAGCTTCTGACGCCTTGAACCCATATTCCTTCTCCTTATCCCCCACAAAGTTATTTTTTCTTCTTAAAAATTACCCCCACACACACCAAAATCGTTTCTTCTGTGCTTTAAACACAGTCGCATAGAGACTTCTTCTGTATCTGGAGGTTTGGTACACCTGTGATTTAGCCTTCTTTTGTCACCCAGTTCCTATTTTCCAACTATCCCCCAAGAAATGGAAAAAGATCACAAAAATTATCCACAAAGTTATCAATTCATATTAATCATACAATTGTTATCAGTCTTGGAGGACCTGCGTGGCTCAGTTGGTTAAGTATCTGCCTTCGGCTCAGGTCATGATCCCAGGGTCCTGGGATGGATCCCCGTGTGGGGCTCCCTGCTCAGGGGGGAGTCTGCTTCTCCGTCTCCCTCTGTCCTTCCCCTGTGCTCTCTCTCTGTCTCAAATAAAGAAATAAAATTTTTTAAAAAACTGTCATCGAGGCAGACTGGGTGGCTCAGTTGTTAAGCATCTGCCTTTGGCTCAGGTCATGTTCCCAGGGTCCTGGGATTGAGCCCTGCATCGGGCTCCCTGCTCCGCGGGAAGCCTGCTTCTCCCTCTCCCACTCCCCCTGCTTGTGTTCCCTCTCTCGCTGTGTCTCTCTCTGTCAAATAAATAAAATCTAAAAAAAAAACAAACAAAAAAAACCTGTCATCGATCTCAATCTGAAATCCAGTTTCCACTTCATTCCATCATTCCTCCAACAAGTACTTTTCTATGTGTTTGTTGATTCTGTTTTCATTATTAAGAGCCTGCACTGTGCTATAAACCCAACCTTTTTTGTTCATCGAAGTGTGATATTCACCATTTTGAGGTGTATAGTTCTATGAGATTTGACTAAGATATAAAGTCATACAACTGCCATTATAATCAAGATATTAAGTGTTTCCATCACCTCAGAAAGCTCCCTCGTGCCACTTGGCACCCACACTGCCCTCTTCCTCCACAGGCAAAACGTCCTCAGCTATGTGAGATCTTGGGCCATCATGTCAAGTCCTGCACAGGCTTCCAGAATGCTATCTCTGATCTGTTTTCTGTGCCTGTAGTTTTCCCTTTTCCAGAATGTTATAAACACACAATCCTATATCATCTAGTCTTTTCTATATGGTTTCTCTCACTCAACAGAACACTTCTGAAACAGATCCACGTTCCTGTGTGCATCAGAGGCTCATTCCTTTCTCTTGCTGATGGTCTTCCAGGGCGTGGCTGTATCACCATCTGCTTACCTGTTCACCAGTCAAGAACATCTCGTTTGGTTCCAGTTTTTGGAGATTATGACTAAAGTTGCTATAAACATTTACACATAGATCTTTGTGTAAACGTATGCCTTCATATCCCTTGGATAAATACCTAGAAGTAGAACTGCTGGTAAAATAAGTGTGTTTACTTTTACAGAAATTTCTAAATTCTTTTCCTAAGTGGCGCTACCATTTGCATTCCCACCAGCAACATTCAGAAATTCTAGTTACTCCTCATCCTTGTCAGCACTTGGTATTGTTAGCATTAAGTATTGTTAGCATTAAGTTTTTGTGTTTTATGTATTCTAACAAGTGTGTAGTGCAATTTTACTGTGCATTTTCCAAATGACTAATAATGTTGAGCATCTTTTTATGCACGTGACTGCCATTTGTATGTAGTCTTTGGCGAAATGTCTGCTCAGATCTGTGACCATTTTTGTATTAGGTTGTTTGTTTTCTTATTACTGCATCATAAGAGGTCTTTTTAATAAATTCTGAACACAAGACTCATCAGATAAGCCTTTGGCAAACATTTTTCTCCCAATCTGTAACATGTCTTTTCCTTTAAGAGTATTTTTAGAGAAGTAGAAGGTTTTTTTTTGTTTTTGTTTTTGTTTTTTTACATTTTGATGAAGTTAAATTTATTGTTTATTTTACACTTTTTGAGTCCTATTTAAGAAATTTTTTGTCTAAACAGTAGTCACAAAGGGTTTCTCCTATATCTTCTAGAAAAAAATACCTGATAGTTTCAGGCCTATAATTAAACCCTGTTTTTTGAAGCTTAAAATACAGTGATTTCTGACAAGACATTCCTCTACAAAGTCAGTACTCTGTTTGAAAACCTTGAAAGACAAACTCCAAAAACACTGAGTTTCCTCTTTGATGGAAAAGTTACAAAAGAAACCGAATTAAATTTAACTCACAAGAAGAGCAAAATTTTAAAACACCACTATTCTAAAGGCCCTTTACTCAGAAATACATTAAATAAAATCAATGGGCATGAATCGTGTGCCTATTACAGACTGGGAACTGGGTGGGGTGGTGGCAGACTCTCTTTTGGCCAGATTTTGAGCCAGGCTCCCGGGAGCCCTCTCCTCTTTTCTATGCCTGGACCTGGCCTCCATCCGGTCTTCAGCCCGGTGTTCCCAACAATACTGCAGAGTCAGTTTAACAAGAATCTCCCCACTCTTGGCATCTGATCACCTTTGATCAATATCACACCAAATTCCTCATTCCTTGCTTTTGACATTGGATTACCCCTGGCCTACCTTCACCAGGAATCCTGTGATGTCGGTTTACTGAGAATCCCCTTAACCTTGATGTCTCTGCTTAGTAATTTTCCATCCCCCAACACTGCCCCGTGGCTGTAAGTCTCCAGCTGACTTTACTGTATTCAGAGTTGAGCCCAGTCTCTGTCCCCTATGGCAACAGTCTTGACACCTCTGGCAACGGTCCTGAATAAAGTCTTTCTTATTGTTTTAAATGTCAGAATAATTTTTCCTTTAACAGTACCGGGGGCTGGGGGGAGGGGAAGAGAGAAGAATGAACAAGAGGCCCTGACCTCATGGGCTTTAATGCCCAGAACTGAATGGGGACTGGAAGGGGCTCCCAACTGCACGGATGCCCAGGCTGAAGTCAGGAAAGGAGACAGAAGTGTCTCCAAACCGTCAAGGACAGGGAGTAGCTGCTCTGCAAAGATGATAGTGAGGAGTGGGGAGAAGCGCCAGGAAAGGCACCCCAGGCACCAGGGAAGGGAGGAAATGAGGTGAGGGGTAGGCTGAAGAGGGAGACCACGTCTCAGAGGGTTTGTGGGGGAGAGGGGCAGGGGGATATGCCATTTGCATTTTAGTGAAGTTGCTCTGGTCCCTTGGAGAAGCACAGGACTAGAGACTGGGTGCCGCCCAGCAGTCCAAGGAGTGGGTGAGTGAGAGCCGAGCTCAGTGGAGCGGGGGAGAAACGGGTACAGAGAAAAGAGGCTGCCAGCTCTGGTACTGGGTGGATGGAGAGGGAAGAGGAAATGGGGAAAATGCTGGGCCCCTGGCTGGGGTGGGGTGTGGGGAAGAGTAGATGACTCACCAAGAAGGGAAATGCAGGACAACATTGCATGTTCTGTTTTGGACAAGTTATGCCATGGCTGGTGTCCCCTCACCCACAAATTCATCTGCTGGGGTCCTAACCCCCAGGACCTCAGAACATGACCTTATTTGGAGACAGTGTTTTGATAGAGATAATCACATGAACGTGAAGCCATTAGGATGGGCCCTCGTCCAATACAACGGTGCCCCCATGGAAAGGGGAAACTTGGACCCCAGGATGCAGATGGAGGACAGACAACGCGAAGAGGCTGAGGGAGAAGGCTGTCCCCTGTAATGTGAGAAACAAAAGCAGAAGAAAAAGTATTACACTTCCTTAATCCCTAGAGCCCACTGACAGGTCCTTGAAACAGGCAATGACATTCGTCTAGGAACCCAACTGCCTCGATGTTGATACTTTACTAAGGGCAAAAGGCAATCTTAGCCCAACCCCCAGTACCCTGTAAGTCTACTTTAACATATAAAATTTTCTTTGGAAACTTCCTTTAACTCTACCCCCCACCATCCCAGATACATGTTGGCAATCATCCCCCAAGCATATGACCCACCAATATACAGCTGAAGGGTCTCATGACTGCGTTTTTACTAAACAGTAACAAATGATCTTTCCTAACAAGAGCAAGCCCCCTCAGGATCCTGGAAACCTTGTTTCCAAAATACCTGGGAGGCTTACACTCTCCCTAAACCCCTCCCAACTTGAAAGTATATAATGTGCCGCTCCTCAGGACCCCAGTGCAGTGCTTCCTGCCCACGGGTCCTGTCCCCGGGCTTTAATAAAACCGCCTTTTTGCACCAAAGACATCTCAAGAATTCTTGGCTGTTGGCTTCGAATCCTAATGTCTTTCCTATATCACCCTGCAAGCCTAGAAGAGAGGCCAGTAAATGCAGAGCTGATGTTCTTAGCACTTAGTATTTTCTAAAAATGTCCCTATGAGAAAACCATATTGTTCTACCTAAACTTACCAGACTTATCTGCCAAATTAGTAATAATAATCACGATGATAGATGACATTTGCTAAGTGTTTGCTACGTGCATTTCATTGAAATGCTTTACATACAGTAATTTACTAAATCCTCTCCAGAATCTTAAGCTGAGCTTGATCCGCATTTTACAGAGGAGGAAACCCTGGCACAGAACAGTTAAGCAACTAACCCAATGTCACACAGCACAGACAGGTTATGTCCTGTGCCACGGTCACACAACCAAGAGAGACAGAACCAGGATTGAACCCACAGTTTGGATCTGGAGTCTACAGGCTGAACTTCTATAGTCGACCACACTACCTAAAGCTATGCTCCTAGTGAGAAGGGAATGAACCCAGCCTCTGAGACACAGAAAAGCAGAAGGAAGGTGGTTTGATGAGCCAAAGTAGTACCAGAGAGGAAGCCTACATCAGCAGAGCTTCTAGAAAGTTCTAAGGAAAGGATATTAAGGAACTTGAAGCTAGAGACCATGTAACTGGCAGGACCAGTTTGATTTTTGGAATAAATGTGATTTTACCAAATTGACTGATTTACACATCCCAATCCTCCAGAGTGCTTTATAAAATCCCTCTACAGGGGTCTATTGTTCTATCTCATGGCTTACCCAGTGCCGTAGTCCGTTCAGGCTGATGTAACAAAAATACCACAGACTGGGTGGCGTATAAGCAGCAGAAATCTATCTCACAGTTTTGGAGGCTGGGAAGTCCAAGGTCAAGGCACTAGCCAATTTGGTCTGATGAAAACACCACGTCCTGGTTCACAGATCACTGTCTTCTTGCTGTCCTAAATGGCAGAGGGGATGAGGGAACTTTCTCTTAAAGGGGCACTAATCCCACTGATGAGGGTTTTATCTTCATTAAGACCTTCCAACCCCTGCCCAACACCAACACATTGAGGATTCGCTTTCAACATATGTGTTTTGGGGGGCTCACAAACATTCAGACCATAGCACCCACTTATAGAGATCTCAAAAGGACCAAAGATGTAACAAATAAATTTTAAGTAAATAATAATCTGGAGAAAATATAGCATCATTTTTGGAACTTAATCTCAGAATGGGGAAGCATTTTCTAGGAAAGAAATTTTAAAGCTACCTCTCAAAAATAAATAAACAAAAGGATAATGAATTTGACTACATTAAAAGTTTTAAATTTCTGCATAGCAAAAACTATCAAAAGTAAAATTAAGAGGCAAACGGTAAGTCTGGGAAATACATCTGCAAAACATATCTAAATCTATATTTATAAAAAGCACCTAAAAATCAATAAGAAAACATTACCAATATCAAAGAAATTTGGACAAAAGGATTGAACAGATAATAGTTTGAAAGGAAGGGAGGGAGGGAAAAAGGAAGCTAGGGAGGAAAGAGAATGTTTTTTAAGCATATGAAAAAATAGTCAACCTTCCCCTGATAAAACACATATAAATTAAAACACTTTCCCCTTTCAAAAGGCAAAGAAACCAGAAAACCTATCAATATTTTTTTGAGAGAGACAGAAGTGAAGGAAGCACTCTCATGTTGGTGAGAGCATAATATTGTCCAAGCTCTTTAGAGGTGAAATTAGCAACATTCATAGAAATATAGCATATTCCTTTTCTAAGGCACAAAGGCAATACCCTGCCTGCCTAGGTTGAATACCTTATTCTGTCCCTGACTAGCGTGACCCTGTGCGATCACTTACCCTCCCTATGCTTCTTCCGCGTCTCCTAAATGGGTTAGACAATAATACAATAATCGTGACTGTTACCTAAGTCAACTGAGACTCCTGCCTAGCCACATGGGAAATACCTAGTCAAGATTTTGCTATTATTATTCTTTATGTTGATCCTCCCCAAAACCATTGAGCAAGGAAATCCACAACCAGCATTGTCTGTAAGACGGAATACAATGTAATTGTTCATCAAATGTCACAGACTAAACACTTGTGATACATCCAGACAAGGGAATCGAAAGGATGACCAGACTTATGTATGACACAGAACGGTTTCCAGAATATTGTTGCGGTGAGGGGAACAGTACCTATGGTATGCTATCTTTTGTACAAAAGTCTTAAGTGGCTAAAAAGGGAAAGGCACATCTATACTGGAGAATGCAAAGACTATCCCTGAAGGGTCACAAAAGAAACTTCTAGCAGTTGAAAGATGGGAGGTGTCGAAGAGAAAGCTGAACACGAGTTAAAAAGGAGAGCATAGATTTTAATCAGTAATACACTATTGCAAGAGTGAAGTATTCAGCGTGAACTGCACTCAACTTCGATTTGTACGGAGTGGCTGGGCATTTTAAAGCAGAATGAAGGTACAGGGAAGGGTGTTATCGGAGCTCAGTAGAGTCAGGGAAGGGAAAATTACAAAAAATCTGGAAAAGGTGGAGTTGGTCCCCATAAACCCCATGTGGTTCTTAACTCTAACGGAAGTTTGGCTCCTTACCTTCCCACAGAGGTTGGGAGACAGGGGCCCTGTGTTCAGGTGTTGGCTGAAACCAACAGTAAATTGGGCAGCCGTCAGTTTTCTCAGGCAGCACTTCAGATGGACCTAGGGTCACCTTGGGGATGCCTACAAACCCTGTTAGTGTTGCTGTTTGTTCAAGTCCTCATGGCGAGGGTGACAGGCCTCGTTGAGAGGAGGGCTCAGAGGAGCCCAGGTCGTTTGGTTAAGGAGAAAAGCTTTGTCAGAGGGGGGTATTACTGTAAGACATGTGGGGCTCTCTGAATTGTCTAACAAGTGCATATAATTTTTCAAGAAGATTTTTAATTTCAGTAAATAATGAGGTCAGTGGAGTTGGAGTAATCAACAAGGGAGGGAGGTGACCCTCCGAATATCCTCCCTTTCCCCCGCACTGAGTGGTGGCAGCAACTTTTAAAGATGACCCGAGCAGGGTTTAGGAAGGAGCAGGTGAGCCTAGACCCCCGCGCAGGGACTGGGAGGGGACGGCGGGACGGTCGGGAAGGCGCAGGCGCAGAGGCGCGCTGTGACCGGCGCGGGGTTGACCGGCTGCACCTCCCCAGAGGCGCCACACGGGGGCAGCCTCAGCGGCGGATCTGTGCGGGCGCCTACCGCGCTGGAGCCGACGCGGCCGAGCGCAGCGCCGAGCCCCGGGCGGAACCGTAGCGTCTCTCGCTTCCCCGAGTAAAATTCAAGATCTGGCTGGCGAAGGGAAACCTGAAAATATCCCTAAAATGCATAATTACAGCATTGTGGTTCCACTGGGGCTCGAACCCAGGACCTTCTGCGCGTAAAGCAGACGTGCTAACCGCTACACTATGGAACCGCGCACTCCAGTGGCTCTCCAGGGTGGAAGAACTGCACACAAAGACCTTTTTCTTTCCAACGTGGACGGAGACGGGGAGTTGATGCCCGGCTATCGCTTACGGGGAGAAACTTTCAGAGGGATCTCAGACTTGCCAGCACAGCTCCCACCCACGCTTCTCCTTGGCCACACGGGCTCCACCGCATCTCCGAGGGGGAAGGCGGGCTTGGCCCGGAGCCAGTGTCCCGGGACAGGCGCCGTGCCTGCCTTGATGTAAGCGGCGCGGAGGGCCCGCAAGTACCTGGCTCTGTGGCGCAATGGATAGCGCATTGGACTTCTAGACAGATGGAGGCATTCAAAGGTTGTGGGTTCGAGTCCCACCAGAGTCGCTTTCCTTTTGGTGTAAGGAAAAGAAAGAAGTAAAAGGAAAACAAAAACAAAACACCTTAACCCATTTAAAATTCCGCATCCCACTGCCCTGCTGTGGAAAGGAAAAATTCATCCCAGCTCTCTGTTGGGTCCTCTCGTGCCAAGGTGGTAGGAGTCCCGCCATCTGAGTCTTCCCAGTCGCTTTCAGGGGGCCCCAGAGTCTCTGGTGAGTGGAGGTGGAGAAATTAGCATGATGTGATATGTTACTGGGATTTTTTTCCTCCCCGATATTGTTCTTTGACATCGGCGATAAAATTTTTTTATTGTTTTCAAACTATAGCGGCTCTGTATTGGTCAAGTTGCGGAAAAGTAAAAGTGATTTTCGAAGGGTACCAGAATGGCCGAGTGGTTAAGGCGTTGGACTTAAGATCCAATGGATTTATATCCTCGTGGGTTCGAACCCCACTTCTGGTAAAGGTTTCCCTGCTTTTCCAAAAGAGAGTCATGCTCTCTGAATTTTCTGAGGGTTGAAAGATGATGAACCGTTAGGGCTCTCCGCGTGTTTTGCAATCCTAGGCTCAGACAGTATGATGGATGGTTACATGGCAATGATGTCTTAATCTGAGTGTTAATATTTTCGCCAGATACAGAACGTATAGCAACAAACTCAAAATTGATGGTTTGGAAAATGAAATAAAAGATCTGTATAAAACGATACTACCTTGTGCAGTAAAAACCTTCAACATTTTAAAATAGTCAACAGTTATTTCTTAAGATCCTGCTATGTGCCAAATACTGTTCTAAACGCTGGGGCTGTGGGAATGCAAACTTTTTTTTTAAGTAAAAGTAAACAAAAATAAGGACAACAAAAAAGACAAGGTCCTCACCAACAAGATTACTGTCCAGCAGCACTTACATCACAGAGTGATGGGAAGAGATGGTTTATAAATAAGCAAATAAACAGAATTTCTGATGACAATAAGCACTATAAAATAAATACAATGGGGTGGCACAATAGGGTGGCAAAGAACTTTTTCAGGGCAAAATTATTCCATCTGTGGAAATCATGCACCTTGACATGAATGTTCTCCTCCTCTCTCTACCAAACAAAAACTCCCAAGAACCAATTCTGCTCTCCGAACCTTCCCTAAAAGTTTTTCCTGATCCATGGCCCTCAGTCATTCCACAGCAGTTTTTGAGAACTTGATCTGTGCCAGCCACTGGCCAGGCATTGGGGACAATACAGGCACCATCTGCCTCACAGTAGAAACATTCTAGGAGGAAAGATAGACCCATTATACAGGTGTTGAAGGTACACTGTGGCAGGCAGAATTCTTTCCAAGTCTGCAGGGGCCCCGTCACCCTTCATAGCTCAGTTCAGGCTTCACCACCCCCCTGGAAGACTTTACTGCCTCTTACTTCTGGTGTCGGCAGGGTAACGCTGCAAAAGCCAGTTTCCCACCGTCAAGGTGATTGATTGGGTGCTTCTGGTAGCGTGTCTTGTCGCCGCACTGAGGACCAGGACTAGGTCTTTGCAGCCTAAGTTTGCTTAAAGGCTGGAGAGCGGCAGGCCCTCGATGAACGCCTGTTGAATAGATTATTGGAAACCTAATCAATTATTCATAACTTGTCACCCACAAGACGCTCCCGGGCTCTGCAAAGACCAGCACTGGAATTAAAAATGCCGCTGCTCACCCAGAAGCACGCCCAGAGGTCCTAACTCTGGAGAATTCTTCTGGGGATGTTCCCTTTAGGATGCTAGCACTTGCTGGGGGGGGGGGGGGGGGGGGAGGGTGTTCCTGCCTGGATACGAGGCCGGTGAGGCAGGCGGATATTTCCTTTTTATTGTCTATCTCTGATGGGAGAAAAAAGATTCCATTCTGCCAAACACCCACTGGATCTTGATTTTGCAGTTTCACCTCCCAGGCAATCAGTAAAAGGACTCGGGATGTTAATTCAATAGGAAAAGAATGCGGCCACGTGGCCTATTTTACTGCGGATAGGACAAGAAAAGAGCCTCTTTCGTGAGCCCGAATAGCTCAGTCGGTAGAGCATCAGACTTTTAATCTGAGGGTCCAGGGTTCAAGTCCCTGTTCGGGCGGAGGTTATTTTAAATTCCAAAACCAAATTTGAGACTGTGTTCACACCACTCATGATGAGCAGGTTGGGGGTTAAGCAAAGCACACCTGGGTTCCGCGCTGGGTGGGGAGAGATTACCACCCAGGCCTGACCCTACCCACAGTGGACTTCGTGCATGCGCCAAGTGCCTAATAAGGAGTCTTCCAAGCTCAGACCTTTCTCTTGGAATGTTACTTTGCCCTAGGATGTTTTTTCCTTGAAACTTACTTTTATATCCGGAACGTCAGGAGACCCATAACCAAGAAAACCGCACCCCCGTCGTCAGTCCTGACAGTAATGCTCCGGGCGGTAACTGCGCAGCGTTTGGCCCTAACCAATCGTTCACGCCCCGTCTATTAAAGGAGCGGTGAGAAAACAGGTTCCAAGGACTCTTTCAGATAGAGACACGTGCTTATGAGTCACATCTCCGGCTGGGAACCATCCTTCACCAGATTTCTGACCCGCCGGCGGGGCCCTGGTTTTCGGGTCTGGCTGTATAGACAAACGTTTTTAAGGCTGTCGGCACGTCTGTCACCCACAAGAAAAACTTGCCAGCCCTACGAGCTGACGGTACTGGGAACAAACACTAAGGAGCTTAGTGTGCGGTCTTAGACCGGGTGAGGGGCTCTCCACCCCTCGGGGCTTGGCGACGAGACCCAACCCCGCAGTACCCTCCACGTGCTGAATGAAAGCACCTTCGCCTCCCCGGGGCGCGCGCGGAGATCCGCACGGCCGGTGCGCACGCGCGGAGGAGGGCACAGGCGCTGAGAGTCCCGCACTGCCGCTGCGCACGCGCGGGAGCGGGTACACACGCTGAGAGACACGGACCCATCCATCCAGCCAAGCCTCTGCGCAGGCGCGGGAGGTGGGCACGCGCACTAAGAGAGCCGCAGGGCCACGGGAGAGACTACTCAACTGAGCAGGCCCTCGTTCTGTCCTGGGGTGTGTCAGCAAAAACCCTGCCGAAACCCGGGATCGAACCAGGGACCTTTAGATCTTCAGTCTAACGCTCTCCCAACTGAGCTATTTCGGCGAAGACAAGAGCCCTCGCTACCCTGTTAGGGGGAATTTTAAAAAAGAAAGCGGGGCGGGGGGGGGGGAGGAATACCTTTCTCTTATCTTCGCCTTTTCAGTTGCTAATTTCGCTTTCTAAATTGTACTATTTATAGCTCTGAGGTTTTGAAAGCAGTGAATGAGAACTAATTCCTGTCCTGTGAGGAAAAGTTAGCGTTCTTACCCTAATGTTACAGGGTTCTTGTCTCACAGAATCGAAGAATGAATCTTGGGGACACAAAACGGTGAAGTGAAGTGAAAGTTTATTAAGTGAAGGTGAAAGCAGAAAGGAAAGAAAAAGCTCTCTTGAGTGAGGGGGTCCCGAATGGGTTGTCACTGCGGGCTTTTGGTGGCAGTCTTTTACTGAGAGCGGACCGGGAAGCTTGTGGCCTCGAGATGCTTGTGCTATCTTGGTTTGAGCAAGGGCTATTGATAACCCCCTTAATGACTTAGTTCTTTGAGGTTTGGTCATTTTCTGTGATTACACTGTAGCCGCCAAAGAAAAGCACTCCCTAACATCCGGGGCCAGGTGGTCTGGTCTATCCCCTTATCTCTTGTTCACTCTGGCTTTGCGCTTAACTTAGGTCGGCCGGGAATAGTTTCAGAGCCCAGTCAGGGGCCCCCTACCTCTCCCTGCCTATACCTTAACCCTTTCCTTACTCGCTAATGCTTTCACTACCTCTCCACAGGGCCCTCCCTGGTAAGAGTAAAGACGGCCACTTATTAAGTGCCTACTGTGTGCCCAGCACATGACCTACACGGTCTCATTCAATCCCCATCCACCTCACCCCTGCCATGAGGTTGATAATATGATATATTCCTAAATGAAATAACTGATTCACCTCAAATCATCCAGAACTGAACCAGAGCTGTCCGGCTCCGAAACCCAAAAGGTCTTGGTCAAGACCGACATAGGGTTTTTGTCTTTGTTTTAGATTTTTATTTATTTGTCAGAGAGAGAGCGCACACACACACAAGCAGGGGGAGTGGCAGGCAGAGGGAGAAGCAGACTCCCCGCTGAGCAGGGAGCCCAATGCAGGACTTGATCCCAGGACCCCGGGACCATGACCCGAGTGGAAGGCAGTCGCTTAACCGACCAAGCCACTCAGGCATCCCAGGGTTTTTTGTTTTTTGTTTTTTGTTGTTGTTGTTTTGTTTTTTCTCACTTTTCCCCCTTCGGTGAAAGACGGAGTGACCTTGAGGTGAGAAGGGAGGAAGGAACTAGGAGACCTCAATGCTCTCCACCCCTGTCCTCTCCTTGTCCCAGCTCGCTCTGTTCTTGTTCAGTTAGGAAATGAGTGGAGCAAAGACACTTCACTTTTCAAGGTTGCCAAAAGTGCACTTGATCACGTTCCAAAGCACTCCCTCAGAGAGAAGAAAAATTGCCATAGCTCCTCACCTTGTTTCTCTCCCTGAGATTCCATCTGAGCCCCTTGATTCACTTTCTTCAAGAAAGAAGCCTGACTGGCCCAACCAGTGCACTCTGCTCTTACTTGGATCAGTGACCATTGCTGTCCCTTCAGCACATACCAACCAACACAAATCACACGAATGTGGATTGGATTATGATCTTGAGCATATTGGGAGTATGTTTCTTTGGAATGGTTCCTTACCTGTTTCGATAGGTATCTTTTGTTTCCTCCCTAGATTGAAAATAATAACAATATTGAATATTGAATAATAATGATAATAGCTACAGTGTATTAAATGTTTACCTTGGGGCAAAACTCTACTAAGCACTGTGCATGCCTTGTTACCTCATTTAATTACAAGTTCATAAGTTGGATGCCATAGCTGATTCTCTTTCTCCTGATGAGGAAGCTGCACTTTGGAGACTGGGAGGTAATTGTGGGTCTGTATAGGCCTGTGTAGGCTCTGGGTAAGGCACTCCAGTGTGGAGGGTGAAGGCCCAGCTTCCCTCTTGAGTGCTTCCTCCATCCTGGCTCTGCCCCACTAATCAGGACTCCCTGGGTACCACCATCCATCGGCGAAGAGGGCAGCTGACTCAATCAACCTACACCTCCACCCTGCTAAGGAGATCAAGATAGACCCTTCTTTGTTGCCTGGCAGAAGCAAGGTAGACTCAATCTTTATCGAAGCAAGGATGCACCTTCCCTCTACCTCCCAAGGAAATTAGTTTTACTCTTAGTGAACCCATGCCTAAGCTTCTGTGTCCAGATCCCAACTTCCTCAATACCTTTCAGAAGCTAACTCCTTCCCTTGTTAGTTTGAGGCCGGGGCCAGCTGACTTTTTTTGTTTTTCCAACACCAGGACTTGTCCCATTCCAGCCCCTTGAAGTCTTTCCAATACGCACTGGATTCCTCCCATGGCAGAAGCTGCCATCTCCACCTCAACACCTCCCTGTGTTCAGGGTCACACTTTGCGGGGGGCAGGGTAGAGAGAAGACTTCGTTTAGAGAGGGGACTGCTCTATTTGGTACATGGGTTTCTAGATGGTTGTCTCTCCCTTTTCAGAGTGCAGAAATATTCTCTAGAAGGATAGGAAGGTGGCGTGTAGGTGCAGGATCCATGCCATAGTCACAGGCACCTAGCGGGAGGGAACCCCAGAGAGAGCGCCGGCGAAGAGGGCCCCAGGACAACGATGGGGAGCGGTTCCCCCGGGGAGTCCCAGGGACGTCCTGGAAGGCATCTATTCCCTCTTCCTGTGAATACAGCAGTCAGTAGTCCGGACCCGGAAGCCTGGCGGGTGGTTGCAGAATAAAACAGCCTATTTAATTCCCTCCAGCAGTGCAGGGCAAGTTCTCCAGGGGCTTTTGCACAAAGGTTCGCTGTGTCAGTCAGCGCTGGAGGCCCGGCTTTTCAGGTAAGGGTCTGGGCTCGTAGCCTACAGGCTCCAGGATTTTACTCCCTTCTCTGAAAGCAACCCGGATTACGAAAGTTTGTTCTTATTTTTAAATTATTAGGAAAAAGGGAAAGCGCCGCCCGAACAGGGACTTGAACCCTGGACCCTCAGATTAAAAGTCTGATGCTCTACCGACTGAGCTATCCGGGCTCACAGCAAAGTTCTCCCTCTGGCGGCTGAAGGCCCTGTTATCGTTTGGGCTCTGAGCTAACATCACCAAGCTGCAGGAACTTCGGGACTCCTCTGACTGTGATTCAGCCCAATTCCCACCCACCGGCCCCGCCGGGAAGGTGTCAGGTCATTCTTTGACAGCTACATGCAGATTTCTTAAATAAAACGCACCCCTTTTTATTTAGAAACTCCTTGGCGAACATGAATCGAGTTCTGCAAAAGCCTGAGACAGGCCGAGAAGCCATTTATTCATTGTCCCCCCGTACCCCCCCACGCGTATCTTCGCCCTAAAAGCAAAGAGCACGGGGGTCGGAGATCACAGTTTAATGTTAAAAGTAGCAGGTGCCCCCTTCTTCCGAGAAACACCACTTCGCAGTTTGGTCCCCATCTCAGGCGCCCACCTCAAAAGAAGCGCGAAGCGCATTAACTAAAAGGGACGACGTGGGCCCCGGCCAGAAGCGCTAGCAGCCGCCTCGGACCTGGGTCTGGGCCTGGAGAGCACGCCCCCGCCCCTCGCTCCCCGCTCCCCGCCCCGCCCCCACTAGCCGGGCCTCGGCGCACGCGCGCTCCCGCCGCCCTGCGCGGGCGGAGGAGCCTCTCCCCACCTCTCCCCACCTCTCCCCACCTCTCGGCGGCACACGCCACTATTTGCATATTACAGATGCCCTGCTGTCTTTCGGTTTTCTGGGCCTTTACCCATGCTGTTCCCTCGAACAGGCGTACCACCTCCCTTTCTCCCCCTCGCCCGTCCCAAGCACCTTTGAGAACTCAAGGTTCTTGAGTTCTTGGGTGGAAGGATGCAGGTACCTCCCGGTGACCGGCACCATCCCTGGTCTTCACCTCCCCTGCACTGTGGTCCAGAAGGCAAGCATGCAGGCAGTAAATCTTTGAGAACCTCCTAATCAGTGCTTTAATAGAGGAAAATACGAGTGCTTTGGTAACGCAGACGGACAACCAGAAGGTAGGCAGAATAGAATCTGGCAGAGAAAAAAAGACATTAAAACTGAGTAGGTGTATGCCATGTGGGCAACAATGGTGGTAATTCAGGCAGAGACACCCTATCTTCGCATTTCTTGCTTGGATCCCAAGTACTTACCGTGGGGATTCTCCCTTTTCTCTTCAGGCTGGAAACTGGGAAGTCCCAACATTGAGAGAGAGAGAGATTTTAAGAAATTGGTGCCCAGTTATGGGGGGGTTGGCAAGTTTAAAGTCTATTGGGTAGGCCAACAGACTGGAAATTCAGGTAAGTGTTGGTGTTGCGGTCTTGAGTCCAACTTCAGCGACGCAGCAAGCTGGAGACCTAGTCAGGTTTTCTGTTTACCATCTTGAACAGAGTTCCTTCATCAGGAAACCCCGGTCTTTGCTCTTAAACCTTCAGATGATTGGATGAGGCCCAGCCACATTACAGAGGATAATCTGCTTTACTCAAAGTCTACTGATCTACATGTTCATCATATCTGAACACCTTCACAGCAGCACCTAGACTGGTGTTTGACTAAACAACCGGCCACCACACCACAGCCTAGCCAAGGTGACCTATAAAATTCCCTGTCACACATGCTGACATACATCATGCAAACTTTGAACTGCTCAATTTATTAGTACATCATTTTGTTTTCCTTCCTTTTGACCATCATTAGATTTCAAGAGTCCCTCATCAAAATGCATCCTTCCACCCAAGAACCAAAGTTTCGGGGGGACGAAGCCCCTCATCAGCTAGTGTATCGGCACAGATGAACAGAAAGGGGAGGACGTATATAAATAGGTCCCAAAGCAATACTTCTCCATTTTGCCTTTCACCGCACCCAGGATTTTTAGAATGTGAGGACTGAATCTCCATTCTCTCTCCCCATGTCCCAGCCTGGTGTCCAGCCAAAAAGAAGGCATCGCTAAGTGTGTGTTGTTCCATTGCACTGACTTGAGAGAGTGACTCATCATCTTAATAAGTAATAATAAGTATTATTATTATTCATCATCTTAACAAGTGTAATATCATCAATAAGTATAAGTATTATTATTCATCATCTTAACAAGTAATGATAAGTGTATTATTATATATTATTATATATATTACATAATATATATTGCATATATATGTTACATATATGTAATATGTAAGTATTATAATTATTATTATAATAAATACTCATTATATGTTATATATAGCATAATATATATTATATAATAACAATACTTATTATTATTATTACTACTACTACTAGTGTTAGGATCCAGCCCAGAGCCTCCAAATTTCCCTCCCCCCACCCCCATCCCAGACCAGTGTAAACGGCTCTGGAAGCCCCGGCCAGGTAGGATGGCTGATTCCCTGAGGCGTGTTTCCTGGGGATCTCTGCCACCGCCGGCTTGGGTGGTGATGGACGCAAACGCATTTGTACGTGGCGAGATGTTGAGAATAAGAAACTACCGGTCTGTTCTGAAACCCGGATCGCCCTGACTGTTGTTTCTCAGTATATTTGCTGGGGCCCGGTGGGGCAGGGGGTGCATCGAGTTCAGAGCGTATGTATGTATACATGATGTACAATAGTGGTTTGCGATTTGGCAAATACCAATTCAGTTAAATTTAAATTTCTGAGAAACAACGAGTGTGTACTTTGTATGGTCCATGCAATATTTGGGACATACTTATACTAAAAAAAAAAAATTCGTTGTTTCTTTGAAATTCAAATTTAATTGGGCGTCCTGTGTTTGATTTGGTAACCCTGGTGTAGACATGAACCAGAGAGGGCTTTCCCATACTCACCACCATCATCACCACCACCACCACCACCACCACCACCACCACCACCACCACCACCACCACCACCACCACCACCAAAAGGTGTTCTAGGTCCTTATTGTTAAGCCAGCTGGACCAAACCGAAACAGAGGGATTCTCTGGCCGAGGGGGGCCGGGGCTGCCCGCGATCCCCACCGAGCCCCTGCGCGCCCGGACCTGCCCTCCGCACGTGGCGGCTGAATGGCTGCCAAATCCCCGGCGGAGCCCGGGTGCGCTAGTGCCTCCGACCCGCGGAGAAAGTTCCCAGCTCCTGGAACGTCGCGGCGAACTGGAAAGAAGAGAGAGAGCTGGAGTGATTCCGAAGCAAGTGAGCGGCGCCCCGTGCGTAGGGAGAGCGTGGTCCCAGGCAGACCCAAGGTCAGGGAAGGGAGCCTGCCTTTATCCTGAGCAATTTAAAAGCAACTACGTAAACCCCTTTTTCTGTTTTCAGTGTCCTCCCTCACGGAGAGGTGAAAGTGAGGAGATCGGTGCTTTCGCGGCCACCCCAAGCACGCGACCGTGCCAAGCTAGAATTCTTAGGCGCTATCTAAAACCACTGCCGAAACCCGGGATCGAACCAGGGACCTTTAGATCTTCAGTCTAACGCTCTCCCAACTGAGCTATCTCGGCAGCTCGTAAAAAGTACTTTTTGTATTTCCGTAATGAAATAGTATTTGTTTGGTTGTAGCAAGAGGTCAGGATGAGTTCAGCTGCAGGTAAGCATTTAGCAAATATTACAGGGGCGATAAAGCCAAGCCCCTGTTTATAAACCAAAAATGACAAATAATTTTACTTTTCTCAGTTGTTTGGACGCAAGAAATGTATGTATGGAATGTATGGAAATGTATGGAACTGAACAGGAAGGCCATTTGTAAAAGGCTTCACATGTCAAAGTCAAAAGCCTTTGCAATCTTACCTCCAGGAGGTGTGCTGTGCATGGAGCCCCTGTATCTGTATGTTAAAAGCACTGTTCTGCTAAACCTCAATCTTTGAAACATACCTCAATTTTTGTAACCCCACCTTGGCATTTTTAAACTTTCAAATAGACACTGTCAAAAAGTGGAATTGACTGAGATCTCTCCCAAAGTCTGAGAAGCAAGCTCTGCTTTAATAATATCCCCTTAATAGGACCTCCTCCTCCTATTTCATTATTTTGCATCTCCTGCATTCACACGTATACAATTGAACTAGCCCCAGCCCTAATTTAATCAGAATCTCTGCAGATGGGGGTCAGGATTGTGTATTTTGTAAACTGACCAGGTGAATATAATGTGCAGCCACTCTCAGCATCCCATTCCTGAGTCTCACAAAAATGTAGCTATTGCCAAGAGATCCATGTTTTAAATTGCTTACTCAACCTCTTCACGGGAATGGCCAGCTCAGAATGTTCAAAAATGAACCTGTCTTTCCCTCTAAACTTACTACCACCTTCCATCTAAGTTTCCCAAGGCAGAAAAACAGTTTCCTCCCTCCCTCCTTCTGCCCTCCACCTATAATCAGACCCAAGTGCTGTTCATTCCAGTTCAGTATTTCTGGAATCCCTCCACTTCTCTTCATTCTTACATTCTTCCCCAACCTCTTCACTGATCTTCCTACCTGTAAATCCACACTGGAACCCATCACCCTGCTTAAAAATCCTTCACGGGCTCCCTAGTTGAGAGCAAAAACCAAGACTTCTATCTTTTTTTTTTTTAATCAAAAAAGGAAACATCAAATTTAATTTAAAGGAAAAAAAAATCAGAAATTGTCTGAGAAAACAACAGAACAAATCAATTCCTGAAAAAAGTTCTTCATTTTGGTGATTATATTTATTGAAGGGGTTGGGAAAAAAAATTAAATGCCCTTTAGCTTAAGAATTTTTGAGTTATCTGCAATGCCAGGGTGGGGGCTCAGTCAGTTAAGTGTCTGCCCTCAGCTTCGGTCATGATCCCAGGGTCCAGGGATTGAGTTGGGGTCATGATCCCAGGGTCCAGGGATTAAGTCCTGTATCGGCCTCCTTGCTCAGCGGGGAGCCTGCTTCTCCTCTGCCCACCGCTCCCCCCGTTTGTGCTCTCTCTCTCTCTGACAAATGAATGAATAAAATCTTAAAAAAAAAGGGGGGGGGAATTTTTGAATTACCTGCAAATCAACTCATTTCAGGAGTGGAAGCATCCATGGTCATTTCTTTTTTTTTTATGGTCATTTCTTAATATCAAAATTTATGCAGGTTTCTCTTTTGAATGTCTTCTACATTTAAAGAGGCAATCATACAAAATCTCCTATATTCCCTACACGATAAATTCTTTGTTTCAGTCAAGTCTCAATGGAGGGGCAACCTAGTACAACACCATCTCCCCAGACAAAAGGTATCGGAATATTCCATTATGTGGATTTATATATCTCTTCGTATGTTTCCTCATCAATTTCTATACTAGTCAATACTAGTCACAGTTTCTTCCACATCTCCCAATATCATATTTAAATGCTGATGATGAGTGTGCAATCTGCCTCAAAGCTTTCTGTCCATTTTTCATTTTCAGTTAAATTTGCTCATCCAGGGGCGCCTGGGTGGCTCAGTCGTTAAGCGTCTGCCTTCGGCTCAGGTCATGATCCCAGGGTCCTGGAATCGAGCCCCACATCGAGCCCCACATCGAGCCCCACATCGGGCTCCCTGCTCAGTGGGAAGGCTTCTTCTCCCTCTCCCACTCACCCTGCTCGTGTTCCCTCTCTCGCTGTGTCTCTCTCTGTCAAATAAATAAATAAAATCTTAAAAAAAAAAAAAAAACAACAAAAAACTCGCTCGTCCAGGCTGAGCCTGATGAGATCCAGCAGCTCTTCTATGGTGTTGGTAGTTTGCTGCAGGTCCTCATCGTCCACCATGTTTCCAAACCCAAGACTTCTACCTTTATATGGTATATAGACTTCCATAAATTGGGTCCTTGCTCTCTCCAGCACGGTATCAGTGTTCTCTCCTTGACTCTGAATTCTATCTAGCAATTCATACAGCCATCCAAACTCAGGATGCTTTCCTAGACTTTGCTCTTCATCTTTGTCCATGCTGCTTTCTCTACTCTGCCCTTCCTTAACCCCTATTAAGCCTGCAACTCTCAACTCAGATATGTTCTCCTAGTTCTAGAAGCCTTCTCTGACATGCCTCTTTCCTGTCCCTCCCCGCTCCCCATAGGCTGGTGGCCCTCTCCAGTGCTTTCACGCCATTTATCAAACCAGGCTGTAATTGCCTGCTTATCAGAGCTCTTTCTTGTCATTTATATCCCTAATGTATGTTACATAACAGACTGGAGTCAATGTTGAGAGAAAGGAGAGAGAGACAGAGGGAAGAAAAGAGAGAGAGAGAGAGAGCCATATCTCAGGGCCAACTGGTTCTTTACTAACTTTTAAAATCACCTGATTAAACTCAAATGTGACCTCTGCCAGGCTTTTTATAGAAGATTCGAGCTCTTTAGTTCTTGCCTTTAAAGATGCCTTCCTGAGGCCACCCTTGCTCCTTCCCCTGAGGGATCCGTGTGAACTGAAAAGCTTGTAGGGAGGAAGGCCTGAGGAAAATATACTACACATTATTGTCTGAGCTTGGAAGGAAAAGCCATGAGAGGCTTGGAATGCTTCCCACAAGGCAGGGCAGATCATGGGGCAAAAGCTTTATGACTTTTAGAAGCAAGCTCCACATTTTGACGACAATCTTAGAATTTCACAAGGTACACACTTTATAGTGAATAACTTCCAAAGATTTCTACATCTCCTTCTAGGGTTCGTTTTCACTTATCTTGCCGAAAGTAGAGTAGGCCCTGAAATTTAAAGGTTTACCAATTTTGGGGGACTTCAGGGGTCCCTCACAAGGGTTATAATTTATAATTTTGCTGGGTTATCATTTTGAATCATGAGTGTGGTAGGCCCTTGGGAATCCACATCACGACCCATCAGGTCATAGTAGCCCATGAAGGGACTAAAGAAGGGATTGTTAAAATGTTTCAGGTACATTTGACTGCCCTTCTTGGAGGAAGTTTTATGGCACAGTGCTATTCAAGATGCTCTTGCAAACAGCAGGCGTCTACTGCAATGATTTTTAGCTTGCCAGAAAAAAACAAAAAAAAGAACAAAAAAAAACCCAAAACACCTGACGGTCCTGAAACTTAACCATCAAGCCCAGCAATGTGACTCAGGCAAATGACTTGAACAGATGCGTGACCTTCCTAAGAACCAGGCTAGAAAAACCATCTCTGGCAACACAGCTAATTTTGTGGACATGAGGGTCCTGAGAAATCAAGGAGCCTGGAGGCTGAACTTGAAGGATGCCCCTTCCTTCAAGGACCTCCAAAGTGGCACTATCCACGTCACTAAGCCTCTGGAAATGGAAATGTGCGTTACAGCCTGATGTGACCTAATCCAGGAGGAAATGACTTCACTGTCAGCTGCCTTCCAACCCAGCTTCTCCCAGAACACAAGGTTCTGGGAGGTCATAGACTCGGGGGTCAAACAAACCCAGCTCTGAGTTCCAACACTGTGACTAACCGATCAGCTGTGTAACCTTAGTGAATTTATTTAAATTAGGGCTTTTTTCCCCTCAGTGCCTGTCTTTGTATTTCACATGACGGTTCTAACATTTACCTCTTAAAATTGTTCAAGTGTAAGCCGGGCAATGTTCAGAATTCCTAACTCAGCACGCTGGATGCAAAGGCAGACGCTCAGCCGCAGGGCAGGACCTGTGTGCAGCCTCTCTGGGCCCCTTTGATTCCTTTGCCCACCCCCCCATCCCCCTGGAACTTGATAGTGAAACCCTGAACAAGCATCTTCACGGTCTTCTCTCCAAGGCCTTCAAATCAATACTCAATTGCTCATGTTTTAAAGTAGGGAATTTGAATCCCTACTACAGTTAAGAATCTGAGAACCTAAATGGGCAAGAGAAATTGAATTCAAGAAAACTTTTATTTTTTGAGGTGAAACAGGCCCAACATCAAAAACACACTAGAAACGATTCCCCTATACCAAGGGGGGAGACACTGATTACATTCCATTAAAGCGGAAGGGGCTGTTAAAACTCCTCTTCTGTCCACAGACCCTTGAGAATGTTGTCGAACAGTTGAAACATCTGGAAACCCATGCCCTGTTTTTCTTTCAATTTCTCACAAGGATCAGCTGCTGATTCCCAAGAACAAAGCAGCACCCGGCCAGTTCTATAGCCCCTCCCACCACCACTTCTTATCTAGTAAGAGTCAAGTGAATCAGACAAACGATATGACTTTTTAAAAATTATTTAATTTAGTAGTTTTCTTGGAAAAAAAGCAATAAGGCAAAAAAAACGAAAATATATATAGTTTTGTTTTGATGTGACTTCATTTCACCTGAAGGACTCAAAGCTTCTCCATTAGCAGGAATCGGACTGGGGATCAGGCTGGGAAATGTAGTGCAGATGGTGGAGGAAGAAAGGTGGGGGATAAAGCAGAGACGTTCAGTTTGGTTGAGAAATTCCTGCTCTGGCTAAAGCCCCAATTAGGTCACAGCCTTGGCGGGCCTCCTTGAAAGAAGCCCCAGCACAATCCCGCGCTTAGGTTGGGAATCGGGTCTTAGGAGGAAACTCCCCAGCGGTTGCCTGTCTCTCGAGTGCATCACAGCTAGGGAGGGAGGAATGACGAGGAAGGAATAGAAGTACTAATTTACCCAGTATAAATCCAATTTCCATGCAGGGATGGCTTCCTCTGGAATGATATTTCCCCCAGGACCCACACTGGCTGAGGCTCAGCAGTTAAGGAACAGAAACGAAAAACACTAACAAAAAGCATACAAGGAAGGCACCTCAATTTGTGATCCTCAACCAAGGGTGGGCTGCACAGGGGCAGATTTCTGAACAAGACAACTAAAACAAATACAGAACACAAAATGAAGGAAGCCAGGGCCCGACAGGAGCAGTTCTTCTACCCACCCCACATGACGGCACTTTCAGCCCCACGTCCTAGGAAGAAGTGTCTTTTGGGAATCAGCTGTGTGTGCTGGGATTTGGGCAGAGGCAGAATTAAACTGGAAACTACTGTCCTGACTCTCTACCCATGCTCTTCCTAACAAAAGAAGGAAAAAAGGCAGGAAAGAGTTAGGATTTCATTTTCAAGACTCAGGTAATTAGGAGAGCAGAATTTAGACAGCAGTGGGCACTCCATCATACAGAGGGACCAAGTCCCTGTTCGGTGACTGCCGGAGGTGATCCTGCTCAGGTTCTGAATCTGTCTGCCCCTAAAGGATGGAAAACAGAGGAGGCTCCCGTCCACATCAGTTATCCAAGAGAGTACCAGGGAGACAAAGGATACCAAAAAACAAGATTCTTAATGGGAAGAAGGAAAATCAAACAAAAAAATTAGATTTTTCTCTACATATATATAATATACAGATATTTAACACATTATTTGAGAGGTGGCTCCAGTCCATGGGGCTTGAGAGATGGTGAAAACTTCTGTTTCAAATTAACCCCTTCTCTCAAATTCTGAAGTATATCAGAATGGGACAGGTAATGCTTTGCTCCACACTGGGGCACAGACCCAAACTGGTATTGCGCTGAGAGAGAAAGAGAGAGAGAGAGAGAGAGAAGGGGGGAGGAGGGAGGGAGGAGCGAGAAGGGCAATGAAGAATGGGGGTGAGTGAGGAGGAACTGGGAAAGCAAAGTGGCTAGCAGTCTTTTCCATCGTGCCTTGTGCTCTCAGAAGTTCCCCATCTGAGGAAGTCCATAAAACTCCCTTGGGAGGATAACGCAACCCTCCTACAAACCACCAAAGTGGCCTCCGGTTGCTGTCAAAGACGGAGGACAGCAGAAGGGTATTTTACACAAGTGAAGATAGAAACTTCCAAGAAATGTCAGTCTGAGTATTCCGGTCTTACAGAACAGGCCCCCTTGCAATTGTTCCGACGCTGTAGTTATCTTGGGATGGATGCCCCCAGAGACTGACCCCGCGTGTGGCCCCATTTCATGACGCCACGCCTAAGCATCCCTGCGGTCATTCGCGATGCCTCCACTCGTTAAGTCGGATGTGCTCCTCGTTCAAGGAGCTTCTAAATTCAGCCCTCGCTCTGAACAGCACCAAAACGCCCCTGAATCATCACCTCACGCAGACCTTGGCTGAGCAGGATCCTACAGGGGAGGGTGAATGACATCATCTTAAAGTGGGGGCAGAGGGGAGAGGACGAGCCACGACCGCCGGGCTCTGCAGAAGGGGAGCAGCGCCACGTTCCGGCCACTGAACCCCTCCCTCCCAACACAGGGGTCTAGTGAGTCGATCTCAGTTTCAATCAGCTATAAGGCAACCAGCCAATCACCACCACTGGTGTCTGCTTCTGGTGATTGATTTGGACAAAATGATTGGTTAAGACAGACAACCGGGAGCAAAGCGCTCGGCCAGAGTCCCAAACGCCCGCCTTCCCGCACGTCTTCTGTCCCCTCCTTTGGATCCTCCTCTTTGTCGCTGCTGCTGTTTCAGAAAATGTCGGGGCACGCGGTCCAGTCCTGTTTTTCTTTACACTCCCAGTATCCTCCCCTATAAATATGGGTTAGCTCCTTGGTAACAGGGTCCTTCTTCCGCTCAAACCACAGCGCCTTATAGGGATCATAGGGAGTGCCTAAAAGGGAAAGCGGGTGAAGAAAAACAGAATGAGAGCCAGAAACACACCAAGTGATTCTCCACCCATCGAGAGAGTGGAAGACAGGTTCGTTACCATCCTCTGTGGCTTTCACAGCTTCTGCTTCTCTCTTCTTTCTGGAAAGTCTTTGCTTTTCCTCCAGGCGCTGCTTCTCAGCATTGGCTTCATCCCAGCGCCCGTTTTCCATCAGTCTCTGGTCAGGCCGCAATCGGCTGTCTGTGGGGGCGGTGCCACTTTCCCAGGCGTTGAGCGTCAGAGCAAGCTCTGAGAAGTAGTACATGTTTTCTGCATTCTTCCTACAAGTAAAGGATGAGAAAGACAAAGGGTGATGCCAGAGCCCCCTTGCTAAAAGCACACTGCCAAAAGACAGCCTCCCCGAAGCCGTTCTACAGACAGACAGACTCTAGGACCAGGGCAGGTTCCCCTCATGCAGAGACCCAGACGGGACCGCTCCCCATCCCCTCCCCTGGCGTCACTCGCTCCGGGAGTTTGCTGGGCTTCTGCTGTGCTCAGTGGAGATTAGGAAGAAATTCCTTAGGAAGAATGAAACATTCTACTAAATGGAAATTCCTTACTCTTATTTCCTTTGCTTTCTTTTTAACCTCTTTCTGGGATAATCTCAGCTCTTACTATAGACTGAACATATGAGATGACAGGGGACAAATGGCCTCCATCTTATTTCCGAATTCCAGTACGTGATCTCAGGGACTTTTATATTGCCACTGGGTCTCGGGCTAAGTTGTTAACAGGTGGTAGGCATCTTTCTCCTCTAGCTGCTTCTGAATCATTTTGTTCTAAATTATGAATATTTTTTGGCAGATGTGACTTGATTCGTTTCAATTTTCTTGACAAGGCACATTACAACTCAAATCATACAGTGACAGCCTTCTGGTAACCTCTCCAAAGGTTCTGAGTTCCCTGGCTTGATCCCTCACATAATTAAGTGGGAAGGAAAGCAGAAATGCCATCAGTACTGCTCCAAGGTTGAGGCCGAAGTATTACCTGGATAGCATGCATAGTGATACTCACGGTAAAGGGTTCCTTTTCCATAGCATGACCCTGCTTTCCTCTGCCTCATGGCCTCTCTGCCGAGCATCACCCCCATTTTCCCCAACGACTGGCTGTACTTTGAAACAATCCATTTTCTCATCCCACGTCCCCAGAAGGGCGAAGTGAACTTTTCCTGATGGATCTGTCACTTCCCCTGTCACCTACAAGGACGGAGAGAGGGCTTTGGAGTACAGCCTTCACTGTGGGTTAGCTTACCGGACTAGTCTGGAAACAGAAGTCCTACGGCCAATACTGGTGAAATTTTGCTACAACAAACACCACAGAGCACCCAAATTATTTTGGTATACTTTTTTGAGCTGCTTAAAATAAATGAGCCATGAGTTGGGGTTTCATCATTTTGTTGTACAGGGATTATTGTTGCAATGATATATGCAGGAAAATGATCTGAATGGTCCTCAGAATTATGGCATTTTCTTCTCTCTCTGATATTCTCTTCTCTCTGGTATTTCCTTCTTTCTTCAGAGACAGCCACAAACAGATTTAAATCCCCAGATCTTCTTCACTCTCCATCAAACTCAGGACGCAATTCCGCTGTGGTGGTGACGCAGGACTTGTGCTTAGACCTCACAGGGGTCAAATCGCCCACCCTTCTTCCTGAAATCCTACTGGTCCTTCCTGTGTGTTCCCATTTTCAATCTCTCCTTGCTCTTGACTTTCACTTTCTTACTTAATGTCTTTACCAGAAAAGACAATGATTTGGTTTCGTAATGCAATCTAGTCCCCCTTCCTGCTGATTTTCTCCTTTACTTCTCCTTTTTTTTTTTCCAAATCACCACATACATATTTAGGAGATATATACATACACGTTTGGACTATCTCTTCATCCATCATCTACACCAGCCCCCGAAGAGTAGGATTTCTAAGGGACACACACTAAGGAAAAACATGTAAACTCCAACTTCTCTTACCTTTCTTGCTACATCACGAGAGAAGTAGCTATAAGGAACAAATTTAAGATTGCACTTGTCTCCCGTCTTGTGATTCACAATATCAATTTCACCAGACTATAAAATAAAAAGCATCATGGATTGATTTTATTAAGACCGGAGGACTTGAATATCTGCCAGACCCCATGCCTCATAATTCTTCACTTTTCCATCATGTACTCTCAGACTCCCTTGCTTAAGGGTCTCAGCCGACCCCGAAAAGCTGTGAAATCCCTTTGGAACCTTGGTATTCCGGGTTAGGATCAAGACCAAACGGCCTTCTGGCTTTCTGTCAATCATGTGTCATGTGTTAGGCGGCATGATTTGCCTTTCAGCACATTATGTTAATATTCACATAATAATTTACCTTTCCCAAACCAATCCCCCACTCATACCCTTCATGAACTCTGTGCTTAAATCAAAGTACTCTACTTACGATTCCAAGGTTACATATGGTGGGCCTTTCTACTTTTTATTCATTTTCTCCTCCTTTCTATCTTCTAAATCCCAAACCACGTTAAGACTCAGCTTGGGGTGCCTGGGGGGCTCAGTCAGTTAACTGTCCAACTCTTGGTTTCGGCTCAGGTCATGATCTCAGGGTCATGAGATCAAGTCCTGCATTGGGCTCTGTGCTCAGTGTGGAATCTGCTTGAGATTCTCTCTCTCTCCCCTCTCCTTCTGCCCCTCCCCTCGCTTGCCCCCGCCTCTCTAAAATAAACAAATATAATCTTTAAAAAAAAAACAGTATTCCCTTTTCTGACTTTATTGCAACCACTGTCTTAAGAGCAGACTGACAATTAGATGTTATCTTAGTACAGCTCTTAACACTAACGTATTTTGTTAATACTTTTCAATCTGTATGTACTTGTCATGTTATCTTCAATGATACAATAATTCTTTGAAGGACAATGTCTTATCTGGCTTTGTATCCCCAAGACCTAGCACTTTGCCTAGCAGTAAATGTCTGATGAATAATGAAAGGATGAAGAGTAGGAGCCGTGTTCATTATTCTGTTGTACTTTCATAGTAGCCAACACAGCCCTGGTAGAGTAGTCACGGAATGAATGTTATAAATTGGTCATTTACAAAAAATAATTTGTGGTATAGAAACTTGAAAGGTCGGGGTGGGCTTCTGGCTGAGAGCAATTCCTTAGGAGAAACAGGTAAATCCATAACAACAGTCTGGGGCCAGTTCACACGTCCTTGATACTGCACAGACGTACCTACGAATGTATTCTTCTGAACTTTGGGCACCTTTGCTTACCTGATCTATCCACAACTTGCCCACGATAATGTTGTGCACCGTTGTGGTAACCTTCTTCCAAGTGTAATGGTGCCCAGTTGCATGGAAAATACAGTGGATGCTACCTGGAAACAGAGAAAGGTACACAAATTAAGTCAAATATTAGAACAATAGCACCATGTTAGCTACAAATAACAATGGACTGATTTTCTTCTATCAATATTTTTTACTTTTAAAAGGAAAACAATAAACCAAAAAGGATTTATAGTCTTCTTAAATGTTGGAAGCACTGATTGAATTTTTTCACTTCATTTTTAAATTTATTAATAAACTATAACTAAATGATGACAAACACTGACTACTGATAGAGCTTAGCTAGGAAGCAATATTCTGCCATTGCAGAAATAAAAATGAAAGCAAAACTCCAATCTTTTCACCAACTGTGCCTGCCATACAAGTTGCAAACTTTACAGGAACAGGTCAAATCTGCCCCAACATGAAAAAATAAAATTGAACTGCGGAAAGGAGCACACATTGGTAGTCAGGCCTGAGGGCCAGGCCCTCTTGTTAGTAACTAGCTGTGTAACCTTAAGTGAACCACTTTTCGAAGGGCATTAACAGTAATGGAGTAGTGGACAGAGCAGGGGCTTTGGAATCAGGCAGAACTGGACTGAATCCTGACTCCAACACTCATTAGAGGTGTGAACCTGGGCTGTATAATAAAGAATCTGTCTGGTCTTTGTCCATGGTTCCCGGGAGGGAACCTCTAAACCCTTGGACTTTCCCAAGTGATAGCAGTATCTGTGTTATTCATGGGGGCCCTGATAGTTTATGCCAGTGAGGTAACATGTTGGGCCCCTGGATAGCTTATGCTCAGGATGAGGCCAGGCCAGAAAGATCAACCATGTGATAAGAGACTTGGGGCCTTGAATCACTTGCTATTAGCCGGACCTCCTGATCTCCTGGGAATGGTATTCCCTTCCCTCCAGGGAGGGAAGGAGACCTGGGTATTGACTGTAGTCATGTGGCCAATGGCTCAATCATGCCCACCTAATGAAACCCTAATAAAATCTCTGGACAATGAAGTTTGGTGCAGCTTCCTGGTTGGTGAACACATCAATGTGCGAGGAGGATCATGTGCCCTGATTCCATGGGGAAAAGCATGGAAGCTCTATGTTCAGGACACTTGCAGACCTTGCCCTGTGTGTCTCTCCATTTGGCCGGTCCAGATTTATACCCTTTATAATAACTATGATAGTGAGGATAGTTCTTTCTTGGGTTCTATGAGTCATCCTAGCAAATTATCAAAACTGAAGCCAGTTGATCAGAAGAAGTACAGAGGGCCTGGGAACCCGCAAACTTGTGGCTGGCACCTGTGGTGAGGGCAGTCTCGTTGGAGCCTGTGCCCTGGACTTATGGGGTCTGCCTGAATCTGGGTGGTTAGCAACAAAATGCATTAGAGTACTATATCCTGCATATGTTTTGTAATTTCCCTAGGCCTCAGCTTTATTATCTGTAGACTTGGGATAAGCACACTTGGGATAAGCACACCTTGTTGTGCAGTAAATACAGTTTATCTGTGCAGTAAAATGCTTGAAACATAATGGGCACTCAGGACATAATAAGCTTCTCTTGTCCCTATGAGTTCATTTCGCATACCAAGCCAAAAAGTGACGTGAACAGAAGTGACTAGAGATTCAAAATAATTAAGAACTTATACATATATATAAGAACTATATATATACATATATGTGTATATATTTTTTAAAGATTTTATTTATTTATTTGAGAGAGAGAGAGCACACGCACATGTATGAGTGGGGGGGGGGGTCAGAGGGAGAGTGAATCCCAAGCAAACTCCGTGCTCAGCGTGGAGCCCGATGTGGGGCTCGATCCCACGACCCCGAGATTATGACCTGAGCCAAAATCAAGAGTCAGATGCGTAACCAACAGAGCCACCCAGGCGCCCCTCTATGTCTATCTTTATATACATGTTGACTAATACAGTCAGTTACAGTACCAGGATAAATCTAAGCTCCCTCTGCAACCACTAATGAACAGAAGACTAATTATGTGTCTTTCCTCTCTTTCTCGTACAAGAGATTAAAATAGCCCTGCTGGCGGCAGCGGCAGTGATGACAACAAGGCCAAGGACAAGAGCAGTGGCTCTGCTGTCAGCACGTGCTGTGTCCCAGGCACCGGGCTATGCTCTCAACTATTAGCTCATTTGATCTTCACAACCACCTTTCAAATATCTCTGCCACCTAAACATATGCTAAGTTTCCTGCTCAATACCTCTTCCACCGCGACTGCCGTCTAAAGCCACCATCAGGGGCATCTGGGTGGCTCAGTCGGTTAAGCGTCTGCCTTTGGCTCAGGTCATGATCCCGGGGTTCTGGGATTGAGCCCGGCATGGGTCCCTGCTCAGTGGGGAGCCTGCTTCTCCATCTGCCTGCCGCGCCCCCTGCTTGTGCTTGCTCACTCTCTCTGACAAATAAATTAAAAAGTCAACTTTTTAAGTCAACTTACCACACTGTCTAAAATCTCTCAGTTTCTTCCCACTGCAATGAAAACAAAACTTAACTCCTTTCCCTGGTGTACAAAACCCTACAAGATCTGGCCCCTGTCGACTCCTTGGATCGCACTCGGGAGCTGCTGTGGCCTTTGCGCTTCTCGAGCATACTAAGCTCGCTCCCCTCTCAAGGGCCTTTATCTTTAAGGGGTTCTCTCTGCTGGGACACTCTTTTCCAGATCTTCTGTTTGGCTTTTCATTAGTTAGCTCTCTCCTCAAATGTAACCTCTTCAGAGAGAACTTCCTTGGTGACCTTGTCCAAGGAACCACCACAAAACACATTCATTTCTCCACCACTCACCCCTATCTCTGCTTGCTCTATTTCTTCATAGAATTACCACTATATAAAATTAAATAATTATTGACAATAATTATTATCTAGGTGTCTGTTTACTTTTATGTCTGCTTAAGAAAAGAATGCAAGCTGGGGCATCTGGGTGGCTCAGACGGTTAAGGAACTAGCTCTTGATTTTGGCTCAGGTCACGATCTCAGGGTCTTGGGATCAAGCCCCACACTGGGCTCCATGCTGGGCATGGAGTCGGCTTGAGATTCTCTCTCGCCCTGCTTCTGCCCTCCCCCCCCCCCCCCCCACCCCCCCCCCTTCTCCCCCCCCCCAAAAAACAAAAAAAAAAAAAAAAAAGGAAAGAAAAGAATGCAAGCCAAGTGAGGGCAAAGTGGCTTTTGTCCACCATTACATAGCCAGAGCACCGGGAACGGTTTCCGGCATACAGTGCACCCTCAAATACCTGCTGACACCTCAGCTGTGGGAACTATTATCCCCCATACTTGTTTCTATTGCTGCTGGAACCAACTGCCACAAACTTTACAGCTTAAAACTACACGGTTGTTAAACTGTTACATTTCTGGAAGCCAGAAGTTTAAAATCAAGTGTCAACAAGGGCTGTGTTCCCTCTGAAGGCTCTATGGGAGATCCATTTTCTTGCCTTTTCCAGATACCAGAGGCCACCTGCATTCTGCAGCCTGTGGTCTCTTCCCAATGTCACTCTTGCTTCTGTTGTCACTGCCTCTGATTCTCCAGCCTCCCTCTCATAAAAACCTTTGTGATTGTATTTGAGCCTATAGAAATACTCCAGAATTGTCTCCCCATCTCAAGATCTTTAATTTAACCACACCTACAAAGTTCCTTTCACTATGATATGTTAGATATTCACAGGTTGCAGGGATTAGGATGTGGACATTATTTGGAAAGGAGGGGAGCATTATTTAGCCTGCCACATCCCCCTTTTATCAACAAAGACTCTGAGCTCGGAGAGGTAATTTTCCCAAGGTCACAGAGCTAGTAAGGGCCAGAGATGAAGTTCAAAGTAAGATCAGAATGTCTGCACTGCCGAATACCATAATCTTATGTCCCACCCTGCTAATGTACCTGTTGCTCTGTAGAGTGTCCCCTTCCAGCTCCCAGGGATAGTGGAAAAACAAAGAAAGCCCCATGACTGCCTTCCTTTATATAATATTTGTGTCTCGGAGACTTGACAGTAAGTTAAAGATCTAAAAATTGAGGCACTTAAAATATATGAAAAGGAAGACAGGCACTTCAGAATGGTCAAGTAAAAGGACTTTATATATCTGTTCCTCAGTAAAATCAGTAAGAACACTAGGCAAAAATAATCAGAATCAACTTTTTCAGAACTCTACTAAGAAAAATGAGCTTTGGGGCGCCTGGGTGGCTCAGTTGGTTGAGTGACTGCCTTCGGCTCAGGTCATGATCCTGGAGTCCTGGGATCGAGTCCCGCATCGGGCTCCCTGCTCAGCGGGGAGTCTGCTTCTCCCTCTGACTCTCCCCCTCTTATGCTCTCTCTCTATAACTATCTCTCTCAATAAATAAATAAAAATCTTAAAAAAAAAAAGAAAAAAGAAAAATGAGCTTTGTGGCATTTTAACTTGCCCTCTTTCCAACCTCCTCTCCCCAGCTTGGCAGTAGCCTTGAAAACCAGCAGCCTCACAATCACGGTAGACATGAAAACCAGCAAGCAGACTAGCAAACACTGGAGGCAGTAGATGGTATGAAGCTCCCCAAAAGCTCAATCTCTAAGGAACTGTCACTATCTGAACTGGTCTGGTGGTTCCTGCGAAAGGGCTTATCTTTATTTGACGTGACTTAGCATCTGCTCACCTCAAACAGCCTTCTCCCAGGGGTGACAAACAAAACAACCAATGACAACTGTTTAACACAGTAGCTGCCTGAGGTGGTGTTCACAACTGGAGCAGTTAAGGGGGCCCCTGGGTGGCATCCGACTTTTGGTTTGGGCTCAGGTCATGATCTCAGGGTCGTGACATTGAGCCCTGCACCGAGGATGGAGTTTGCTTGGGACCCTCTTTCTCCCCTCTCCCTCTGCCCCTTCCCTGGTTGCTCTCTCTCTAAAACAAAACAAAACAAAAAAACAAAACCCCACAATTGGAGCAGTTAAATAAATAACGGCCCCAAATTCCAAATTTGATGAAAAGCATTAATCTACATATCCAAGAGGCACGATGAACTCCAAGAGGATAAACTCAGAGAGCACCATGCCAGAATCCATCATAATCAAACTACTGAGAGACAAAGAGAGACTCCTGAAAGCACTAAGAGAGAAGTGACGCATCACATATACATGATCCTCAATAAGATTATCAGAAACTTAAGAGGCCAGAAGGCAGTGGGATGACATAACCCAATAATGCTGAAAGAAAAAAATTTAGCAAACCAAGAATTCTATAGCCAGCAAAACTATCCTTCATAAACACAGAACTTAAGACATTTTCAGACAAACAAAAACTTAAAGAATATTCATAGCTAGCTGATCTTCAATAAATATACTAAAGAAGTCTTTCAGGAAGAAATGAAAGGACACTGGACAGTAACTTAAATCTCCATTAAGAAGAGACTAGTAAGGGCCACCTGAGTGGCTTAGTTAAGCATCTGCCTTCAGCTCAGGTCATGATCCCCAGGTCTGGGGGAGCCCCGCATTGGGCTCCCTGTTCAGCATGGAGTCTGCTTCTCCTTCTGACCCTCCCTCTCCCCATGCTAACTCTCTCTCTCTCTTTTTCTCTCTCAAATAAATTAATAAAATCTTTTAAAAAAAGAGACAAATAAAGGTAACTATAATTAAACTATTAAAAAATAACAGTATATATTTTTTTGTTTGCAACTTTTTTTATGCTATATGATTTAAAAGACATGCCTATAAAGCAAGTTATAAAACTATGCTGATGAGATTACAACGTATGAAAACAATTTACATGAAAATAAAAACACAAAGGAAGAAAAAGGTACTGGATCTATATAGTTGCAAAGTTTTGGTGTACTATTGGAATTAAATTAGTATTAATCTGAACAAGATGCTTAGATGTTAACTGTACTACCCAGGATAACCGCTATAAAAATGCCTTTAAAAATACAGTAAAAGAAATAACAACGGAATTAAAATGGTGAACTAGGCAAGTATTTAACATAAAAGAAGGAACTTACAGAGGAAGAGAGAACAAAAAAGACAAGATGTACAGAAAACAAAAACTAACAAACAAAAAACCCAAAAAACAAAAATAGCAGATATAAATCCTACCTAATCAGTAATTAATTATAAGTAATCATTCTAATCAAAAAGTAGAAATTGCAAGAAGGTTTAAAATACGTAAGGGGAATTTTTGTACTAAAATGCCATTCGGGAGCAAAATTCAAGGTCCACGGAGACCCACGGTGTCACTGACGCAGAGATTCAGGCTGACTGGTTGTTTCATTCATATTCCCTAATTGTGATTCTCCTTGGGTTAGAGAGCTCCAACACTATAAAATAACACACATTTAAATGTGTCTTTTTAGGGGCCCCTGAATGGCTCAGTTGGTAGAGCATGCAGCTCTTGATCTCAGGGTTGTGAGTCTGAGCTCCACACTGGGTGTAAAGAAAATTACCTATTAAATTATTACTTAAAAATCTTAAAACAAATACCTATATACATAAATATGTCTTTCTTTTTTTTTTTATGTCTTTCTTTTTTTTTATTTATTTTTAAAGATTTTATTTATTTATTTGACAGAGAGAGACAGCGAGAGAGAGAACACAAGCAGGAGGAGTGGGAGAAGGAGAAGCAGGCTTCCCGCTGAGCAGGGAGCCCAATGCGGGGCTCGATCCCAGGACCCCGGGATCATGACCTGAGCCGAAGGCAGATGCTTAACGACTGAGCCACTTAGGCGCCCACTTTTCTTTCTTTCTTTTTAAAGATTTTTTTTAAATTTATTTATTTGTCAGAGAGAGAAAGAACAAGCGGGGGAGCTACAGAGGGAGAGGGAGAAGGAAGCTCCCCGCTGAGCAGGGAGCCCGATGCAGGGCTTGATCCCAGGACCGTGGGATCAGGACCTGAGCTGAAGGCAGATGCTTAACCAACTGAGCCACCCAGGTGCCCCATTTCTTTCTTTTCTTTTAGAGAGAGAGAGAATGTGGGCATGTGGGTGAGGGGGAGGGAGAGATAATCCTAAGCAGGCTCCATGCTCAGTGTGGAGCTCAATGTGGGACTTGATCTTACGACCCTGAGATCATGATCTGAAATCAAGAGTAGGATACTTAACCAACTGAGTCACTCAGGTGTCCCAAACGTGTCTCTTTCAACTTTAAGGCTACCACCTGGTTCCAATACCCTGGAACTTGGTGAGCAAGTTCACATGTATCCTCTGCCACTATCTTCATTTTGCACACTTCCATTATGTTTTCTAGAAGCATTCTTCTTTCTAGATTGCAGGAGTTCTAAGTTTTCTAATCTATTTTACAAGGAGACTCAGACTCCCTGCCACCACCTCCAAAAACCATCTGTTTGCCTACTCACGCACAACCCTGTCCAAAAATTGTTCTTCAGTGACATCTATTGGTTTAACAATTTACCCTAGGAGAGTCGAATGCCATTGCAAATGTGAAAATTTCACTGAAGGATTCTCTTTCCAAGTCACTGATCCAAAAGATTAAATACAGCCATCCCCAGGGCCACTGTCCAGAAATCCCACTCTCTGTACTTGAGTTTCCTGTCACTATGTCAATTCTTTGTTCAGTCTCCCTATGAAAGCTGGGATCTTTGCTTTGCTCACTTATACTTCCTGCCTTACCAGTATATGGCAGGTACTCAGTATTTAATGGGTGGAGGGACTTAAGACAACACAACCTGGTGACCTGAATCCTTAAATAACCATAGGAATGAAATCCTATCAAAGATAATTTTTTAACTCTAAAAAGTTAGATCCACCACATATACCATGTTCATATAGTTATTACCCCTCAGGGAACTCTATATTAGTCAAATCATAGAGAAAATATATCACTGGTAGATTTACTGCTATTTTATTGCTATTTATGAGATTTATTGCTACTTTTAAACAAGCTCCCCTTACTTGTTCTCTCTCTCCCTCTGACAAATAAATTTTAAAAATCTTTAAAAAAAAAAAAAAAAAGAAAGAAAAGGCGGCTCCTTAGAATTAAAATCCATCCCTTTGGAGATCCTCAGGGGGCCTCAAACTTCTCCATGGGTGAAAGTCGTATTGTAACATGACCATTAACATCCTAGTTCTGCAAATTAGGTTAGAACACCCCAGGCTTTACTACTCTTAACCTAATACTTCTGAAACTGTTAGCATCTAAGACAGTTAAGCAATTTGAACCTTTTCTAAGGTCTTCAGTGACCGTCAAGACCAAAATCCCTCAGTCACCTTTGATCTAAGAGTCTTTTGCATATCAACCAGGAGCCCTAGAGCTAACACTCCCGTTTCTTTTCTCCTTTTAATATATCACAAACATTCCTGCGTTTGTTTTCTGGCTAATTTTTTTTTCTAGAAACTTTCTAATTTCTATACCTGCTACATTTTGTATTTCTGAGAGAAAGGGGAATTTACTAAAGAGGACAACTCTAGCCCAGCACTAAGGCTACGCCTCATGACAGACTAGAACTGGGAAATGGAAGGCCACCAGGAGCTTAGGCAGTTACACTGTTGGCTCTGTCTCTAGGGAGCTACTTGGTTTCTCTCTGTCTGCTCTGTGTTTCTTTTTCAGCATTGACTCTTCTGGACACACACGGCCAAATGTGGCTGCTCTTGTTCAAGAGAACCTCGAGAATCTCTGCTACACTTTGTGAATAATCTCATTTTCCCTAAAGTATAGACTCTCCAATACTGCATATTAGGAGTCCTATTCCCAGGCCTGATCTTTTTCATGTTGGTGCACAATTAACTTGTAATCCAGTAAGATCTTTTAAAATAAAGTTTCGGGGGCGCCTGGGTGGCTCAGTCGTTAAGCGGCTGCCTTCGGCTCAGGTCATGATCCCAAGGTCCTGGGATCGAGCCCCGCATCGGGCTCCCTACTCAGCGGGAAGCCTGCTTCTCCCTCTCCCACTCCCCCTGCTTGTGTTCCCCCTCTCGCTGTGTCTCTCTCTGTCAAATAAATAAATAAAATCTTTAAAAAACATAAATAAAGTTTCATCTTACCTGGAGTTCAGCCATTACATAAATGATACCTCACCCTTCCAGTGGTGGAAGAGAGAGGAGAGCAAGAAGAGGAAAAGGGGAGGGACCGCCTGAGAAACTTACCTTGCAGTCACAGGAACTGTGATTTATGGAGTGAAGCTAAGCTGACTGCTAGAGTAGTGGGAGCAACAACACCGGTTAAGAAAGAGTTTTAAGCATGCTAGATTTTATATTCTAAAATAATACTTAAAAGATTTATTAGATATAACTAAGAAGAGGCATTTATGACTGGATGGATCCTTAAAGAATCTCATGCCTCCTCACTCATTTGATCGCTGAGAAGTGAAATGACCTGCCCAAAGCTGACGGGTTAAGGTTCAGTACCCAAATCAGATTTCTAGTCTCCTCACTATTAAACCAGCGACCACTTCTTCCATGCCAGAAAATCTCTTTTTTACACAGATGGCAGCCTTACCGAGGGGCATGATGGAGAGGTATTTGCCTCGGAATTTGCTGGTGATTTTGATTTCCTGACGCAATGTCCAGCCATTTTTGGACTCGGCATGGTGTGCAGCAGCAGGGGGATGATGACTCACCTTGAAGAAATCAGTGGTTCAAATTAAGACGGAGGAAAGGAGAAGGAAAAGATACTGCCTATGAATTGGTGATAAAAGACCCAAAATGCACGCATGATATTTTTATACCCACAACAGTAGGTGAACACCAGGGCCTCCAGTGTTGAAGCCCTAAAGAAAAAGAAGGCAGTCTGGGATGACAGGACTGGAATTTCTGCAAATGTAACACCCAGAGGTATCAACCAAAACCATCCCTTTCTTCAAAGTAAATGTGTCACAGTCCTGAGGCTCCTTTACCTGCTCACAGAGGGATCGGTACCCATTCTCCTCTAATCGGTCCAGCTCGAAAGTCTCCCCAAGGAGTGGGTTGAATGGCTTGCTGGTACGGAAAACAGTAGTGGAGTAGGAGGACACGGTGAAAGCTGCAACGTAACAGAGCTGTTCTAGAGAGTTCTCACATTTTGCAGCTCGGTCTAACAGCTCGTGGTATTCCAGATCTTCAGTAAGGCGCTGAAGCATGGATAAGGGTTCATTAAAGTTCACCTGTCAGGAAAAGAACAGATTTAAAAACTTTGCCCACACATCTATAAGAGACAGTTGAATGTTTCTGCAGGTAGAGAGACATATCGAGATGTCGAGAGGATAAAGCAAATCACTGGGAAGAAAAGAGACCTCTGCTTAGGAGACCAGCTCTAGGATCTAACCTACAAGAGATGCACTCTCCCTGCTCAACTGTCCTTGTCAATGAGCGGTATAAATCACTGTTTTCATTTATTTCACTAACTGTAAGCTCTTTGAGATGGGAACCATGCCTCTTCGTTCATCCCTGCATATCCGAGAGCCACTGATGCCTCATCCATAGGAAACCATCATCAAATAGGTATAGAAAGAATGAATAAAAGAAATGTATTTTAGCACAAGTATACCCAGAGAGGAAGTGAGGTATTTAAAATTCTTGAGGAAGAAAAGAAAGGGTAGTAACTTATAAGTACAGGCTTGTCCCGACTGGTGAAAAGAAAACATTACAAAAGTTAGCTTCTACTCCTGGATGAGACAATTGCTAATTTTTTCTTTTTTTAAGATTTTATTATTTTTTTTTGTGAGAGAGAGTGAGCTGAGCAGGGGGAGGGGCAGAGGGAGAGGGAGAAGCAGACTCCCGCTGAGCAAGAAGCCCGATGTGGGTCTCAATTCCAGGACCCTGGTGTCATATCCTGAGCTGAAGGCAGACACTTAACTGACTAAGCCACCCAGGCGCCCCTCAATTGCTAAATTATTGATTCAGTTCTACATCAGGCCAGGATCCTGATTTCTTCTCTGAGGCTGGACAGTTGTGTTCTGAACAGGAGTGCTCATGATGGGGGCTCACTGGGGGCTTCGAGTGTTTCTGCCTTTCAAGTTTCAGAGCCAACTTAGGGCTCTCAACCACAGGATGAAGAAAGTGTGTGGGGGCGCCTCGGTGGCTCAGTCGGTTAAGTGGCTGCCTTCGGCTCAGGTCATAATCCCAGGGTCCTGGGATCGAGCCCCGCATCGGGCTCCCTGCTCGGCGGGGAGCCTGCATCTCCCTCTCTCTGCCTCTTTGCCTACTTGTTCTCTCTCTGTATCTCTCTGCCAAATAAATAAATAAAACCTTTAAAAAAAAAAAAAAAGAAAGGAAGTGTGTGTGTGCTTCTGTAGGGGAGATGTTCATTCATTCATTTATTCCTTTACGCATTCCACAAATATTTATTGAGCCCTCATGTGTGCCAGACCCTGTACTACTCACTGGGTATAGAGAGACGTGAACAAAAGAGACATTATCTCTCCATCCCCCCAAAAAAGAGTTAATTTCTAAATTGACTGTTTGGAATTTAAAATGACTTTACTACTTAAAAAAATCACTATAAAAACACGTTAGGTTCCCAGGCTAGCCCACAAAACTTACTTTAGCTTTACAATACAGCACTCTCGCTGAACAAGCCTGTATATCATTAGCCTAAGTTCTGAATCCAGAGAACAGAGGAAGGAGGAAAACAATTCCCTTTCTATTGACTAGCACTGGCCTGGAGCAATATTTCAGTTAAAACAAACAAAAACACTTCTCTTTCCTGCGGTCCCACCTCTTTTTCCGCATTTTTGTCCAACCTCCTACCTACCCACCAATCTCTGAGCCACATAGTACCCTAATATTTATTGCCCTCCCAATTGTGAAGTGTCTTGTAATTTCTACTATAACAAACTTTAAAAAGGAAAAACTTTACCTGAGATGCCATTACCCAAAGATAACCATTATATTTTCATGTTTATTTCTATGCATTTAAAAAATGAAAAATAGGCTACAGCCTGCTTTTTCTCTGAGAAATATATCCAGCATTTCTCTGTGAAAATTTCCCAGTGAGCACAGAGCCACCGGACCAACAATAGAACATTCCCCTTTTGGGGGGCGCCTGGGTGGCTCAGTCGGTTAAGCGTCTGCCTTCGGCTCCGGTCATAATCTCAGGGTCCTGGGATCCGGCCCCGCATCGGGCTCTCCACTCAGTGGGGAGTCAGCTTCTCCCTCTCACTCTCCCCTCTGTGCTCTCTCTCTCAAATAAATTATAAATTGAAAAAAAAAAAAAAAAAAAAAGAACACTCCTCTTTTGGGAAGTAGGATCTAACCTGCCTCAACTAAAACAGGGCACCACACTCCAAAACCATCTTCTTGACACTGAGAGACACTTAGAGAAAAACAGTAGAAGAAAAAATGCACACTGAGGGGTAATGGACTAACAGAGCTCAAATCCTCAAGAGTCTTTTTTACAGAAGGTACTTAGAAACTATGCCAATAAAATCTCACTGGCAGAATTTCAGGCAACACAAAGTAACGCTTCCACGCATGTTGAGGAACACTGGACGAGCAGTGCGCTCCGCTGGTGGCTACAAGACATATGGGCACTGCCTTAGGCATCCTTAAGCCCTCGCTGTTCTTCACACACACGCAGCCCTGGCCCCCAACCACTGTTCCAGGAACCAGAGTTTCTTTAAGGCGCCAAGCTTTTCATATTGGTCATTTTATCAGCCAGAGGCCCAACAGGGAAACAAATGAACCTGCGAATTTAAAGCAGAAGGAAGGAAGGGAATTCATTACACGGCTGATGGAGACTTAGGCAGCCGAAAAAGACAACCTGGAGATCACAACAGCAGGAGGCCGTGAGCACGGGGCTGGAGGAACAAAGAGAAGCAGCGGTGGAACCATGGCCCAGGGGCCAGAGGCTCCCAGCAGAAGCTGAAGCCTCATGGGCCCCGTCCAGTGGAAACCAGAACCACACAGCCACCGTTAAAGCACTGCCCAGGAGAATGCACAGCCGGCGTCCCTCCCTTCTCCAACCCCCCCCCCACCAACTCCTACTGGTGCCTTGCACTGGTGAAGCGCAGCCTTCTGCCAAGGCACAGAACCTGAGAAACAGCCTGGAGGACCCAGCTCTCCTGTGACGCCCCACGGCGCAGGCAGAGGGCGAGGACTAGAGCTCTGGGCAAACAGCAACAGGACTGAACACCCCTAGTGGCAATGTCAACAAGGAACTAATGGTAAAGGAGACGGAGAGGTCACCTAGACTCAGAAGTTGTTTCTAAGCAGGAACTGCATTTCTGAGGCTGCAATGACCTGCCTTTCCAGCCATCCTTCCCACTACTTTCTGTGAGGCACCAGAAAAGTGGGGCTTCTTTTCAGACACCCCAGTAAGCCAACTATTTTGTGTGTCTCCAGGGTGCTAACTTGTGGCCTTTTCTTTTTTTTTTTTCTTTTTTTTTTAATTTTTTATTGTTATGTTAATCACCATATATTACATCATTAGTTTTTGATGCAGTGTTCCATGATTCATTGTTTGTTCATAACACCCAGTGCTCCATGCAGAACGTGCCCTCCTCAATACCCATCACCAGGCTAACCCATCCCCCCACCCAACTTGTGGCCTTTTCTTGTCCGGAGGTCAACACTTTTCTAACAAAAATCCTACACACTTACATATAAATCAATTTGTTTTCTAAGACCCAGTTAATTACTTCAACAATTACTACCTGGTAGACATGTGCCAGGCACTGGCTAAGCATCCAAGATCTGAAGGCCAGTAAGACACAGTCTCTACCCATAAGGAACACGGTCTGTGGAGAAGCAGAAGCCACATGCTGCTTCCTGAGACCCAAGAGGGGAGAATACTTTCTCCTGGGTATTTCTGTATGCTACCCCCCACTCTCCATTCTTCCCTTCTTCTGCAAGACATAGAACCCCCCAATGTTTAACTAGGCCACACCACTGAAAATAGGAGACTTCCTTGCCAGCTGTGGCCATATAACTAAGTTCTGGCCAAAGAGACTGAAGTGAAACTAGTTCATGCAATTTCTAGGAAGCACTCTTAACAGGCAGGGCATGGCCTTCTCTTTCCTTCTTCCTGCTGACTGGAATGAGGCCCTGATGGCCCCAGCCGGAGGGGCCACTTCAGGCCTCAGGACTGAGGCCACAGGTAGTACAGCAACAGGATAGAAAGCAGCGTGGTCCCGACAGCGTGGAGTATTGTACCAGCCCTGGGTCCCCTAGCTCCGGACTTTAACAGGAGAATGAGTTAAGCTAATATTAAGGTAGGGGTTGGCCAGCTTTTTCTGTACAAGGTTAGACAGTAAATATTTATATGGCCCTCAAAGCCTGAATATTTCCTATCGCATACGACACTGCCATATGGTCTCTGTCACAGCTGCTCGACGCTGCCGCTGTAGGTTGAAAGCGGCCACGGACAACACACGCATGAACCAGCATCACTGTGGTCCAATAAAACTTACGGGACGCTAACATCTAAATTTTATGTAATTTTCACGTCACGAAATATTGTCCTCTTTTTTATTCTTTTGAAATATTTAAAAACATAAAAACTATTCTTAGCTTGCAGGCTGCATAGACGGCAGCCCGATGTGGCCTTGAGGCCCACAGTTTGCTGACCCTGGGTTTAGACAAACAGATTTTGGATTTGTTTCGTCACTGATACACTGGTGCAACAGCAGGCAGACAGGAGGCACTCAGTAAATGCTTGTGTAATGGCTGAGCAATGGAACCTGTTGGAACACAAGGGAGAGCCATCTCACCCTGACCCGATGCATGGGTGAAAGCTTGCTACCAGACATAATGCTAAAGCTGAATCCTCAAGGCGATTAGCCACGGGAAAAGAAAAGTAGCATGGGTGCGTGGGGAGCTGATGAAAGTTGGGGTAGAAAGAGCAGTGTGTGCAAATGCCCCGAAGGGGAGAAACCAAGATGCCTCTGCATACCTGAAGGTAACTCTGAAGGACTGGCTCACCAGGGTGGGTGGAGCCTGGCCCAGGGAGGAAGAATCGGGCCCACTAAGGAATCTGGACTACCCTCAAAGCAAAAGAGGATCTAGTTAAGCATTTTAGGCTAAGGAGAGACAGGACTACGTCTGTAATTTTACAAAGGTCATTCTGGCAACAGTGTGGACAGACAGAAGGAGGGAAGGACGGGAGGCACGGAGATCAGCCCAAACACCAACTTCACCATGGAGAGGGTCCTCATCTTCCCAGATGGAATGGACTGTTTTTGTTCTGTGTATGGCTAGTACTTCCCATAACACTACCATGTAGAGTAAAATTTTCTACCCGTTTTCCTGTCTGTCTCTTTTAAACTACATGCTTTTTGAAAACAGAAACTCTGCTGTATTTATCTGTGCATGGCCCCAGCACGTGGCATGTAGGAATCTGCTCATAAACGTCACTAAACAAATGCATCTGATTCGAAGTGATCTGGAAACACACCAGACCTACAGACTACATTAAAGCAGCTAATTTTTTAAGAGACAGTTTATGACTATAAGGGTAACAAAGATCACGCCGCGAAGTGCCTCTCTGAGCGCGTGGGGCTGTCCCAGCAGCACACTTCCCGCTGCGGCCTGAGAGGCCCTCTGGCAGAGGCCAGGTGTGCAAGAGCCTCACCGGCATGGGGATCTTTGAGAGTTCTTTTCCAATGCAGTTCTTCATGATGCTCCATAAATTGAGGCTGTAATTTGGCTTGTACGGTATTCTAGTTCTCTTTTCCTTCTTGGTCTCTTCCAGCTGATGCTTGTACTAAGGGCAAAAACAAAGCCATTCAATCACCCACAAAGAACAGAAAACCCGGTATTTATAAGCTTCCCTTCCCCTATATTAAAAAAGAAGCAGTATTTTCTGTTTCTCATAGGGCTTTACGAGCAAATCCTTGGGAATCACGCCCACATCCCCCGCCCGATGGCTCCCAAATGAGTGTTACCTGTTCGTCCAGGCTGATGTCACTGCTGGCTCCGCTGATGTTGCTGCCAGTCCGTCTACACAGGTGGGAAACATGTGAGAATCAGAACAAGGGTCTACAACCAGAGTCTGGTCCGCACCAGGTCGCTACAAGGCGGAATGCAAAGCACACCGCACAAACTTAGTAACGGGTGACCAAAGGACAACACTTAGATTAGAATATGCATGAATTTAAACATCTCTGGAGAACTCGTTCAGAGAAAAAAGTTGAGGGTTTTCCACTCATTTAAGGAAAAGAGTCCAGATCTGAGTTAACATCGGCAAGTTCGATAGTCTCACTGAAACATTTCTCAACTTTGAAGGTCAGATGTGTTCATTTCGGGGGGGAGTCAAGGACAACTTACTTGTGGCCCAAATTCTCGGGCATGGTGATGATCTCAGGAGCATCAAAAAACTCATTCTCATCATCCTCATCACTCATGTCTCCTTTGCCAGAGCAGCACTGGTCTGCGAGGAGAAGGCCATTCGTTTACTTTGGCTCAACTGACCAAAACCCGGCCCAGCAGGGTCTTGACCACACTAACTACCAACACAGCAACACGTGATAGAGAGCAGCAGAAGAGCCAAGTAAACAGCTCCAATTCCCTCGCCCAGGAGTCACTGATCCTGGAGAGTCTGCAGGTCTGCTATCAACGGCAGAAAACCACCTGGCTCATATCTGAACAGGCCACCCAAGAGCCAAGCGACTTACCTTTTCCAGAACCAGCAGTGCCCGGAGTGTTGGCCGGCAGCACTGTGGCCCCCCGGAAGGCCCTCTCCAGGTGATTATGTTGCTTCGCCAGCTGCTCCAGGGTCTCCTCCAGCCGGATACGCTGGTCTCTCTCATACTGAAGGGACTTCTGCCACTTTTTACTATGGGTCTGGGCTAACATGAGGAAATCTCTGCAGGCCTGGACGGAGAAGGAGTTATGCTCAACTCAACTAGTCAGAGCTTTCCCTCAGGCCTCTGGAAGCCCATTAAGTAACCATATTCTAGGAACTTTAGCAAAGTACAGCAAAAGACGCCTTTTTATTCCACAGTATCAGGGAAGCCAGCTCCACGATGCAATCAAGGTCAACCCCAGAAAAAAAACTGAACATGGCTGTTACGGTTCCTTTATATATTCCTGGTCATGAGGACTAAACAAATGCCAAGTGAGCAATAAACCTAGGCAAGGTATTTGTGGCAACATCGCCAAGGGCAACTATGTGAACTGAACCAAAAGAAGCAATCTACTGACTAAAAGAAAGATGAGGACAAGCAGAGGATAACTGCTTTCAATACATTCCTGACCCCACTCAGGTCACCTAAAGCTGAGGGATTCAGATGCAGAGAAAAGGGAATCTGTCCTGAATTAGATCAAAATGGGGAAAAGTAACTGGTTTTTATTTTGGTCACGAAGAGAAACAACTGACCTTAAAAACTAGAAGCCTACATGGGCATCAAAGAAGGGATCTAGAGACAAAACACAGACCTGATCATATTAGCCCCTTCCCTGGCTCCCTGCTAGGAACCTAACTATTGGGTTGACCGTCAAGGGCCCCTTAGGTGTGGCCACCACCTGCCTTGTACCCTCCATCCCTCCTCTTTGTTCTTTAAGATCTGTGGCAAATGTCACTTCTTCTGTGATGATTTCGTAAGCAGCCAATCTCTCCTCTGCATTTCCATAGCACTTATGCACACACTTCTGTTTTATACCATCCACAGTGGTACTCTGACTGATTTTGTCTCTCCAGGTGGACTATGAGCAACTTGAAGACATCATTTATACCTTATTTATATACATATCTCCAGGTCCTAACTTAGTTGCTTTGTACACTGTAGGAGCCTGATAAAGTTTGCTTAATAAATAATGAAGGAAGGAAGCAATGTACGCTTAAAAGTCTATGCCCTGTTATGGAGAAACTAAATGGTAAACAGAGTAGCTACTCCCATGGTTTCAACCTTTGCCTATAAACTAATGCCCATGAAATCAGTAATTCCAGCTCTGTATTCATGGAGACAGGATATCCAATTGTCTATCCAATGGTTCAGAATAATCTCAAAATCATCGGGTCCCAGAGTGAACTCACCACATTCCCGTTCTGACTCTGCTTCTCCACGCCAAGAACAGTACCAGGGCCCTTCCCCCTGCCCAAGCCAGGAAACTAGGAGGCACCCTTGATTCTTAATTTTTCTTCCCTCCCCACTTCTGATTATCAAGTCCTATTGATTCTTCTTTAATATTTCTGGGATCTGTGTACACATCTTTCCATCCTCCATACTCAGAGGCGTTCCATTGTTGGGACTCTAATCGCAGCTCCATCCCACTATCTAGCTATGCAATTTGGGGCAAGTCATTTAACCTATCTGTGCCTCGTGCAAACAAAGAACCACCACAGCAATAAGTCAAAGAGCTGTCGCTTTACATATAAAGCATTTAGAAATCTGAGGCTCACAGTAAGCATTCAATAAGGTGTTAGCTATGAGAGTTAAGCCTGCATCAAAATCGGTCTTATCCTCTTCTAATCCACTCTACCAAGCCCGTTTAGTAGGATCTGCACCCCTCCCCTCCCCCACACTTAATCCCTGGCCAGCCTTATCTCTAGCTACTTCCTTGTTCTAACAGTCAATTAGTAGTTTCCAGACTTTGGGAGAGAGGGAAGGGATCCCCATAAGCCACATCTGTACTTAGATCAGTTCTTCTCCCTCACTTCTTTTAAGAATACTGGTCATAACTAAAGTTTAGTGAAAGGCAATTATATGTCAGGCACTTCGCTGAACCCTTGACATTAATTATCTAATGGAAGCAGCTACTATAATCACCATTTACAGAAAAGGAATTGAGTTCACAGAGGAAGCAGGTTATGTAGATAGCTAAGGCAGTTGGACTTCAGGCCCCCAAGCTGTCTATTGCCTTTTTTCACAGGAAGAGTCTTTCTGGTCTTTCAGAACTTAGTTGAGGAGTCACCTTCTCTAATCTTCCTGGTCTGAGCTAAACACCTCCAGTATCCTATATATACCATAGCAGCCTGTGTTCCTGTCTATCATGACACTTGGCACACTCTATAATGATCCGTTTACTTCTCCGTCCCCTCACTAGAGAATAGTCTCCCTGAGGGCAGGGTCCATATCCACATTTGTTTTATATCCCCTAGCACAGTGCCTAGAACACAGATGGTGCTCAACAGATGTTTCCTGAATAAGCAAATGGATACACTAATGGTATCAAATGGATTTCCCAGGTTTAATTCACTTTGGTAGAAAGAAGAGCTATGTCCTAAGCAATCAAGAAATTGAGTGAAATGTATTCTTCCTTTGATAAAACTTTGCTGTTTTGAGATGTAAAGTCAGCATGTTAATTTTAAGGCCTTGCCACTATCACCTAAAAGATACCAAGGAAAAAATGCAAGGATAAAAAACCCATTTCAAGCAACAACGAGCTACGAAGGAGGCATAGGCGGTACACTGGGGAGAACAGAATGAAAAACCAGAACTTACCTGATTGCCAAAGGATCATTCCCTTTGACACAAACTCTGAACATATACAACTTGGGGAAGAAGAACTGCCCCAAGGAACAAAGATGGGCATTTCTTTTGATAGAAAAATCCAAACTAAGTTTCAGTTTTATGAGAAAATTTTTTAACCAAGAGGTGTGTAATTTAATTTTTCACATCAGAGGAGAAAAAAACCTGCCATGGAGCAGGGATAAAAGGCCACATTCACTGTCAGGAGACTGTTGTGTCCTGTTCCATTTAAGAAGTATATTTATTTACTATTGGTGAATTGACCCGTATGATTTATGAGGTTTTCCTGATCATAAAATATGACCTGAAATATGTGATCACATGAAAGATGTGACCATAAAATATGACCTGAAAAACAGGCACACAGTCACTAAGAAGTGGGAGAGTTTGGAACAAGAGCATACGATTAGACATTAGAACCACAAGCATTTGTGCTGATGGGCAAAATGGGCTTGGGAGATAGCTGATCTTCCTGCAGTCCTTAAGTGGACAAAAATAATTAGCCTCTTCTACTTGGTGTGTGAATCAGAGCACTGAAAAAGATGTTCAACATTTCAGAAAATGATATGAAAATCAAGGTTATCACAACTTTCTATGGAGTAACAAAGGGGTTTTAAGTGAGAAAAACTAAAATTTCCCCTGGTCACAAGAAAAGACCTTTGATCTCTAGAACTAAACTAGTGAACTAAACTAGTTCTAACAAATGTCTTAGTATCACTCCCTGAACAAGGGAAAATCTGGCCCTAGTGAGGTAATTTCATCCCATTTAATTGGACAGGGGCAAAACCAGCATAAGTCCTTTCTCAGATACTCTTTTCAGTTGCCTTGGGACACATCCTCTGGTGTTCTTCTGTGCAAGTGAACTGAAACAACCCACCAGGTGAGAATCAGTCACTGGTAGAGGAGAAACAGTGCTGTTTAAACCATGTATTCATTTCACACCTATCACCCAGTATCTGAAATACATCCCAACGCCTGCCATGCTCTGAGTTTACCTAGAGCCCTGCACCCAAGCAGCTGAAGTATTCCACACAGGCACCCGAGGCTGGAGTCATAGTAAGACAGAAGCACTGGTCCCTTCTTTTTTGAAAGCGAAGTACCCAAATTTGAGTATTTTGTCTTATCACCCAGAATTACCCCTGGAATCAAGGACTACAAATGGGACTAACTAGTATAAAGTTCTCACTAATACCTGGCCCCACTTACCACACTGTAGGCCAGAACGCACTAGCAAAGTACGGTAAGATTCCCAACGTGAAGCTCACACACAACAGGGGAAGGGACCCATGGAGACCACTCAGATCCAACAGATCAAGTTAGATAAAAACATATAAACAAAACCGCAACCCAAAGAGGTTAAGGGACTCAACTAACATCGCCATCGGATGTCCTGCCGGCTGCAGAAGCAAGGCCAGAGGCCTCCTAACGAAGTCCCAGGTTGGAGTGGACTGTGTGAGCAGAGCATGAAAGTCACTGCATCTGCGTGGCCTGTTCTCTTTCATGCAACGAATAATGAGCAGTGAAGCAGGACCTACTGTTCCCTGCTTTATCAATTACAATTTGCCCCAGCACAGCACGTGGGGAGAACTGCATTCTGAAGAGGGAAAGAATAAAAAGGCGACACGGGCACCAGCTGCACTCACATTGATCATGGCATTGGATGTTATCCTAAAGAGCGTGGCCCGCTCATTGACCTGCTTGATCTTCTCGTTGCTCTCGGCGGGCAGCCGCAGGGCCTCCAGCTCGCTGAGGGAGCGCTGCAGTGCCGTGCCGTGCTTGGCTATCAGGTCATTGCATGTGCTCAGGTCCTCCACTTTGCTGGACAGCGTCCGCAGGGTATTCTGCAGCTCCGTCTTGTCAGTTTGTGAGACAGACTCTTCATCTCCTGACTCATCTGTAGGAGCCAAAAGGTGAGTTATAGGACTCCACTTATGTGACTCCAGAGCTGAGAGTCGGAACCCCACCACCTCTGTCCACAACGAAACCAGCACTCCTCGCGCTGTGCATTTGGACCAACGGAGAGCTTGCCATTACCAGACAACTGGGCTCTGATGTGGTCCACAGCCCACCTGTACCACAAACACCTGCATGGTTCTTCCTTTTTTCCCCGCCGGGGCACACGACAATGAGCGTTTATTTTGCCCAAGCTTTTCTTTTTTCTTCCAGTTTTATTGAGTCATCACTGACATATAGCACTGTATAAGCATGATCTGACTTACATATATTGACAAATGATCACAGTAAATTTATTTATTTATTTATTTATTTATTTATTTTTTAAAGATTTTATCCATTTATCTGACAGAGAGAGACAGCGAGAGCAGGAACACAAGCAGGGGGAGTGGGAGAGGGAGAAGCAGGCTTCCCGCCGAGCAGGGAGCCCGATGTAGGACTCGATCCCAGGACCCCGGGACCACGACCCGAGCCGAAGGCAGACGCTCAACGACTGAGCCACCCAGGCGCCCATCACAGTAAATTTAGTTAGCATCCATCATCTCATATAGACACACAAAAAAAGGAAAAAAAGTTTTTTTCCTAGTGATGAGAACCTCTAGGATGTACTCTCTTAGCAATTATCAAATATACCATATAGTGTTAACTATCGTCATCATTTAGGGGCTCCTGGGTGGCTCAGTCAGTTAAGCATCTGCCTTCTGCTCAGGTTATGATCCCTGGGTCTGGGGATCGAGTCCCGCATCAAGCTCCCTGCTCCGTACGGAGTCTGCTTCTCCCTTCCCCTGCCGCTCCCCCCGCTTATGCTCACTCTCTCTCTCTGTTAAATAAATAAATAAAATCTTAAAAAAAAAAAAAACCCAAAAAACTATAGTCATCATGTTGTGTGTCACATCCCCAGTATTTATTTATCTTATAACTGAAAGTCTCTACCTTTTGTCCCCCTACATTCAATTTCCCCCCCCCCCCCCCCCTAGGCTTCTTCTTAAAGGCGCCAACACTCTGGCCCCACCCCAGAAATTGATTTGGCTGGTAGGAGGCAAGGCCCAAGAACCTGAATTTTGAATAAGCTGCCCAGACCATTCTGATGCACACTGAAGTTTGAGAACCAATGATCCCTGGAAGATAGGATGGAGAAGCTAAATAGCTCCTGGGATTGGGATTGAATTGGGGAGCCTTGTAACTCCAGCTTGAGGGTTCCAATCCAGTCCAAGCTGATCATTACTATAAATCCACGATTATCCATTGGGTGATGGGTGAGCCCTGTATGAAATGGGTTGAGAATTGCACTCTGGTTCTTTGTAAGCAATATCCACATCACCAAAAGACTCATTAATTTACCTTTTCCAAAGGAGAGCTCAGGAAGTTTGTGATGAACTCATCTGACACTAAAGCCACCCCTGCACTGAAATGACCCTCCAACAGTAGGTCAAATAGTTGTACCATGTTGTACCTCTCGCTATCAGTTCTGTACCCAACACTCTGCAACTTCAAAATGCTTTTCTAGCAATGTCACTTCCTTTGAGGGAGCTAACATCAGCACTAAAATCAAAACAAAAGAAAATAAGGAAAGACCTCCCCTATCTGCTAGCCCGAGAGGCAGGACTGAAGTCAAAATATAACCTGTTACAAAAAAACTTACAAAGCGGTAAATTTCCTTTCGCTGTTTAACAGATAAAATACAGTGTGGGAAATGACAGGGGATAAAAAAACAAGAGATGAACAAAAGCCAGCAGGTGACCATCTTGGTCAGCTCTGAGTGGACAAGCTCAGTGTGATTAAACTATCAACAAGGGGCTGGGCAGGGGAAATACCACCATTTTCCTTGAAGAAAAATCGAAACATGTGTAGACCACTCTTTTTAGTGAAACTAAGGTAGCAAACTGAAGAGTTTCCATAGAAAGTATCCCATATAATGTGTCTTGCAATCTATAAAGACTGTTTCAACTCAGAAGATACTTAAGTAAGAAAATGCCAGGAGAAAAAGCAAAAAAGTAAAGATAGAATCTAACCATGAGTTGTAATAATCTTAAGACAGACCTAGCAATAAAATATTTCTTTCCCCAAATTTTAAGGTACTCAAATGGCATTAAAAGCCAAAATGACAACCGTTATGCTTCTAGGACAGAGTTTCTCCATCTCGGTACTACTGACATTTGGGCCCAGTTAACTCCTCGTTGTGAGGGCTGTCCTGCGCAGCCTCCCCGGCCTCTCCTCACTGATGCCCATAGTACCAGCATTCCTCAGCTAGGACCACAGAAACATCTCCAGACACTGCCTGATGACCCCCGCAGGGCAGAACTGCGCCCAGATGAAAACTGCCACTCCGGGAGAAATACCGCATGAGGAGGAGATGCCTGAGTCAGTCAGATGGGTGATAATTAACGGACAGTGAGGTAATAAAATAAGGTATGTGCCTAGGAGGGGCAAACAGGAAGCTCCCCAGACGTGGTGTTCTCTGCTCCCTACCCGATTCTGCCAGCATCTTCACAGCCTTCGCCTTGGCCAGCTCCAGGGCCGTCACCCAGCGCTGCCGCTCCACTTCTGAGCTCGCCTTCAGATGGTAGGTCTGAGCGCCGCCATTGGAGATGATGAAGTTGCAGGAGTCCTCCACGGTGATGTTGGCCGTGGCGAGGTTGATGGTACCACGGCAAGTGTGTCTCATTTCTGCCTTTGACCTGCAATAATGAGACAAAGACCAGCTAAGTAGAAAGTGGATGGGTGGTTTATCCTTCACTGCCTTCCTTGTCTTCTCGTAGCTCTAAGCTTTTTGAACATGTGGCAGCCTTAGGAAACAGCAAGTTCTACTATTTCCCTTACACAGCTCCCCAAGATTCCAGAAACAATCAGTAGGGATTTCCTTTCACAGCCATTAAATGGTATTACTGAGTCAGACTGTATTGCTCCGCTGTTTTAGAAATAGCCTTCATGGAAGTATAACGACATACAATGTGAATTCAGCAATTTTAAGTGTATAATGCAGTGAGTTTTGACAAATGTATACAATTGTGTAACCACCTCCACAATCAAGATGTAGAACACGTCCATCACACCAAAAAGAGTTCCCTCATTACCCTTTTGTAGTCAGGAATTACCTATTTAGCAAGTTATAATTTTAAAATAGTGATTTATGGGGCGCCTGGGTGGCTCAGATGGTTAAGCATCTGCCTTCAGCTCAGGTCACTATCTACAGTTCCTGGGATCAAGCCCCACGTTGGGCTCCCAGGCTCAGCGGGGAGTCTGTTTCTCCCTCTCCCTCTCCCCCTGCTTATGCTCTCTCTCAATGAATAAATAAAATCTTTAAAAAATAAAATAAGTGACTTATAAACTCACACAACAAAATTTCTTTTAACACTCTCACTCCCTCAGAGGAAGAATAGCTCTGTTTCACATATACTGAACAACCTCCCTCCCTAACCTCAACTCAGCCCAAATGAGAATTGTCATACTACACTTAGAATTACATTGCATCAGTGTAAGGCACGCTGAGATGCTTAGGGTATTAAATATTGACTACAGCTCAAATGATATATGAAAGAGGAATAACTAGCTTTCTGTGGGAGTAAAGAAAGAATAATCATAAAAGAATCACCAAGTAATATAATCTTTTGGGAATATGCTCTTTCCAAGGATCCACTGACCTCTATTGGTAGGAACTCCTAAGCCATCCTATTAATAGCTAGGAAAGATTCAGCAAATCTGTTCTCAGAGGATTGGGTGCAAAAATTTTCCCCATCTCTACTGACAGTTCTATTAATAGACTAACTTTTGAACTTTACATCACTACCTGGTGACAACAAGCTAACTTCACAGAAAATACCAAGCTGCTAGCACAATTGTGTATACCTTGCAAACTGAGCTAATTTCCCCACCGCCCGTTGGGTTATGCCCAGAGACCTGCATGTTGAGACCATGGTTTTCCCTGACCAAGTTGGAACATAAAGAGGTCAAAGTCCTTTGCCGACTGCCACAGTGCAGAGCGGAGCCATTTCCCTTTCACTGGAGTCAAGCAGCCCCATACACCTGGCACAGCCCCATACACCTGGCACATTCCTGCGTGCCAGAAATGACACACACCCCATCTCCAGAAACTAAGACTTGGTATATTTGAGAAAGTCTGTTTACTGTGCTTAGGAAGACAGATTTGCTATTGTTCAGTGTGTCACATGAAACTGGTTTTTCCTCCTCAAATGCACAAATGAGCAGTATGGGAGGGCCAAGGGGGTCTCAATGGCCTGGGCCATTTTCCATCCCCTGCACCTGCCACACTGTAATGTGAATCCCTGTTTTTTCTATTCTTACCTCCCCTCCCCCCACCCCCAAGCTTCAGTTACGTTATGAATAATGCAGGCCGAATTTCAGACCCACAGCTGACAGGCCAGCTCACCCTTGCTTTCCACTCCAAAGGTGCTACTTGGACTTTTACCACATTCCTCACAATCTGTTGGTACTTTTCACCTGCCACTTCCTAGGAATCTCTTCTGCCTGCGTCATCTTCATGAACTAAAGGAGTTTCTCAAATCACATAAAGTCCATAGCAGTTTTAGAAATACCAAGGAACCCAAAGAGTAAGGCAGGCTTGACTCAGGAGCTCTTGGGTTCAGGCAGATACACCCATGTTTATAAATGATTAGTGCAGTTCAGAGTGCAAGGTAAGTTCTTCCAGTACTACAGCAACAATTAGGTGGTACTTTCTGTCTAGAAAGTTCCCTGAAAAGGCCAGCCGAAACAGTAACTCAATCTCTGGAAACTAGTCAGGAAAACGAATGCTATGTGTCTGGGAAAGCTGAGGTTCTACATACGGCTTTAAGTAATGGAACATCCATGTAACTGTGTATGTAAGGAAGAACAGGATGGGTAAAAAGAGGGAAGTGGCCCGCCAAAGCCCGTTAGGACAGTTCATCACAGGCTGGGTCAAAGAAATATATGATCTCAGTTAAAAAGAAAACAGCATTTTGTAAAAGGCATATAGAGGAGATGACAGGTTATGGAGGCATGAAAAATGGGAGGAATGACAATTTAGCTAAATAACTCCAGGGAGATGGGGACCCGAAGAACCCTGTTAAGAAGAATAAATTACCAGTGTAGTCGGTAGGAAATACTTCAAAGTGATTTTGAAGGTAGTGCACAGATTTGATAACCCTGGTTCCTGTTGCTTGGTTGGTCTGTGGGTGGGACCATCTTAGCTGGCAAAGACAGGCCTATGCACATTTCCCAATATGTGGTTTGGTATGCTTTGGAAGGAGTCTGATCTGTAGTCATTAGCTCTTGTAAAAGAGAAGTTAAAAGTGGTTACAAATACCTGAAGAGACAGCAACATATAAGTTCTTAATGTCCAGCCAAGATCAACACTGATTAAGACTGGTACTGATTAAAGAATCAACTGGTCTGGAAAGTGAATCTGGTAAGAACTTGGATGAGGAAAAATGGCCACACAGTAAGGCCCTCAGCTGACACACAACTTCTGAAGATGAGCAATCAATATTAATAGTGACTTACAAGCCAAGTTAGGATACGAGTCAATTGAACATTAGAATGATGGTCAGTGAAACAGGAAAATAGGACTTGAGTAGGGGAAAAATTTTGGAACACACTAAAATGTTAGATTTGTGATCTAACCTTAAAACTGATCGTCCTGGATGCGTACTTAGAAAGGGTTAAAATTAAAATCAATTCTGAATATAATAATGCAAATGATACAACTGTTCACAACGTGGCTGAAGCAGTAAGGATGTGCTAAGGCACTTTCCAATGTTAGAGACTAGATAAGAATGTGTTCTTACTTCAACAACCTCCAACTCCCACCTTCAATTTCCCCTCAAAATTCTCTAAGAGCTGATACAATGGGGTTGATGGAAGAGATTCATTCCCCCTAACTCTCCTGGTGGCAGAATGACTACCTGCAAAGGAAGAGAAATAGAGTGAGCTGTTCTTAACAGCGTTTGGGGTCTCAGGATGGTCTTTATAAAAAGATTTCAAGTAGAAATGCCATTATATTAAGAAAAGTCTCCCTTAAAGGAGACTTATACATTTTGTATAAAGTACACACAGTAACTATGATCTATGAACTTGCTATATAGGCAAGCAATAATCTCTATTATCTGACTGATTCATGTAACACTACCCTGGGTTTTAGGTTATGTTGGTGTGAGGAGAACTAATTTCAAATCCTGACTCCTTAAGACCGTGGAAGAGTTGCCCAGCTAGGTCTCAGTTTCCTCATCAGTAAGATAGGAATATCTCCTAACTCCAGGGTTATTGCTGGGAGTCAGTGAAAGTACCCAAACTGTCCAGGCCTCAGGAAATGTTTATGTCCTGTCCCCAAAGCCAGTATCATTATCTCCAGTAACTCGAGGAGCCAAAAGCATGCTACAGTGATGGCAAGACTGTCAGTCACCATAAATATATATTAAACATTCCAAAACAAACAAGAAGTAATCATACCAAAGACATGGACTCTTCTTTTAATAAAACTTCAACCTAACCAACCAAAGAGACCCCAGAAATACTGGATAGACCGCTTAAATCATGCCCATGGGGGTAGGTGGGCTCAGCATACATAAAAGCAGCACTGGAGTGCACATCTCCATTCTGGGCTGTCCAGAAGGTGAAAGCCTATGTCAAGTCTGGGAGAGATAAGGAAGACAGGGGCTTAGATACGGAGGCCACCCTGTGCCTGGTGTCCTTGTGCCTGAACATGGAGAGAACAACGGCAGGTACATCAAGGGCTGCTAATAACCTTGAACTCTGGAGATCGAGGACAGACAGCTAAGACTTGGGACTTTCACAGTAAGTTCCTGGAGAGCCATGCCTGGGCTTTGCTCTTCCACATGTGCCCCTTAGCACCTACAACAGCGCCTTCCTTGCAGAATTCATCATTGCACCTCTGTGCTGGTGGAAACACATTGGAAGAGTAGATGCTCTCCAAACAAATGGAAAGGCCAGGAACGGAGGGGAAGGTATTGCACCAAGGGCGGGTAACCCAGGTGGAGGGGTTAGACCCGGGGCGTTCACTTTTGTGATGGTGGGCTCGCGTCGCGGGCTGTCAAGGCGCGCAGGTGACGAAAAGGGGCCTGGGGCGACCTCAGCTGCGGTGCCGGCTCGAGAGGGTGACGGCGCGAGGACTGTGGGCTGCGGTGGGGGACGGCGCCCCGGAAGCAGTTACCTGTAGTAGCTCAGGAGCCCGTTGCTCAGCACGAACCACCGCCGCTGGTAGCCTTTGATATAATTGGTCCATTTGAAGAGCCAGCCCTCTCGAGCCGAGCCCGAACCCCCGGCGCCCGAGCCGCCGGAGCCCCCCGCCGGCGGCGCAGGGGCCGGGCCCGCAGCCGCCACTCCCCCGGCGCCGGGGCCCGGGCCGCCCGCCGCCACCGAGGCCACCGTGCCAAGCGCGGCCCCGGAGCCTGGCCCCGAGTCTCCGCGGCCGCCGCCGCCTCCCACCACGGGGGGACCCGTGCCGCCGCCGCCCGGAGCTGCGATGGCCGCCGGGCCCGGCCCCACCACCCCTCTCAGCTCCGTCGCCGCCATGAGCCGCCGCCGCCCCGAAATACAGGACCGGAACCGCCTACGAGAGCCGCCCTCGCCGCCCTGAGCGCCCCACACGGCTAGCGCATCAGCCGCAGCCGCGCAGCGTCCCCGCCCCGCCAGGCCCGCTGCGGGAGGGCGGGCTCGGCCGCCGGGAAGGAGGCAGTCGATTGGTGCCGCTGAGCGTCACTTGCGGAGGACCCCTAGGACATTGGCATTTCTCTCGGGCCTGTCATCCCACACCGCCCAGTGAGAGCCCGGGGTGGGACGCGTCCTGCAGGCACGCCGCTGACTGGCTCAGGTGAAGGCCAATCAGACTCATGTACAAGCCCATTGGTGCTTTCCCGAAGTCTCCGGCGCTCAGGGAGGACTCGAGAATGCAGAGTGCCCGGCCAATTCGATCACCGATTGGCCAGGGTTTCCGCCACTCATTTCAGTTTATGACCCCGTCACTGCCACGTCACCCCCTCCCATCACTCTTCTCTCGTCCCAGTTCCGCCCTTACGGATTGGTGGTTGGTGTCAGCTGCTCAGCCTTTTCTACCACTTGCTAAACGAGATGAGGAACAAGGGAAGGAGTCTCGTTTTCACATCCTCACTTTCCTATCTTATTGGTTCGCGTGCATGTCATTCACATGTTGGAGGAGAGACGGAGTGGGGATTAGAGATGATTGGTTCCGGATGGTGTCTGTGACAGCTGACGCTTGGCAGTGCTGACCAATAACAGAGACGTAATGAGAGAGGGGCTGACCGGAGGCAACCAATAAAATCCGGGAAGCCCGCAGTGGGGGCTTGCCTGCTTGCTTCCAGCCTTTCGGGATAGGCGAAGAGTCTTCTCCCCAAAAGCGTTTTTTCACAAAAGCGTTGGAGTCACTCTTCCTGAGTTAAAAACATCCGTATAGTTTCCTGTTGGGAAGAGTGACTCTCAGCAGGTTGCCACTGCCTGTGAAAAGCCCCCTTTTAGGGCCTCCTCCTAGCGGCTGGCTCTGAGCTGGAGGCCCGGATTGCTGCGGAGTCCACAAATAGCTTCCCCAGTTCCTTCCTGGGTCCAAGATCCTCCTAATTCCCTTCCCCGGTTTGCTCATTCATCGCACCACACCCCTTAACTCTTGATTCCAGACTGTATGCTCTTGTTAAGAGTAGGCAGCTAGTTAGGTTTTAACAATACCTGGAGTCCAGAAACGGGTAAATCGCGGCCAGCGCGTAGTTGTAAGAAAGTCAGAGGCCTGTCCGGGCAGAACTACCAAAACAAAGCCACGGGAAACCGGATCAAACCAGACCGGCCCAAGCCGGCTGACAAAGAAGGCTGGAAACGCCCGACAGAATCAGGAAGAAAAGGCGGGAAACCCTGCTTTCAAGAAATCCCCGCCTCGGGTAATAAATATTCCACCCCCTAGTTAACAACTGTCACTAAAAGGTAGAAACCCAAGCCCCCCGTGTGCAGCTATCCCTCGAGCCGGCCTGCTCTCACATCTGCGGAGCGTACTTGCACTTTAATAAACTTTCCTGCTTGCACCGCTCATCCACTGTGTCTGGTCTGTCTTTGAATTCTTTCTTTCGATGAGACCAAGAGCGTCCAGAGACATCCTTGGAATGGGCTGAGCAGAGGCCACAGGGCCCGGGTTTCCCCAGTCCACGGGCAGCACCTTTTTGGCGAGCCAGCCAGAAGGAGGTAACAGCCGTTGAGCGACCCTCTCCACCACTGGTGAGTCTCCAACTCTCGCCTGTCTTTGTGCTGGAGAGTTGCTTAGTCAAGTCACCATTCCTCCTTTGCTCTACTCTCTCTGGTCTACCTGGGAACCGGATGTCTGGTAGCATTTATGAGAGACTAATTTTCAGCTCCAAAGAATAAAGGGACACTTGCTCCTTCCAGCCGAAAGGCACTCTTAGGTGACTGAGAGTTTTATGGAAGTGTCGGAAATTATTTCTGAGGCCGCACAGCAGTCCCATGGGGCTTTGCATCTCCCTGGTAATTAAAACTTTGGCTCATCTGGATATGCACACATAGGACTGAGCTTCCAGTGCTCCGAGCTCCTCTGGTTGTCTTAGATTTCTGGTGCAAGAAACCGAGACATGTGAGAGAGTGATCCATGGTCACTCGTGCAAGTGACACAGCAGCACACAGAGATCCTCTCCACTGGTCCCGAGGTGACTGTCTGAGATTCCCAGGCTGACTCTGTCTGCAGGAATCTGCCTCTTGGTCATGGGACACTGACCCACCTTGTCTGCCTTCAACTGCTTCCTCTCCTACCTACTTCTGCACTCTCCTCTGTTGGTGGTGGGGCACGGAGACCTGCGAGATGTCCTGTCCCCTGTGGCAGAGGTCCGGCACAACTGCCAACTCAGACTGTGATCACCATAAAGTAGCTATAAACCATTCTACTCCCTGGCAAAGGACCCCACCCCTCGAGATCTCTCCCTGTGGGTATGCCTTATCCACCACTTAATTAGATGTGACTCAACCCAAATAATTCAGGGATGCAAAGAGAACTGGAAAATAGAGGTTAGTTTCACCAGAACTGACCACAAAGTGGGGGGAGATCAAACAGGTCAGACGAGAAACATTTAGACGGTCAAAGGGACCCCGTCCCTGGTGGCTGTTGTTTGCCACCAACTGTTAAGAGGCCTAACAGAACAAGGGAGGTGGGATATTCAGAGATCTTGAATCATGATGATGCCCGTTCCCAAGGGATCCATCCTAGGACATCAGGGTTAATTATTGGGCATTGTTTCTATCGGGTCTTCAGGAAGGCTGTCACTCCTGGGACAGCAGGTGCCAGAAAAACGCTTGGGCCCTGGGATGCCAGGGCCGCTGGGTCATCACTTGGCATGCTGGCCACAGCCATGATTTCAGGGGTGAATGGACAGCAGGCTCGGGACACCCACAGTCCAGTCACCACTGGAACTCTCTAGAAGAGAGAGTATCCACTTGAGATCCTATCAGGTTTCGGAGAGAGAGCTAACTCTCCTCAGGGAAATAGGACTCCAGGCTTCTGGTAATGGGAACCCTGGTTTAGTTGCTCCTTTTCTCTTTACAGGAGTCAACTATCTCCCTGAAGACAATGGGATATTCCACCTCCATCCCCAAAGACTCCCCCCTCTGGGATGTATTTTGAGACAATGGGATCAGCTCCTATTAGAAAGCCTAAATAAGAAAATGCTTATTTTCTTTTGTAACATTGCTTGGCCACCATATAAGCTAGAGGGGAGGTCTGGTCAGAAAATGATAGTCTTAACTATAAAACCATATTGCAAGTCGATGTCTTCCATATGATACAAGAAAAGTGGGTAGAGATCCCTTCTTTCCAGGCCTTTATGGCCCTCAGGGATGCCCCTGACACATATAAAACATGCACAGTGGGAGGGGGTCATTTAGATCTTGGCCCCAAGAAAGGAATTCTTGCAGTAGCTCCCCTCGGAAACACCCCAACACCGTTGGCTCCAGCCCAAGCAACCACTCCCCCACCCTAGCAGCCAATCTACCCTCCTTGACCAGACTCGGGCCCAAAGAAAAAGTTCCTCTGCCCCCTCCAGGAGGTGGTGGGTGGACCTCAGGGGACCACAAAGACTCTCTGTCCCCTTTTTGATGTCAGATCTCAGGCAGTGCCATGAGTGTTAAGCCAGTTTTCTGAGGATCCCAGCAAATCTACTGAGAAATTCAGGAGACTGACTGCAGTCTTTTGCTCTAACCTGGAAGGACCTTCTGGTCATTCTGTCCCATTGCTGCCATCCGGAGGAACCATTCCTCCTCTGGGCGGAAGAGGAAAACTTCATGCTACCCAGCCTAACAGATATCCTGGTTGGAATGACCTTCGTACCTCAGATAGACCCTAATTGGAATTATCAGCCTGGGCAGCAGGGACTAGCCCACATGGTACTATGCCTCCTGGAGAGCATGAAGAGGTGTATCATCAAACTAATAAACTATGATAAGGTGAGGTAGATCACCCAAGGACCCACTGACAATCCTGCTCTTTTTCAGTCCCATCCAGTAGAAGGGCCACAAAAGTTCACCAGTGTAGATCCAGATACCCCAGAGGGAAGGTTGGTCCTGGGAGCTCATTTTATAAATGAGGCAGGTCCAGATATTCATAGAAAGCTCCAAAAGATGGCTTTAGGGCCCCAAACTCCCAATACAGGCAACTTTACTCCTTCATGGGCCAATCCTCCAACAAAGGTCCCAATATACAAAGAAGGAAATAAACTGGACTCAGCAGAAAGACTACCAACTCCATCCTGAGGGATGGTGGACGCAAGACCAAAAGGTGATGCTTCCCTAGGCATCCCAGTGGAAAATCATCAAGGGACTACATGACTTTTCTCATTTGGGAAGAGATGTATTAACCTCCTTAGTTAATAGAGTCTTTTCAGGAATTATCCTGTCATGGGTTATCAAGGAAATCACCAGGGCCTGCGACCTATGTCACAAGAACACCACTGGGGGAGGGTTTAAACCACCTCCACTTCTCTAGCCCATCCAAAGACAAGGCACATACCCTGGAAAGGACTGACAGATAAGACTTCACTCAGATGCCCCCATCTCAGGGATCTAAATACCTCCTGGTCTTTGGGGACACTTTCACTGGTTGGATAGAGGCTCATCCTGCTAGAACGGAAAAAGCTCAAGAGGTAGCAAAAGCTCTACTAAAGGAAATTATCCCGTGCTTTGGGCTTCCAAAGTCTCGGCAAAGTGATAACAGCCCGTCCTTTATTGCAAGGGTGACTCAACAAGTGTCTTCTGCCTGGGAATTCATTACCACCTTCACGCTGCCTGGAGACCCCAATCCTTGGGAAAGGTCAAGAGCGCTAATCAAATCTTGGCCAAACTTTGTCAGGTAACCTCAGAATCCTGGATAAAACTCATGCCTATAGACCTCCTGAGAATGAGAATGGCCCCAAAAAGGAACCTCCAACTCAATCCCTTTGAAATGCTATATAAGAGGCCTTTCTTAACAGCAGATCTGCTGTTTGATTCAGAAGCTCACGATTATAAAACATTTAATCAGTCTAAGACAGGTACAGCAGGCTATCATGGATTATGGCAATAAAAATTTACCTGTGCCCAAGAAAGAGCCTGTACCTGCCCAGATCAGGCTAAGGGACATGGTTTTATTAAAGACCTGGAAGGAGGGTTTACCTTCAGATCAATTAGACCCCAAATGGTAGAGACCCTACCAGGTTCTTCTTGGCACCCCAACAGCAGCTAAGCTCTAAGGTATAACTAGCTGGGTTCATTTGTCTAGAATAAAACTAGTGGCTCCAGACCACCCAGAGTTGAAGACTGAGACATTCCATCTAATCCTGTGAGCCAGTGGAAAATCTACGCTACATCTTCAAAAAGATAAGTGATTGACATCCTACTATGAATATTTGCTTTGTACTTTTAGCTATTGCCTGGATTTTTTTTTTAAGTGTTGTTCATTTGAATTTTATTGGTTTTGTAGTTTTTTTCCTTGTATTTAACATATACATTTGTTTCAGCCTTATGGTTGTGTAAAAGCTGTAACATCAGGAGTCCTGGATTTTCTTTATACTGCTTCTCCTTGCAAACCTCTGCTGTCTACTTGCATCTCTGAGTTGTTTTTCTTGCTCTCCTCAAGCCACTCCCCTCCTTCAAACAAAACAACAAAAAACATCTTTCCTATTGGGTCTCACCCTCAGACATGGCCCTAAAAGTCTTATTTTTTCTCATTCTTATTACTGCTCTAACCTAGGCAGATCCACGGAAGAGTTCCAACATCATCTCCCAGGAAATAAGTTTTCCACCTGCTGGATTTATCATTTACATCCCCCCAAAAGGCCTTTCTTACCTCCTCTTTTATCCTGCTTATTCTCCTAATATAAGTCTCCATCAGAAAAACTACCAGGCAAGTTTCCCTTCCGTAGAAGGGATTCTCATCGGCCCTAATTGGATCTGTGTTGACCTATCCCCTCCCACGATATTTCAGGTGGTGAACCCCGCTTATTCCTAAGCTCCACTTGCAGATAACTCCAATAATTCAACCCATAAAAACAGACCTAAAAGATAGGTCAGCTGGCCAGATAGCATCACCTCTGGGGGCAGTCTCTGGACCTCACTTTGCCAACGACCCTTGGACCATCAGACGAATTTCCAATGTCTCAATTCAGTATTCCAGGCATGGAATGCGGCATGTCCGCATAGAAAATATAAACGACACAGATTGCAGTGCCACCCACTGGGTATGTGCCAATTCCACCCTTTCAAGTAAAACCCCAATACATCCATGTTTTGGATCATGGCCTAGCTGGACACTAGCTTTAGTCAGCATTACTGTTCAATTTCTCCCTTCACAACCACACTTTCTAGTTCCCTAGGATACAGGAAGGCAGGACCCGATTCCCCAAATGCACACACAATAACTCTTCCCTGTGGGCCCAACAGCTCCAGGAGCTAGGAACAGCAAGTTCTCCCATAACCTTATGTGCCTCTCCCAAATATCTCCTTATCTGTGTACATCCTTCTCACAATCTACAGGGGCCCCATGTTTACTCAGCCCATATTGGCCCTAGGATTTCAATGCGCTGATAACCTCAAACACTGGGGCAATTGCACCCTGGAGTCCACATCTATAATTCTGCCCACTCCGACACCAGAACCTGAGGAAATGCATTAGCTCCTTGGGGATTTGCATATCATGATACCACCCTGCGAAATCTGATAGCAGCATTAGATGAACTAGCTTTTCCTCTCATTTCTCAGATCTCTGCCAAGTCTCATCTGTCTTTGGCCAATGTGGTTATAGACAACAGGCTGGCTTTAGATTATTTATTGGCTGAACAAGGTATGTGCTGTCATTAACAGAACATGTTGCACCTACATCAACACCACTGGACGGGGGGAAGAGAATATTCCAGAATTCTATGCACCAGCCTAATGGCTGCATCCAATGGCCAAAGGGGCTGATCCTGCTAATAATATTTGGGATGCTGTATGTAAGACCTTTCCATCTGTAACCTGGTTCTTGCCCTTTTTAGGAGCACTAGTGGCTATATTGGAACTTTTGCTTTCTGTACCTTGTTTGTTTAATTTTCTTGTCAAATTTGTTTCTTCCAGACTCCCCACAATTTCATTTACAAATGATGGTGCACCAGGGATTCCAACCCATCCCCTGTGAAGATGAAACCTATCAACACCAAGCCCGTGATTTCCTTCTACTCCCCACTGTCCATCAAGGTGTCCTAAAATTTAGAGAGCAAGGACTTCTGGAACCCTCAGGCAGGGTCAACATCCCAGACCATTATGATGCACCATCACCCATTTTCCCTTCAAAGATTTTAAGGGCCCAGAGTCCTTGAGGGGAGAAATGTTAGAGGAGGCAGCTAGTTAGGTTCTAAAAGAATACCTGGAGACCAGAAAAGGGGAAGCGGTGGCCAGTTCTGTTATCAGAAAGTCAGAGGCCGGTCCTGGCAGCATTCCCAAACCCACGAGAAACCAGATCAAACCAAACTGGCTGACAAAGAAGGCCGGAAACCCCTGGCCAAATAAGGAAGAAAGGGTACAAAATCCTGCTTCCACGAAATCTCTGCCTCCAGTAACCTTCCTCCCCATAGCTAACAGTTGTCAGTAAAAGGTAGAAACCCAAACCCCAGCGTGCTCGAGCCAGCCTGCAGTCACATCTGCTGAGCGTTCTTGAACTGTGATGAACTTTCCTGCCTGCACCGCTCACCTGCTGTATCTGGTCTGTCCTTGAATTCTTTCTTGTGATGAGACCAAGAGCCTCCAGGGACATCCTTGGGTTGGGCTCGGGGAGGCCTCAGGCCTAGGTCTCCCCAGTCCACTGGGCAACACTCCTCATTCTGTCCCACAAGTTGCTGACCCCGCTGTGAGGAGAAAATTGACTCGAGAGGCCCTGCCTTTATGTGTGCTTCTACAGGTGGGTGTCTCTTCCAGACCTAAGGGCCCTGCCCTTGTTGGCTTTAGCATCGTTGACTTGGTTCACATGTTTGTGAAAGTCACAGATTCAGTAGCTCATTGAATATGGAGATGTTGTGAACTATTGTTACGGAGCTTTGGGGAATGCAGCACCTGTTACATTTTGCTAGTTTAAACCCGCAACAGAAAGCGTAAAACAAATTGCTTTTCCTTGGCATTGAGCTCTCTGGTATCAAGAAAGTAAAGAATACTCTTTTTCAGAAAATGTTGATATAAAAGAGAGGAGTGTTTATTCAATTCTGGAGAGAGGATACACTTTGGAAATCCCCAGTTAGATGTAGGCTATTTGTGATTTTAAATTTTTTTTAAGATTTCATTTATTTATTTGACAGAGAGAGAGCACTACCAGGGGTAGGGGGAGAGGGAGAAGCGGGTTCCCCACTGAGCAGGGAGCCCGATGCAGGGCTTGATCCCAGGACCCTGGGATCATGACGTGAGTCGAAGGCAGACGCTTAACGACTGAGGCACCCAGGCACCCTAATTGTGATAAAAAAAAAAAAATTGAATCAAAGTGAATCCCTTTATGCTTGTGTCCTGCCTTTGCTACTTACTGGTTCTGTGACTTTGGGAAAGTCATCCAAGCACTCTGAGCCTCAGTTCTTACTTCTGTTGAATGGGAATAAAACCTTACCGGATGCTGTTGTGATTAAATGCACTTGAACATGTTTGCTAAAACTAAACAGCTACAAAAATGTGACTTGGGTTGCCAAGCACATCCCCCAGATTACTTGCCAACCACAAGGGAGAATTAGATACTTCTACAGTAGGGAAATCTGGCTGTCCCCACTTTAACCCAGCTATCCAACTTAGCATCGCTCACCCTGGGACAATCAGTATTTTTAGGAGGTCCCTGGTGTGTTGCAGCATGAAGTATACAGCATTGCCTAATGAAGTTTTCTTGCCCTAAATGCTAAATCCTGAATGCAATCAAGGCTTCAAATCTAACCTTTGGTTTATAGGAGCTGGAGGAACTGGTTAAACAACACTCCCAAGGAAGACCATCAGATAAATCAAGAATGTGAGGTATTCTATAAGACAACTGGTTTTCTAGAAGACAAGACCTAAAGATTAAGGGAAATTGATGTCATAAAAAAGGTACCATCACCAGGGGGTGATGGTCCTAAATTTAAAAAACTTGAAAGACACAACCACGTGCTTACTAGATTCTGGTTCTGAAAAACAAAACAAAACAAAACAAAACAAAACAAAACAAAACAAAAAACAGCTTTTTAGACATTTTGGGGATAACTGGGGAAATTTGAAAATGGATTGGTATTAGATGATGTTAGGCAGTTACTACGTTTGTTCAGTGTGATATTGGTATGAGGCTATGAAGGAAAAACACCTTTAATATTTGGAGAAGTGATTGGGAGTGAAGAGTCATAATGTCTGTAACTCCCTTTGAAATGGAAAAAGAAAGAAAGGAAAGGAAGATTAAAAGAAAAAGAAAGAGTGAGCCAAGAAAAAGTAATACAGACTTTGAAATGCACGCACACACACATTTATATCTATGTATCATCTGTATATCTCTATATAAAGCAATAGAGCCCAATGTTAATTGTTAATTGTTGGATGTTGGTGAGAAGTATATGGGGATTTGTTGTACTATTATTTCTACTTTTATTGTATATCTGAAAAGAAAATTTTTCTTAATGTTTTCAAAGGCTGGGTTGCATCATCGTCGGCCACCACTGCCTCCGGAATACAGCCCAGATTTCTTACCTGGCAAATCAGGTCCTTGACAATCTGGTGTCACTTCTTTCCCAGGCAGTCTCTTACTCTAATGTCTTGATGTATTCTATGCTCCAATTAAATTGGTCCACACGTCTGTTTCCACGTTTGCCCGGCACTTTCCCATGTGGGTGCCTTTGCGTATGCTCCCCCTTCTTTCCTTTTTTTTTTTTTTAAAGATTTTATTTATTTATTTGACAGAGAGAGACACAGCGAGAGAGGGAACACAAGCAGGGGGAGTGGGAGAGGGAGAAGCAGGCTTCCTGCTGAGCAGAGAGCCCGATGCGGGGCTTGATCCTAGGGCCCTGGGATCATGACCTGAGCCGAAGGCAGACGCTTAATGACTGCGCCACCAAGTTGCCCCACTCCCCCTTCTTTCCATGCATAATATTCTCCCCACACAGCATCTCCTCTGATACCCTGCCTAGAAGTAATGCTCCCCCCTCAGGATACAGAATTTGCTGTGACAATTGTTGTCTCGCCCTAAGTCATTTGTGTTCCTGACATATGACAGCTACTACAGGTCGAGTTCCTCCAGCATGTGATCTGTAGATCTGTATCTGTCATCTTCAGCTCCCGCATGACACAGCCTAGCCTATTCACCCATGTGACAAATATTTATTGAGCATCTACTGGAACATCTCTAGTCTTGAGCCAAGTGTTGGGAACAGGGTAGTGAATGTACAGTGGGTTCTATTCCAAGTGCAATGGAAGCGATTAGGGATTAAAGTGATCCCAATTTTTGTTAAAAATGGTCACTGTGGAGTCACAAGAAGGGGGGAAAGCCAGCAGTAGGGGAGCGCTTGCAGCTTTCTCGAAGAGATGCTGGAGGCTGGATTGAATGTGGTGGCAGGTGGACACGTTCCAGAGGCTCACTGAATAGGTGCAGGAAACCGGGTCAGAGGGAGAAGCGGACCTGAGACGCACTTGGCTGCGATGAGAGCTGGAGCTGGGTGCCCCATCCCAGGCTTCCGCTCTTGAGACAAGGTGGCTGGGGGCACTCGCTCCACGGCACTGGTCCATCATTGCTGCAGGCTGCATCCAAGGAGGCGGCCCAGCCCAAGGCATTTCCTTGGGGTGAGGGCAATTCCCCGAGGGAGACAGGCTCAGCCGTGAGCCCGTGAGCCCGGAGCCACTGACATTGTCAGCAGCTGGGTTTGAGCACCTGCTCCTGAAGAGGGCATTTCCAGAGCACCACATTCTGTATCTATTTTGTAGACACTCCCACAGGGAATAATTGTGTACTTAAAAAACAGGACCTGCCTACTACCTGGGGAAATCTCTAAGACCCTAGCAGGAGGCACCATTGGCTCACTGAGGCTTTATAGCCCAGTGATGAGTTATTCCGCCTCAGGACCCTGATCACTGGGGTCCGTGTTCTGCTTGTGTGAAGGGAATACGATCTTGCGTGATTTACTTAACCTCTCACCAGTTTCTTTATGACCATGTGAATAGCATCTATTTCTCAATGTTTCGAGGGAAGGATTCGATGAAAATGCATGAATGAAATCTGCCTGTCATATAGTAAATGATCAGTATATGCTAACTGTAATTATTAATTATGCAAGGCTGTCTTTGAAGCACAGCAGAGCTAACCCAAGTGGGACCCAAGACTTCCTTGGGAGTATTAGACGTGCTATAGAGAAGCCTAGAAATATTGGGACTTTCTATGATGTAGGAGTGTGTTCGTAAAGTGAAGCTTTATTAAAGTGAATCAGCTTTTACTGTCGTTGTTTTTTTTAAGATTTTATTTATTTGAGAGAGGGAGAGAGGGCACAAGCAGGGGTGGAGAGAGGCAGAGGGAGAGGGAGAAGCAGACCCCCTGCTGGGCAGGGAGACCGACTCAAGACTTGACTCAGGACTTGACCCCAGGACCCTGAGATCATGACCTGAGCCGAAGGCAGACGCTTAACGACTGAGCCACCCAGGTGCCCCGCAGCTTTTACTGATTGTTAAGCACACTCACAAATATAATTGCATTTATTCTTTGTCACGGTCCTGGTTGTTTTACTCCCCCTCTTACACATGGGGAAACTGACTTAAAACAAGTAGGTAACTTGTAAGGGCAAAGCCCTGAATAGCCCCACACCTAAGGCAGGCTGTCCTTTGTACCAGAGGTACCATAAAATCTCTTTTCAATAACATAAACAACTCAGTTACAGCCGGTGTCATCAACACAATGACATGACATTTGGTTTGATTTCGATTAACAGAAAATAAACATAATTTCTCTTATTTTTAAAAAGTATCACCAGTCTGCCCCTGCTGCTGTTACTCCTGGGAAAACTACCATTTTTGCCATTCCTCAAATTTATAATAAATTTTTAAGATTATTCAAAACTGCTTCCCCCCCCCCAGTAACTCTTAACTCTAATACGAAACGACTGAAAAAAATGTGCAAGTGACAGAGACTCCACTTATGTTGGTTTAAACACATAAGAGTTTATTCTCACGTATAAAAGAAATCCTGAGGTAGGCAGCTCAGGGCTGGTAGAGTAGCTCCCTGAAGTCTTCAGAGACACACACTTCTTTCTCTTCTGCTGTGCAGTTTTTGATGTTGAGATTACTTTTTCCCTCAAGATGGCTGCTGGAGCTCCAGCCATCACAACTGCATTCTAGGCAGCAAGAAGAGGGAAGGAGGGAAAAAAGGGTTCCCTTCCAAGGAGCAATTTTTGGATATCCCACACAACATGCCTGCTTACTTCTCTGTTAATGGCGAAGCACTGGGGGATGACTGTACATGTAATTCAGGTTTTCTTTCTCTGCTACTCAACTCACTGCAATCTTGGACAAGTCATGTCCATAGTCTCTTTTCCTTCAAATACAAACCTATTATATTCATTATGAAAGATACTAAAGGTTCAGAAATGTAAATACAGGAAATGAAAATCCCCCATAATCACACCTTTCAGAGATGACTGTTAACATTTTGATATTCTTCCACTACCTTACGGGATTTTCTAAACAATTAATTTTTTTAAAGATGAAATATTTGACGCCTCTACTTACCAGTTTTCCAGGGCTACTGTAACAAAGGACCACAGATTGGGGGGCTTAAACAATGGGAATTTATTTTCTTACAATTCTGGAGGCTAGAAGTTTGAGATCAAATCGCAGGTGTGGACAGGATTGGCTTCTGAAATCTCCCCTTCACTTTTAGATGGCCCTTTTCTCTGTGCCCGTGTCCTAATGTCTTCTTAGAAGGACATTCATATTGGGTTCTAACGCACCCTAATGACCTCATTTTCACTTAACCTCTTTACTTTGAAGACACCATCTCCAAATACAGCCACATTCGGAGGTCCTGGGGGGTAGGATTCCAACATGTGAGTTTTGAGGGACACAATCTGGCCCCTAACAGACACAGAATGCATATAATACACAAAAGCTGTGAAGCACAATAGTAAGGCCCACCAAACTACCACCCAAAACAGCCAGTTTCCTACATCTTTATCTGAATCCCATTCCCCTAAACACTCCCAAAGGTAAGCACTGTCCTAAATCTAATTCTAAAAAATGATTCTCTCAGTCACCTTGCCTTCTAATGGCTCAGTCCTCGGCAGGCCAGGAACAGTGTTGTGAGGCCCTCTCTTAAGTGGTCCCTTCCACGCGGTGTGGAGAAGGCCCGTTTCCATCTCCACACTGCAGTGATTTCTCAAAAGCATGAATCGGATATTTTGTTTTGTGCTTTTTCCTTAAACACTCTGCAAAGTCTTCCCACTGCAGTGAGAGCAAACCCTGTCAGGGCCCTGTGGGGTCATTCTATCCCCACTTCACTCCAGCAACATCAGCCTTCTGTGGTCCTTGAGCTCCTCACTCTCCTCTCAGGGTCTTGGCGATCTTCCTTTTGCCCTGGGATGCTCTTTTGAGCCCTTTGCACGGCTGTCCTCTTGTCATTATTCATGCACCTACTCACAGGGCTCCTGCTCATCAAAGCCTTTCCTGACCTCCTCCCATCTCTCAACTCCCTTACCCTTTGTTCTCTGAACACCCGCCTCTACCTGTAAGTATCCTCCTGAGACCTCAGACTGCACAGGCACAGGGCCTCCGTTTGTCTTTGTCACCACTGGGCCTGCATTGCCAAGTGCTGGCCTGATGTATATGACCAAGTTGTTCCTGACCTCAGGGTTGTTGTGACAAAGCAAGTGACAATGTAGTGACACTGGCATCGCACAGACCAATTTATTACACTAAAGGACCATACAGATGCCAGACAGCTGTAACTCTGATCTTTATATAATGCAGTTGGTACCGATAATGACCACCTCAATTGCCCCCTTTTTTGACGTTACTGAGAGACAACTGCTTGATTTGCCTACTGAGAATAAAGGCGTTAAAATCCCATCAGAAGACTTTGCAGATGTGTCCTTAAATGCCTGGAGCTTTTCAGCTGCTCCTGTATAAAGCATGGAGCAGGCACAGGAGCCTTCTAGAGGCCAGGACACTAGGCATGCAGCCTAAAACGTAAGGTTGGTTATTTATTTATTTGACACTAGGCATGCAGCCTAAAACGTAAGGGTTATTTAATTTTATTTGAGAGAGCGAGCAAGCGAGTGCACAAGCCAAGGGGAAAGGCAGAGGGAGAAGCAGACTCCCCGCCAAGCAGGGAGCCCGATGGGGGACTTGATCCCAGGGTCAATCCCAGAACCCTGGGATCATGACCTGAGCTGAAGGCAGATGCTTAACCGACTGAGCCACCCAGGCGCCCTAAAATGTAAAGTTTAAATGCCAGTATCAGCCCTCACCAGCTGGACTGTCTTCTGAGCTACAGTTTTGGCAGTGTGCCCTTAGAGTGGCCCATGCTGCTCCAAAAGGTTAGAGGACTGATGAGAAGATGTGGGTTGAGTGTTCTTTGCACACTACAATGAAGAGCTGTAAGGTGATCTTGTGGGTTTACCTTTGTGCACTGTTGGATGAACAATGACGAAAAGTTATCTGAAGATCGAATCCTATTAATAGGGGAGCAGTTAAATAAATTATGTACAATGGCATGCTGTGGAACACTACACAACTGTTAAAAAGATAGGGAGGCTCGGGGCACCTGGCTGGCCCAGTCGACGGAGCATGGGACTCTTGATCTCGGGGTTGTGAGTCTGAGCCCCATGTTGGGTGTAAAGATTACTCAAAAACTAAAATCTTTAAGAAAACAAAACAGGGGAGCTCTTACATAGTAACATAGAAAGATGTCCATGATGCATTATGGGAAAAAAAGGTAAGAATATCTATAGTTCTAACTACGTATGTATATGCATAGAGAAATCACTTGGAGGACGATATACTAAATTGTTAGCGGTATGTTTTCGGAGTGGGGGGTGAAATCTGGCACTTTCCCTGTGTCAGTTATATGCGGATTTCTCTCCGCTTTAGACTGACTTAACATCTAAGTAATTTAAGACAGTGTATTCACAACCAGCTAAGTACACACATCACTGACTCCCTAGGTCCCTTCTAGAAGTTTCCCAGCCCTCAGGTCTGAGCGAGGGTAATACTGCTTCAGAGAACGAACTTGGCTAAGGTGGGAGTTTGCAGAGTCACAGTCACAGAATAATAAAGACAAGCTCCTCCGGACAGCCTTACGTGCAACATTCACAAAACAAAAAGCAAAGTGCCAAGGCTGTTCTGTTATGAGACCTGCAAATGATTCACAGCTGGGCTTCTGCAGCAAGAAGGAAAAAAGGTCAAAACAATGCTATTAGGTGATTTTAAGATGCTGATTCCTCAGATTAAAGACTTGCTTCCTAAACACCCTCACAGTAGTTTCTCAAAGGTCACAACGTTAATATACGTAAAACATGGCCGGGCAGAGGAAAAGCAGAAGTGTGGGCTTCCCTGCCCTCCAAAAACAGATGGTAGGTGGCATCCAGTTCTCTGTATCAAATTCAGAAAGTCATGTTTGGCTTTCCTAATGACGGACAGGGCAACTTTGGTGCAAGCCAGCTGGCTGACACCTGATCTTTCTGGAGATGGAGTGGGGATCCTTCCTGATTCAAGTCAGTTTGGGAAAAAATGCAACTTAAGAGGAAAGAGGAAGCTTGCTGGGAGCTACAGCTTGGACTTACCGAAGAGGTTCTTCGACCCCCCCCAGTCGGTTGGCTATCTCAGTTACGGAGTTACGAACACTGGACCACGGTTCTCAGGATAACTGCCTTGCTCTCACATGACTTTCTTAGACTCCCTAGCACGTTCACCTGCTGCAAAGTCAAATGCTTTGGCTCTGAAGTCAAGCACAACTAGATCAGACGCATTTGCCCTGCTGTAACTTATTTTCTCACTAGAAATAGAAGGCTCCTCCTATTTTTAGTTCTTGGAGAGGAACTGCCCTTTTGGTTATAATAGCAATACATGGTCACTGAAGACACTGGAAAATACAGAAAAAGCAACAATCACCCCCACACACGATCCCCTGCCACCTTCTCCTTAAAGGCCACCACTGCTACTTTGTCACCTTTTTCCCATTTTTTTCCCCTCCAAAAGATTTAAGTCACATGCATACATATATAGAACCTATCCTACACTTAACATTGTATTCTTAGTATTTTCCCACATTAACTGAACCCTTCAAAAGCAATTTTTCCTCTAAAATACTTCTCCCAAACAATGCATTTTCTCTATGGAAAATTTGGGAAACACTGAAAAGCAAAAATTAGTTTCCCATATTCCTACCACCTGGAGACAGACATCAGTTTCCATCGGGAACATACCCTCCCTCCCGATGTCTTTTTTTCATTGTATAAGTATCATGCCTGTGGAATCTTTCCTTAGATTTCTAAAACCCAATTATTAGTCAGAGGCTGTGAATACTTCTATAGGTCTTCACATCGCCAAAGCACTTCCAGAACTGTAATTTCTCCTACCAGTATGAATGAATCAAATTCTCACTGGCATTATTTTTAAAGATTTTGTTAATTTGATAGGTTGAAAAAGTATCTTGTTATTTCTCTAATATGAGGGTGAAATTCTTAGTATTATTCACTTGCACTTTCCTTTATAAAAATTATTATTTACAAGTCTGTTACCTACTACTTAATAGGGTCTTCTTTTTCTAAGAGGATTGTATTTGCTGAATTTTTTTTAAATGTTTACAAGAAAGAGAAAGAGCGAGTGAGCAGGGGGAGGGGCAGTGGGAGAGGGAGAGAGAGAGAATCTGAAGCAGGCTCCATGCTAAGCACGGAGCCTGCCATGGGGCTCAATCTCACAACCGGGAGATCACGACCTGAGCTGAAACCAAAAGTTGGATGCCCAACCAACTGCACCACCCAGGTGCCCCTGGAAAAGAGCTTTTAGTATTAGTTTCCATTTGAACCCACTGAGGAATGGGACGATTCTGGTTTTTTTTGGCCAGAAATTGATTGATCCTGAAAGTCTCATGAGAAGACCCTGAGAGGAATAGTCAAGCGTACACATTACGATGGCAGAGTGCGGGGAGAGAGCTCAGTCTCTTATCTGGAGCACGTTAGAGTAAAAATAACACCCACGTCTGAAATAACACAAAGTTACTATGAAGAATTATCAGAGCTTCCCCATCTCCTGTGAGGGGAAGAAGTGTGCGATGTGAGGCAGAGCTGGCCGTGGCAGCAGCTTAGGCCAAACTGGGCGCTATGAAGTCTCTTAAAACCCCATGTGCCTGGAGGTGGAATGGAAGCAGATGAACTGCACCGTGTCCACCACAATTTACAATCTTGTTTTGTAGTTGAAGGGAGGGTGGGGGAGGACTGAAAGCACCTAGGTTTTTCAAGGAAAGTTATGTGTGAACATAAGGTCTTTAATCTGTTTCCCTTATCACAACAGTACAAAAGTTAAAATCTTCACCGAGCCCCAACACCAAGACATTTGCCAGTCCATTGAAACAGGCTAGAAACACACCTGCAATCGTGTTCAGACAAGTAACAAGAAGTAGAAACGCAGGCATGCAATTTTTCAAGTATACAATTTTTTATTTACAATACCCTATAAAAATGTAAATTTAGAAACTTTAATTTTTTATTAATTAGAACCAAACAAAAAAGATAAAAGCACAGAAAGGAAGAAATAATAGTCAAGTATTCACTTGATCAGCTGTGAGGGGAAGGGAGGAAAGGGGCAGGGTGGGAGGAGTCAGTAGGTAAGGGCGGAGGGAAGCTAGGTCACGTCACCGGGAGCAGCTTGCGGGGCCGGGGCTCCGGAATGGGGAGAAACAGAGACGGAGAGCAAGGACAACTAGTTACAACGGAGGGCTTTACTGTTGTACAAGACGTGTATGTGCAAAATGTTGATTCTCTTTAAATATCACAACCTGTCCCCTCACTAACATTCGAAAAGGTGAGAATAGGAAAAAGTGTATCAGGACAGTCATGTGAAATGGACTCTGGTTTAATTTTCCGGAGGGCTGTGATCTCTAGCAATCAAACCCCTCATCTTGCTTGGCTGCTGCCCGGGAGGGGGATGGGTGGAAAGGACCTTGGTGGGCTGTCCCTGCCGGGACCGAGAGCCAGGTCCCTGGCTGCCTGGGAGAGGGTCCTGGAGACGAAGGGGAAGGACAGCACTTCTGCCCGTGGTGTGGAGGAGCCTGCAGAGCAAAGCAAGCCGAAATGAGCTTCCGCGGTTACCTCTGGAGGTTGCAACCCATTACAGCAAATAAAAACGGGGAAGAGGGAAGTAAAAGCATGGCTTTATTGAAGTTGTCTCAGGAAGACAGAGCGAGTGTGCAAATGCTATGCTGTGGAAGCAGGCTCTAAGTCCGGTTCATCTGGGGGCAACCTTGCACGCCCTGGAGGGGACAGGCTCAAGTACACTGTAGCTGTAGCAGGATAAGGGCTTAACCGTGTGCCGTTTCACCGAGGTGGACAGATACAAAGGAAATACAGCGGGGAGGAGAAACAGCACTTCTCAGCCTAGAGCTGGGTGTCAGCCAATTAAGAGTCCTGATTTTATTAACGTGCTGCATACCCTGTATTTATATTAAAACAAGTAGAACCCACCAAATTAATTACAAGATGGACTAGAAACATTAAAAATACATCAGCTGGTTTGTTTTTAGAGGAGGGACGTGTCAACTACATATTTCTCAATCTAAAACTCGTTCTTTAAGGATCCTCGGGAGATCACATGAACGTATGTAGAGGGGGGTGTGTGCATATATATATATATATATATATATATATTGGTTTCTACTTAATTGGTTCTCCTATAGTCGTGTTAATATGGGGCAATGAAAGAAGACTTGAATAGGATGAGGGAAGGAATCCTTTGGCAGGCTACAATCTACTGTGAACTGGAGTAGTGGGGGTGGGTAAGGGGAGAGATTACATTTGTGTCTCTAGGGCAAAGAAAATGCAAAATTGAGAAGAATCGAGGAAAAGCAGGACATGCAGAACTGTAACACAGAAGGTAAGAAGGAACCAGCGGAAATATCACCCAGCCAAATTGCACAGAGCAGTGGGGAAACACCTGGCATTGAGAGCCAACCCCTGTGACAGGAATCGGTCCCACAAGACGCTCTGGGGAATAAGCTACCTTCCCTCCCTCATTAAAAACACTCCATTGTGATGGCGGCAATGCAGGTGGCAGCCAAAAGGAGGTACAGGACACATTTGGAGATCTTTTATCGGATCCCCTGAACTAGCCTATGGGTATAAAGAAAGAGAGAAAGGAAACTTGTGTAAATGAGTTAAAACAAAAGGCAATCTTTTGCATTAAAGTTACACCCTTGTTAGAATTCTCTCAACAAAACACCTAAAATATCTCTACCCTTCCTTACTGAACTCAGGGTGCTTCTGTAGCCCGCTCAGCATCTTCTATCTAGTAAATACTCACGTATTTGAGACAAGTCCTTAATGTCTTCCACTAAATTCAGTTTTATGCCCCTGATCTCCTCATTGTAACGTCTAAAGTGCCAACTTTAGTAAGACGTGGAACTCTCCTGTTTCAGACTTACTGCAGCTTTGTCTCCAGCAAGTTCAGTTTCTGTCGGTCAACATAGCGAGAAAAGAGGGACACCAGGTTTGTGGGTATAGAGATTGGCTTGGCCAGGGCTGCTTGGGGAATCCGCAGAAGTTCTCGGGTTGCCATGAACATCACCTCCGTCCTGAAAGAAAAACCGTTAACAACCCGTAAGAACAATATGAGAAAAAAAATAAACAATGATCTAAAAGAACGTGAAAGAAGAAACACAGCCCGACTGACCACTGGTTGTTCTGTGTTGATTCTGTAGCAGGGTCTGAACTCTGTAGGTCTTCCCCACGGCTCAGGACGACGAGGAGCAGTGACAGGCCAAACTACAAGAGGAGACAGAGGGACTCCAACTCACCTCTGTACCCACTCCTCCAGCACCGCTGAGGGGATCCCAGCACTAGATCACAATGAGCCCGCCGCTTTGCTCTGCCGTTGGCAAACATCAGGCGACCATGAGCTGGGGGCTAGGCCTTTCTCCTGGCTTTGCTCAGGCAGGCAGCAACGACATCACCAACGAAAAGGGGAAACCCAGGGCCAAGCGTCCTCTCTGCTCCCCCACCCCAAAGTGAGACGAAAAGATAATTTCTTCCCTGTCACAGATAAGGTGGGGTTTAGTTTTTCTTGTATTTACTAAAACAGAAATGGATAAAAAAAAAAAGTCAAAGACAAACTTTGATCAGAAAATTAAAGTTCACAGAAAAAGTAAGAAAAAACATTAAATAGATTGATATTTTGAATTAAGAACAAAGATGTGAAGACCGGTGGGAAACGTACAAAGAAAGGTCACTGAAACGATCAGCATATGAAGAGACTTCCTTGAATCTCCTGAAAAAGTTTCCTTAACAAAGGACACACCCCTAGTGGACATATAAAGGTTGAGATAAGATGTTCAAAGCAGAGAAGGGATACACAGATTTAATAGTCTTACTAAGACTATTAAAATTTAAGCAACCTGCTTTAGAGATTAAAGATTTGTTTTATTCAGTGGGCAGTACCAGCAGGAAACACGTGGTCTAAGGGGGCACAAAACAGAATACAAATAGGGACAAGCAGCACTAGATGAAATATATAAATCACAGCCACAGTGGATATGAAGGGAATCCATGTTTCTGAGTTCACCTCACAGAGGAGAACCCTCGTGTCACTGTCAGAAAAAACAACACTGGGCTACACATACAATCTCTCATCGGATCTCGTGGTTTTGTATTGCCTTTATCAACACTAAACTCAGAGCCCAAGTAACACAGAAGGCCCACAGCCTGTCACTCCGGAACCCCATCTCTGTCACCTCTCAACCGCCCTTGAGTTCTGCTTTGGCAGGTTTTCAGGTGCCAGGGGGGAAGGGGCCTTGACTTTTTCACTGTGCTCGCACATGTGCCCACTGAGGAAGGGCATTACACTGAACTGTCACAGTGGTGGGCTCATCTGAGTAACGGGACAGCTTGAAATCGCCCGTCACCTCCCCCCTTACAGGTCAGGCAAGTGGGCTCAACAAAGTGAAATAATGTGTTCACCGTCACAAACCTAGAGACTGGCAGGCAAGGAATGGAAAGCTGCTCTGAAAGCTCATGTTCTCTCTTCTATGTTACACGTGCCCTGCGAGTCTCTGGATCATCAACCTGATGTAGATGAAACATGGAATGGGATGTTCTCCTATTTACAGTCTTACGAGCAAGAGCGCGGACTATCTGTTTTCTTCCTCATGTCAGAACTTGGATTTTAGCTCAGATTACAATGGTGTGAACTCAAAGATGTTTTCCAGCCTTGTTAGCAGTTACGTGTGGCATGTGAGGAAAACCTGGCCACTGAGATTAAGTAGAAGTTGTTGGTTACAACTGTTGGAAAAGGTCCCATTAGGCAGACAGCAAATCCGCACCTTTTGGCCGCTCTGCAAGCACCTCTCTTCCTGATGGAGTGGAGGCTGAGAGGCCATGAGCGTGGCAGCCACTGCTAAGGCTGCAGAGAAGGCAAGCCGGAGGAGCCTACATCCCTGGCGATGATGTGGACAGGATGCCAGAACTATTCCATGTGAGATACAGAAAATCCTCTTTTGTTGAAACCACTTATTTCTAGCCTCTGACACTAGTAGCTTAACATAACTCCTGGCTGAAAGATGCCTTTTTAACAAAATATTTTTTTATTTTAGAGACAGAGAGAGAGGCCTCACATGGGCACACGCGCACATGGGGGAGGGAGGAGCCGAGGGAGAGAGAAACTTAAGCAGACCCTGCACTGAGCACAGAGCCGGATGCGGGGCTCGATCTCATGACCCTGCGATCACGACCTGAGCCGAAATCAAGAGTTAGACGCTTCACCCACTGAGCCCCCCGGGCGCCCATGAAAGTTACCACATCAGCCAATGTTTATATCTGTAACTCAAATCTAGACAGCCGGCCAAGTTCAGGGACCTAAGAGGGTGCGAGCACCTTGTTCTGGAGCACAGCAGCGAGGTGAGGGTTGGAGGGTGCTGGTGCGGCTGTGCTCTGAGGTAGGTTCATGAGCTGTTGCAGAAGGCTGGTGACAGTCACTGACGGAAGGTGATAGAGGAGCAGAGAGAAGGGACTCAGTAAGCATGGCAGCACCTACAAAAAATAAAGAAAAGCATTACATTCTGGCAAGTGTGAGTTCAGTCAGCCTGCGTCAGTGGGCATGGACAGGAGGGTGCTCAGCTGCACACTCAAATGGCCTCAGGAGAGATTTAACACGAAGGGCTGACAAGTCCAGCAGGTACTACTAGAGTCTCAACAATGGGTTGGTTCTGAGGTGTCTACTGAGAACTTTTAAAGCTCAATTTGCACAGGAAACATGACTTGTGTGAACCAAGGGTGTAAAATCACTTCTCAAATAGGAAGCAAGAGTCACGATAAAGTATCATTTCTGAATTTATCCCACAAATATTTCAATGCCTACAGTGTGTCAGGCACTGTGGGCTACAAGAAATGGTAAACAGATCAGACCTGCAGGAATCTAAAGTTGAGTGGGGAATCATGAGTAAACTGGCAATTTCAATATACCATGAGAAGGACTCTGAGACAGGTAAATCCTGAGCGCTGCGGAACTACCCAGAAGTATTTTTAGACCTAACTAGATCTTTCTTTTTTTAAAGATTTTATTTATTTGACAGAGACACAGCAAGAGAGGGAACACAAACAGGGGGAGTTGGGGAGAGAGAGAAGCAGGCTTCCTGCTGACCAGGGAGCCCAATGTGGGGCTCAATCCCAGGACCCTGGGACCACAACCTGAGCTGAAGGCAGACGCCTAACGACTGAGCCAGCCAGGCGCCCCTAGACTTAACTGGATCTTGTCTGATCTTTAGACAAGCTCAATGAGGAAGCTGAGAAATGGTATTTTACAGATTATTAGACAAGCTAAGCGAGCAGAAGCTCAGTATTCATAGTTCCATAGCTACTAGTGAGAACCAGAATCCAAGGCTGTTGAATTCTGGCCTGCGAGTCATTCAGTCCTTTTAGCCATGAGGCCCAGACTGGAAAGTTAAAATACAGTGCTACTAACATAACTAGATTTTAACACAGGAAAGGAAATCAAGGGTGCTGCCAGCACTCAGTGCCCATGGTATAAAAAATGATAGCTTATTTTACTTCAGATGGCGTTCAAAGATGGAAAGTAGACTTTTAGTGATCTACTACTCTAAATAAACAAAGCTTTAACAACAAAAGCATTTTAATCATACAGAAAGGTATAAAGAGTATAATGAAGTCTGTGTACCCATCACTCAAATAATTAAATCATCATTCTACCAATTATATTAAAATTATATCTATGCCCCTCCTATATATCCTATCTTTTCATCCATAAATACTTCAGCTTGCATCTCTCACAGTATTCTTGCACCTAACAAAATTAACAGCCATTTCTCAATCTCACCTGATATCTCCTCCAAATTCATATTTCTCTAGTTGTCTCAAAAACATCTTTTAGCAACTGACTTACTCTCATCATGATTCCAACAGGACCCACACACTGCCTCTGGCTGGTAGGGCTTTGAAAATCTGTGAACCAGTCCTTGCCCACTGCTCATCTTCTCTTCTCATGCTATTTAGTTGCTGACGATGTCCCACGGTCTGGATTTGGCTAACTGCACCTCTGTGCTGTCACTTAACAGGTTCTACTATCTCCTGTCTTTCCAATAAAAACTGATGGTTAGAATTAGAGGTCTGATAAGATTTAAGTTCACCGGGGGAAGGCAAGGGTAAGAAAACTTCATGGATAGAGCTGTGTGCTTTTTCCTGCATTGTGTCAAGAAGCACACAGTGTCTGGTTGTCCCCCTCTCAGGCAGTGATCACTTGTCTGCTGCCCCAACCACCATAAATTTCCCCATCCACCTTTTACCCAATGCTTTTTGCACCAGTAAGGACTGCTGTTCAGACTGACTGACTGCTTTTCCATTAGGGACTGTAAACTGGAGATTTTCTAATTTATCATTTCTTTTTCATTTATTAGCTGAAAAAAATTTTTTTAAAGGTTTTATTTATTTATTTGACAGAGAGAGACACAGCGAGAGAGGGAACACAAGCAGGGCGAGTGGGAGAGGGAGCAGCAGATCTCCCACTGAGCAGGGAGCCTTGATGTGGGGCTTGATCCCAGGACTGTGGATCAGGACCTGAGCTGAAGGCAGACGCTTAACGACTGAGCCACCCAGGCGCCCCTTAGCTGAAATTCTTCTAGGAAAGAACTTTCTATTATCAACTTCCTGGTCACCACAATATTTGGTTGTAATGAAAAGCCAGGATAAATGTTTGAGTCTTTTCCTTATTTACCCATTTTAGAATAATGAGTTGATGGCCTAGCAATCTTGGAAGGTGATTAATATATTTTTTGGTATCGCTGTGAACTCATTAAATTAAAAATATTTGATATTTTTCAATCCACTTCTGTAATTTTTCTATCTGATGCAAATTATTCCATTTTTGGCCAGCAGGAGCCCCTTCAGCTTTGTCTGTGCATCTTTCACGTGGGACCCTAGTAATCTTTTAGCTTCCTTACTTTCTGGCACAAGACAGTCCACGATTACCTTGTATATTTTATGCCTCAGACCTGCAACTAGTTATTGCTTCAAGAAATGGTATTCAGAGATGTGGTCTATTAATCTTTAACACATAGAGGTAAAAACTCTGCCCCTATAATTAACCAAATTTTCCTCACTAGCAGACACCTCCACTAAGGCAAGCATCTCTGAATTCCTAGTTCCTAGCTCTACACGATATATTTCTAAGACCTAAGGTAGTGCCTGGTACATAGATGTGTAATAAATATTTACTGAATAAATAAATATTCACCGAATGAATAAAGCTCTCCCAAACTTGTTTCCACTGATGAGTTCCTCTAGGACTGTGAGTGTCCACCCCATGGCCTACAATAATCTATATGCTGTAAGGGAGTTGCTGCTTTTTGTCTGGCTTCCATTTTCTAGGATAAACCTCAAATCCTTAAACTCTCCTCCAACCCATTTTTCCTTCTTAAACTCTTTAAAAAACTTACTTGTCTTATCCCACTTCACTTTTCCTGATGATGACGCCTCAACTTTGCATTAATTTCTTCTACACGTGCTACAATTTCAAGGACTTTTTCAACTCATTATGATTTCAGAAGGAGTTAATTTTCAAATCTTTCATGCCATACCACTCACAAGGTATCCTGGCATCATGTTTTCTGTGGATCATCACCAGCTGGTTACTGATCAAGCATCATCTAATGTGAGAGGCTCACTCTCGTAAGTTCTAACATTCTGAACCTCACACTTAGTAATAACTGCCCTACCCTTAACAATTTCTTGCTCTGAACTTCTAAAATGATTCTAAATAGTGCTAATTTTTCACGTGTTAGGGTAAGTAGAGAGCAGGTCTTACCAAAAGTTTACTTATAAACTTGAAAATCACATTGCAAAGTCCAGATCATGATAAACGTTATTTACGAGCACAGTGGGCACAGCCTTGACTCCTCTGTGACACCAATCAATGGAGTCTGCAGCTGAATGTTAAGCTCCTGACAACAGCCCAGTGCATGATACTTTATATCCAGCTAAGTAACCAAGACCATGTTTGTAAATTTTTGTGAGCATCAGATTCAGCTGGGGATTCTGTTAGAGATACAGAAGCCCTGGCCTTTCCTCTGTAAATTCTGATTCATGTTTGGGGTAGGGCTGAATTATCTGCTTCCCAATAAATTCTGATACACAGCACAGCTTCACCACTATGTCAAATACAATGCAATCACTGCATTCCTCAGTTTAGGAACTTAGTCTGTTGGAGCAAAAATAGGATTAAAAGTATAGTCCTGGAGTAGAGTTTTGCTTTAAATAATCAAATCCTACTACTGAAGGTTAGACAAAACAACAGAAATAGGAAGAGGGGAAGAAATGATATTTGGATTCTAGAAACCTTATCAACTATGAAGACCCAAAGGAAAGAAGTCCCACATGGGGGATCACCTCATCTTGTGCATCCTTCTTGATAAGAAAAGGGAGATTCCTGGCTGTTGTCATGAGAATGTCAGCTGCTTGCTCTGTGGAGAGGAAAGGAAGAATACGGGCAACCATTCTCTTCCCTTTTCGGATACACATGATCTGTACAAAGTGGTCATCACTTGGCCTGCAGGGGAAGGAAATGCTCACTTAGGTCAGCAAGAACAATTTAACACATCCTTTTTCTCCCTCTTACATGTTACTGAACGAACATGCTGTGCTCATTTTCACCCTACGATGACCTGTGCTACAAAACAGTGGGAATTACTTCTCCAACCCTCAACCAGATAATAAGTCATTTTTCAAGTTTCGTAAATGTAGAAAATCATCCTTTCACAAACGTATGTTAAATAGACTTGTTCAAACTACAGGTGTTCATTTCCTTTCAGTTTTATGTAACTAGACAAATAACATGGTTGATACAGCAAAATCTGAAAACACACATAAGTAAAAAGGATATAAAAACAATCATTTCAGAATTAACTTTATTTTTTTTTTTTTTAAATTTGACAGAGAGAGCGAGCTGGAGAGCACAGCAGGGGGAGCGGCAGAGGGAGAGGGAGAAGCAGGCTCCCCGCAGAGCAGGGAGCCCGATGCGGGACTCGATCCCAGGACCCTGGGACCATGACCTGAGCCGAAGGCAGACACTTAACCAACTGAGCCACCCAGGCACCCCTACTGCTACCATTTTTAAGAACCTTTGTGCTATATATTTTTTCACTGAAGAAAATAAAAAAAAAAAAAAAAAAAAAGAGTCCAGAGAATCCATACGGCTTTGTTACTTGGCTTTCTTCACCCAACAACTTCTTGTGACAATTTTCCACCTCAACAGACACACTTCAACTACGTTGATTTGATGGCCCCATAACATTCCCAACTATGGACAAGCCCACATTTATTCAACTGGTTGCCTGTCAACCTGACTCCAGAAAAGGTGTGTTGAAAAGAAGGGGTTTATTTTTATGTTCTGGTTTCTGTGTGTCCTGGCTTAGAACAATCACCAATTCAGGCGCCTGGGTGGCTCAGTTGTTAAGCATCTGCCTTCCGCTCAGGTCATGATCCCAGGGTCCTAGGATCAAGTCCCACATCGGGCTCCCTGTTTGGTGGGAAGCCTGCTCTCCCTCTCCCACTCTCCCTGCTTGTGTTCCCTCTCTCGCTATCTCTCTCTGTTAAAAAATAAAAAATCTTAAAAAAAAAAGAATCACCAATTCTCTTGAATGGGCAAAGGAAAGGGACTTTTCAGGACAGAGTCCTCTTGCATTCATCAAATAAACACTTGAGGTTTATTTTACTTTATTTTTTAAAAGATTTTTAAAATTTGTTTTATTTGACAGAAAGAGACAGACAGTGAGAGAGGGAACACAAGCAGGGGGAGTGGGAGAGGGAGAAGCAGGCTTCCTGCTGAGCAGGGAGCCCAATGCGGGGCTTGATCCCAGGACCCTGGGATCGTGACCTGAGCTGAAGGCAGACGTTTAGTGACTGAGCCACCCAGGCGCCCCAACACTTGGGGTTTATAGAACGTTTACTGTTAGCAAGATCCCGGGTGGGAGAGATGACAGATATAGATAAAAAGACACATTAAGGAGCTTAGTCCTCACTGGAAGACTGGCTGCCATAGCGTATGAGTCTTCTGTGAAAATCCCAATTAAGTGTAAATATCTATGCTTTCCCTCTCAGTAGAAAAGACTACATGAAGATTCCAAGGTTGAACATGCTAGAATAAAGCATAAAGCAAGTATAATCTATAGGCTGAAACACAGAAACCAAATCATGTTCCCCCCTGTCTCCAGTGCCCAGTGTAGTTCCTAGCAGACAGTGAATAGGTAGGTGTCGAATAAATGAATCCAGAATAAAGAGATTTTCTTCCTGGCTGGGAAGGATTATGAAATGCTTTATATGATGCGGCATTTGAGTTAGGCCGGAAGGATAGACTCTGAGCTTCCTTGGATGGTAAGGATGATAACCCAAAGACAGAAATGTGGAAAGTTCAGGTCAGCCGAGTAAGGAGTCCAGCTGGTCTCACGTGTCCCTCCAAGTGTACAATTCTTACCTCTCTTGTCCAGGCAATTTCCCCCTTAAGTTGTCATACATGCTACAAATTTTGTGCTTTCTTTCATCCGCCAGGGCAGGTCGCTCTTCTTCTAGACTTAGGAGATACCGCCTTTCATAATCCTCCACATCCAGGAGTAAACTATAGGTCTAAGTGAGACACAAAGCAGGCCACAGCATGCTGGGTCAGGATCAGAGTATTTGATAAACAATTTCACAGTTTAAGACCACCAGGTAAAGACAAAAGAGTGAAAACGAATTGTAGAGTAGGACTGAGAGGAAAAAGGTGCTCTTCTGAATCCAGAAAAACACAGTGAAAAAAAGAATTTGTCCCTGTTTGTTTTCCCTCCTGACCACTAACCCAGGAGATGACAGTGAATGATTACACCCTTTGCAAACTTTCCAGCAGCAAGAATAGCATTGTAACATAAATGATCTGTGTCACTGCTTCAAGTGATGCATTCTATTTATAAACACAGCAATAATTTTACTCCTGGGCACCAGGCACTGTTCTAGGCACTTTGCATGTACTCATTCACCAGACACGCCCATAACCCAGTCAGAAAGAGACTATATTATCATCTCCACTGTTGCAGATAAGACGAGGACAGCACAGAAAGGTTAAGGAGCTTGCCTCAAGTCGCGGACTCAGAAATGGAGAGGACGTCATTTGCAGCCTGGTTCCACACTCCGCGCTCTTCCTTGCTATGCCTGTGGCCTTGCTACACAGTATTTACACTTTACAAATCAATCGACTACAGAGTACCAAATTTTTCTTAGCACCCAGCAGAGTGCCTAGCATCCAAGGGGCTATCCACTAAATACCTGTGAACTGACTTAATTAACTCAATTAATTCACAGGTGGAACAATGTAATTTTTATTCTCAGTTTCTTAGAAAGGTAACCTGCTCCCAAACACTTAGCAGTTAACTGAACAAGCTTGGACAAAGACCCAGGACACTGTAACTGCAGTGTTCTTTCCATGGGGTCATAGGTGAGGCACAGCACATTCTTTTCTAGTGTGCTCTGATATACAACAGGCATGTAGGAAGAATATATTCATTAATTAAAATCACAGAACACTGCTTACTTTTCCACTTCTTGCATACACATACATGTGACAGCAGTTCCTTATTTGCAACTAACTACAGCAACAAATTCTAACACTTACTTTTTCAATGATGACAAGGGTTTTTCGTCTCTTGTCCCGAACCTGCTTTTCTTTTGTCTCCTAAAAATAAGAAAAGACTATTCAGTGTGAATTCTTTGCCTCTGTTAAAAATAATTTTCTAAGTGTGCATATGTAGTTCCATTTGTGACAATATTGTAAAAGAATCTTAACTCTTTGAAAGTTAATAATCTTGGGCACCTGCGTGGCTCAGCTGGTTAAGCGACTGCCTTCGGCTCAGGTCATGATCCTGGAGTCCCGGGATCGAGTCCCGCATCTGGCTCCCTGCTCAGCAGGGAATCTGCTTCTCCCTCTGACCCTCCCCCCTCTCATGCTCTCTCTTTCATTCTCTCTCAAATAAAGAAATAAAATCTTAAAAAAAAAAAGTTAATAATCTAAAACACCACTAACTGGACAAAGGTCATAGAACAGACTGAACTAACCCACAGAGACTACTGAACTGAATATTTACAGACAGGCAAAAGGTAGTTATAGAATGCAGTAAAGATGCAGATAATCACTGGAAAATCTTAAAACACATAGAAAAACGGTAATTTTTGAAACTGGAATAAACAACCAATGCTGTTTGCAGCCAATTACCCAGTTTAAAGACTCCTGCCACCTCAAATCTAGCCTGGCTGCCTTGGAGAGGAAGGTGTTAGCACCTCAGCCCACCTGCAGGAAACCAGAACACTAGGACACGCCAGGGGGGAGCTCCGAGTTCGACAACACACAACTCCGTTGTGTCTGATTCCCTCCCACAATGACCCCCAGGCAGCAGTGACGACCCAGAGTTTCTTAAACACACAATTCTGTTGATACTTACATCATCCTCACTCCGCGATGTCACTACAGCATCGATCATTTTTCGGGGGTTATTCACACTAGAGACAGTAAGCTTTCCCAAAGAGCCCTCGAACTGCACTGCAAGGACAAAACATTTCCAACAAATAACTCAGCAACGCAGGCAAGGCAGTTTCAAAGACCTTTATAGTCTCCACTCTTTTACAGCCTAACAGTTCAGTATAAAAATCTACGTATCTAATGTGATCTCTTACCCAAATCTATCTTTTCCCATTTTGTGGCTGCAATGATAATAAAAATCTGAAGTATTTCCCCTTTACTATAGGGATACTAGAGATTAGATTTCAAAAAGTTAAGGAATCTCAAGCAATAAAGGATCTAAAAGTCTATCTGCTAAACCACTCATTCCATGGAATAAAGGCAAGCCTCTGCATTTAAGGACAACAGTCCTTATAAATGAGCTTTGAACGTCTCTATATCCAGTCATCTATACAGTTCTATTTATCATATTGGCAGCTCGCTGAATTTCTTTTATTGTGGGCCCAGGGATAAGGACCTTACCTGGCTTATAGGCGTGCTCCAGTTTGGCCACCTGAGGGGTAATGAGCTTGGTGCGCTCCTTTTTCGGGCCTTCACCTTGTACTTCTTCAGCAGCTGACAGTTTCTCCAGTTTTTCAAAGTAATTCTACCACGTGAAGATGATTTCAGTTGCAACACAAGCCCAGAGTATGGCTGCTCTTATCATACATGGTTAGACTGGTGGCAGCAACAACTTGGGACTCTATAAATGTATCGATCTTTAATTTTTTTAATTTTTTATTGTTATGTTAATCACCATACATTACATCATTAGTTCTTGATGTAGTGTTCCATGATTCATTGTTTGTGCATAACACCCAGTGCTCCATGCAGAATGTGCCCTCTTTAATACCCATCACCAGGCTAACCCATCCCCCCACCCTCCTCCCCTCTAGAACCCTAGGTTTGTTTTTCAGAGTCCATCGTCTCTCATGGTTCGTCTCCCCCTCCGGCTTATTCCCCTTCATTCTTCCCCTCCTGCTATTTTCTTTTTCTTTTTTAACATATGTTGCATTATTTGTTTCAGAGGTACAGATCTGTGATTCAACAGTCTTGCATAATTCACAGTGCTCACCATAGCACATACCCTCCCCAATGTCTATCACCCAGCCGCCCCATCCCTCCCACCCCCCACCACTCCAGCAATCCTCAGTTTCCCGAGATTAAGAATTCCTCATACCAGTGAGGTCATATGATACATGTCTTTCTCTGATTGACTTATTTCACTCAGCATAACACCCTCTAGTTCCATCCACGTCGTTGCAAATGGCATCGATCTTTAATTTTTGCTAGACTGCCAGATATCTACTTCTCAAAAAATCCCTACAGAAAAGCCCAACCTCAACGGAAATATCTTTAAAGTTAGACTGCCGATATTTTTAACTGAGAGAACCAGATTATTGATGCCAAAGAGATTTCAAAACATTGGCCCAGGAGCCTCTGTGTGTAAGGAATAAAAGGCATGTAGAGAAACCTTCTAGTCAATAGTGAGAGGCTCTCCATCTTCGGAAGAGGACAGAATTTGCTTAGTCAATTCTGACCCAATTGAATACCACCTCAAAAGAAGATTCTGTCAGTATTTAAGTTGACCGATATTTCCCTGAGTGCCTCACCAGAGTAAAGGACTGGATGACTACCTACCTGGTAATAGAAATCGTCCAGGTAGGGATCAGTGCTCTGCAGCTGCATCATCTGGATTTTAGAGACCCAATCCTTCTCTCGCTGCAGCATGAGGTTGGCATAGGGGTCCTTGCGGAGATGGTCCTGACTGCTCCGGTGACTCCCTCTGTCTCCGGCACCATTGAGACTGCGATGCTGACTGAAAACACACACAAACACAGGGGGCACATTCGCTCCATTTCAGGGCACTCGTTAGGCCTTGTACCAATTCAGGAACAAGCCAGGCCAGTTAAAAAAGATTCCACTTTGTTTTTGCTAGCAAAGGAGGGAAAAGAATTGAATCTAAAGGCGGCGTTAGAGAAGAAAGAGCTGTGCAATACACACTGAAAGAAACAAAACTGAGATGTGAGTGCCTCATCACGTGCTGAGCACTGTCACCCACGCACTTCTGTTTAAGCCCCACAATAACCCTAAGAGGTAGGTGGCTTTATATTCTCCACTGAAGACAACAAACCGAGGCCAAAGAGGTGTGAACACAGGCCAATTTGACTCATCGTCTACACACTTTAACTTGCTGAAAAATCATGAAATACTTCAAATATAGAGAAAAGCCCACATTAAACATTCATTTATCCACCACCCAGACTTAGTGGAAAAAAAAATTTTTTTTTATTTGCCCCAATTTGCCTCAGAGTTTTAAACAGTAATATTAAAGCAACATACTGTTGCATTTAGTTAAGGCTCTCTTGCATGCTGTCTGGATCCTGGTTTCCTGCCTCCCTTCTTTCTCAGAGGAACCACTATCCTGAGTTTGTATGCACTCCCCCCTGAAATGTTTTTTTTTTTTTTAAAGATTTTATTTGAGAGAGTGCTCCTGCACACATGTGCATGCGGCCGGAGGGGCACAGGGAGAGAGAGAGAAGCTCCACACTGAGCACGGAGCCTGATGTGGGGCTTGATCTCACAACTGGGAGACCATGACCTGAGCTGAAACCAAGAGGCAGATGCTTAACCGACTGAGCCTCTCAGGCGCCCCTCCCAGCAATGTTTTTAAGACTCATGACTCACGTATCCACCTTTAAATATTATACAGTATTATTCTGTGTGCCTTTAACTTTTACATAAATGGTACCACAGATGTAAGTCTGCTCCTTGCTTCTTACTCAATGTTGTGCTTTTCACATTTATCTGTGTTGATAGCATACCCAAGTATATACCCAAAAGAACTGCTGGCATGTGGTGTATCCACATTTTCAACCTTATTATTTACTGCCAAATTCTCTCACAAGAGGCTGAGAGAGGCTGAGGCTAACCGATATTCTTGCCAATGACGACAGTGTTGAGACATTTCAAATTTTACTTGTCTGATGATGTAAAATGGTTATCTAATCTTAATCTGTATTTTCCTGATTATAAGCAAGCTTGAAATCTTTTTTTTTTTTGAGTTTTAGATGTACAATATAATGGTTCAATGGTTTTAATTACTGTACTCTTAATCCCCATCACCTATTTCACCCATCCCCCACTCTCCTCCCCTCTGGTCACCATCTGTTTGTTTTCTATAGTTCAGAGTTTTTGTCTCTTTTTCCTTTGTTCTTTTGTTTTGTTTCTTAAATTCCACATATGAGCAAACTCTTATCAGCTTTACTGAGGTATAACTGACATACAAAGAACTATGCATATTTAATGTGTACAATTTTAGAAGTTTGGACATGCAAATACTTGTTACACCATTACCACACATAAGATAATAGATATATTCAACACTCACTAGAGTTTCTGTATCTTCCATTGATTTTTTTGGTGGCAATAACACTTTACATGAATGAGAACCATCCTCTTTATAAATTCTCAAATACATAAAACCATATTGTTAACTTCAGGCACTAGAAGTTCCATATTTTAACACAGTCAAATATATTAATCTTTTCCTTTATGGTTTGCACTTTTTGTCTTATTTTAAAAGCCTGTATTTTTCCCCCTCCGAAAAATATTCTAGAGCTTCTTCGAAAGTAAGAAGGAATTACACACATAGAACCATAAAATTGAAGGTTAAAGAAACCTCAAAGTTATGTTTAATTTTCTTATTTTCTGTATATGAATGATTATAGAATGCCAACCCCATGAAGGCAGGACTTTGACATATTCTTCTTTCAGTCCCCAAAACCTACCACAGTGCCTGATATACAGCCAGGGCTGCACATATAAATACATATTTATATTTGTTGAAAAAAGATTAGATTACAGGCAAAAACAGAGTGGCTGTTGGCTGTATATTAAGACTGAAACATAAGACTAGCTATTATATTTCAAAGTTACCTCTGAGCTGAGATCATAAACAAAGGTAGTTAAGAGTATGGTTAAGAACTTGGTAAGGAGTATAAAATGACTTATAAAAAAATCAGACCTAAATTATATTTCTGATGTATGACAAACAGATTTATAGAATCTTAGAAATTAGTTGATAAAAATCTTGTCATTTAAATCTACTGTATCAGGTCACCTGGGTGGCTCAGCTGGTTAAGCGTCTGACTCTGGATTTCGGTGCAAGTCATGATCTCAGGGTTGTGAGATTAAGCCCCATGTCGGGCTCTGTCCTGTGGAGGCTGCTTAAGATTCTCTCCCCTCCCCCACATCCCACTCTCTCTCAAAAAATGAAAAAAAAATTAAAAGCTAGTGCATCAAAAACATAAAATGACAGCATATATGATCTTCTTTACCAATAACAAACTTAATACTAATTAAATTTACTTAAAAAGTAAACTAAATTAGTAGCACCTTGTTACACTGTCAAAATTAAAAGTTGAATTAAGAAACCACCAAGGAGCTGGATGAGTACTTACTTTAATTTTTTTTAAAGATTTTATTTCTTTGACAGAGAGAGCAACAGCAAGGGAACACAAGCAGGGGGAGTGGGAGAAGGAGGAGCAGGCCTCCCACGGAGCAGGGAGCCCGATGTGGGGCTCGATCCCAGGACCCTGGGATCATGACCTGAGCTGAAGGCAGACACTTAACAACTGAGCCACCCAGCTGCCCCGAGTACTTACTTTCTGTTCTGTTGCTGTCTCTGATGCAAGAGCCGACGATGCTGTGGATGGAGGTGAGTTGTGTCTGGTCTAAACATTGGGGCCTGAGATCTGAGAAAAAAGGGAAAGATTTTTAATTCTGTTCTGTGATCTGAAGTTTTAGAGAATGTTGTCAGTATAGGATAACTTCACACAAGTGCACTCAAGGGAATGTTCAAGTCTATTCTCAGATCATCTTTCAGAAGGAAAAGACTGTTACATTTCTACATGTCCTCTACAAAGACTAATTAATTCTCAACTCCTAAGAAGAGGATCATAAAATTTGAGTGAATTAGCAGTGAAGCAGAACTATCTTCTTCTTCCTCCTAACTGTAAACAGAAGTCTCTTAAAAGATTTAATGTAGTTAAGTTTTAAGATTTAAGATTTAATGTAGTTTAGTTTCAACTATTTGGGAATCACATTGAAAATGTATGTGTGATGGTCAATTTATGTCAACTTGGCCATAGGCTATGGTGCCCAGTTGTTTGGTCAAACACTAGTCTAGATGTTGCTGTGAAGGTATTTTGTAGATGTCATTAAGAAAAAAGAGGACCTTTGAAAATGTGGGTGGTTTTCACCCAACCAGTGCGAGGCAGTAAGAACAAAAACTGGTATTTCCCAGACAAGAAGGAATTCTGCCTCAAGCCTAAACACAGACGTGCTGCCTGAGTTTCTAACCTGCCAGCCTGCCCTACAAATTTCAGACTCAAGACTGCAAATCCAACTCTTATCTGAATTTCCACTTTGTTGGCCTGCTTTATTCATTCCTTAAATCTTTTCGTTAAAGTTTTATGTATGTGCATATATACATATATATGTGTGTGTACACATATATTTCATTGGTTCTGTCTCTCTGAGGAATCCTGATACGATATAACATGTAATAAAATACAATTTCACTAGAAGCAGGAATCCGAACCCATTATAAAACCAGATGAGAAGTGTGCAACTTAGCTAGCACTGAGATGAGCTGACTACTTAGCATCTACATCTCTGGTCCTTAGCATATGGTAATTCTTGTTAAATGATAAGCACTTTGTGCACCTGTGTGTTTGTAAAATGGATATAAAGTGAGACCTAAGAAATGTCAGAAGAAATAAAAGATGTAATTAACTAGCAATATGCAAATTACACAGGAAGCACGTGACTTTAGTGAAATGTTAATTCATAAGAATGCCTGAAGACTGTCAAAACATTTTTGTGTTTGATGAGTAGATGATCGAGTAACATTTCAAAACACACCCCTTGCAGACATGGAGGCCTCACTGACAAAGAGCCTTGGGCGACTGATGGGTCAACAGTGGCATTAGTTTGCACACCTTAGGTTTTGCAGGTGCGGCCCTGGGCCAGGGGAGTGCTGGGGCGGAGGCGGCGGAGCGGCAGGGGGCGCAGCACTAAAGAAGGCACGGAAGCCAGGTGCTGGGGGAAGCACCTGCCCTACTCGCCCTTGCAGCAACTTGGGATTCATGGCAGCAAGCGGACTACCAACAAATCCAGGGACCCGTGCAAACTGGCTGGGAGACATCCGTCCAGGTGGTAGCTAGAAAGAGGGACAAGATCTCAGATTTAGTGAATCAGCAAGGCCTCTTGCTTTTATCCACAGAAAAGTGAATACTGTTTCCATCAGTAACTTTGTTTGAAAAAGTGAAGGAAAAAGTAAGAGGCAGTAGAGCCTGATTAACAGCAAAGAGAGATGTCACCTATGAATGTCAGGAAAGTAAGAAAGCTCTTCATGCATTCGGCTCATCACAGGCTTACCTGTGCTCCTCCAAGAAGCTGTGCTCTCTGGAGGGGGCTGAGAACAGGAGGAACACTAGGAGGGAAAGGGTGACCGAGTAGGGAAGAATTCTAAGAAAAAAAAAAAAAAGACAAAAAATTATACACAATCTGTGAAATAGGTAAATCGATATAATAAAGGAATTTAGTAGGAATGCAGAATAAACTTGGATATAAAAATGCCCAAACTGTATCGTCAAGCTGTCTATGAAAGTAATATGAAAAAGAGCAATGCTATAAATCAGGAAGCACTATGATCATGTAACCTGAAGAAGGAGGCGGTAGGATGAGGGAATGAAATAGCAGGAAACCAGATGACCATGCTGGGTGTGAATTTTTAAAGATTAAAAAAAAAAACAACTCAGGTATGAAACAACTGAACATGATGAACGATGGCTTCTGACCTGGGGACCCTAAGATCCAGAAATTCAAGTATGGAGACTATAAAAAGCACAACTAATTTAGGAGATGTCTATACACTAGTAGCGATCAGGAACCATATGCTGCACGTTTTCATTAGGTTGTGAAGGGACGTACCGGGACACTGCAGAGCTGGTTTGGAGATACTCTGTCACCATAGGGAGCAGGATAACGTGGTGGCATCGGGGGTCGGACATGAACAGGCTTCGGACACAGGATCTATCAGGACAAATATATACACAACTACACTCAATGAAGTCAGTTTTTCCTCCACCTACACTCCCTCCCCTCAAGTACTGGTAGAGACACAGAACTCAATGCAAAGCCCTACTTCTAAGCAAATTGCTATGGCTATGGGTTCACAAAAGAACCTTTGGTCACTTCTCGTAAACACCAAGCACCGTGCCACTTGTAACTGAGGAAGATTTAGCTAATTCTCCAGTTATCCCCACCCTTCCATGCTATCTGAGGGAGGTACCAACAGATATTCTGATTTGCAAATTCTCTGCAAGAGGATATTATTTTGGTAGCAGTGAGGGAGAAGGAATGATAAGAAAGCTGGAGGATTAACTAAGTCCTATTCTGAAGCCCCTGTGATATGGCCGCCATGCTCAGCTCCTTTGTGATACATTGTGACTCCACCATTTCATAGAATACTGAGCCTAACTAGGCCATACCAACACCACCCTCCCCCCATACCTTCCAAATTGGCCTTCCTTTTCAGCTGCTGGTTTCAGGTGGAGGAAAGTCTATGGAACAGGACTGCACAGGCTCTAGGGAAAGCAGGGATATCTTAAAGGTAAAAAGGGATGTGGACAATGCTGTGTGTCCCCACTCCCCCCGGCTGTCAGTTACCTCTCTGCCAATGTTGTGGGCAGCCAGCAAAACACTTGGAAAAGGATATATACACTACATGTGGCTAACTACCCTTTTTCTCACCCAATTAAAAGGCAGCAGCAACAGGAGCAGCACCAGCAAAGGGCATTAGGGAATGTGTCTCTTATTTGTACTACCTTCTCCTCTAATTGGCTATTTCTCTTTCTCATCTAATGCCTACCCAAAACTTCCACCCTCCTCCCAGCATTGCCAACTTCCCAAATAGTTTTGCCCAGATTCCCAATATCCTGGGCTGAGTGCCTGTTAATGAGAGGTACCTGTTGGTTGAAGCTGGGTACAGCCATCTGCTTAGGTGGGGTGCCTATGGGGACGGCTCTAACAGGAGGACTCCCAATGATAGGTGAAGTTGACCGCCGTGGTAATGCGCGCTCAGAAAGGTCTCGATCATCTTCTGGACCCTGTGGGGGCCTCTGAGGCAGGGCATATTCTAATACAGACACCGTAGGCATTTCCTAATTGAGGAAATAGTTAAAAAAAAAAAAAAAAAGAGAGAGAGAAAATTAGCCCACAGCCACCTTAAAATGTTTTAATAATCTGTACAGATTCCAAAATCATCTTGAGAGATTATTTTAAAATTTTAATTTTATTTCACATCCAGTAACATTCCCTCTCTTTCGTGTACAGTCCTCTGAATTTTGATAAATACATAGATTCATGGATCTACTGCCACGATCAAGAACAGAGCAGTTTGGTTACTCCCTTAGCAGTCAAGCCCTCCCACCACCTCCAACCATTGGTAGATACTGATCTGGTCTCCATTCCTATGGTTTCGCCTAGAAATGACTTAAGAAATTTGAATTATAAGCTAACAAATTTGAATTCTAATGGCTCCGTTTCAACCTTTCAAAATAAAGCACAGTCAAGTGAGCATTGCCTGGAGGCTGAGCAAGTGTACAGTCAACCATTGTTGATGTTTGTACGTCTCTGTACAAACCACGTACAGCTATGAGCAGGAGGTTAAGTGATCAACACAGTAACAGCAAATGACATACATCTCCACGTTGTTTCAGTAAGGAAAGGATCAAGACAGGAGTTTTTGGATACTAGGAATTTGTATAAAGAGAAAATGTTTAATACCTGAGCAAGGAGTGGCCCTCGGATTCGTCTCAGAACTTCAGATCCATCCCAGATGCTGGAATTGAGACTTCCTGGTTGGGGCTAACAAAACAGGAAAACACATACACAAAGTCTGGAACAGTGAGAGCTTTCTGGACGATTTACCTGCTTTCGGTGAACAAGGCTCCGAAAGAGTCTCAACTGCTTGAGAAGACGAAATTATAGTGTTCCAGAATATGTATTATTCCCCACCTTCAACTGCTGTGATCAGGAATTATATTAACAGTTTTCTATGGTATATGCAAGTTTCTCAGGGTAGCAGATGAAACAAAATGGCACAGCTCAATACTTCACCTTAATTACTAGTCTGCGATAGTTCTCAAATCAGAGTAACTTACTCACTTGCAGAACTGGCCTGGTCTGCACTGCCCTCATGATAGCTGGATCTTCTAGCTCATTTTCAATCACCATCTTACTGAGCCTTTCTGCCAGATTCTCCTCATGGTCACCCAACAAGTCCATCTCATCCCTTTCTCCATTGCCTGTTTGTTCATTAACTGCCACTGGCAGCTTCTCTTCCAATTCAGCCAGGCGCTCATGTGCTTCCTGCCAATCATCATCTGTAAGGAAATCATAAGAAATATAGTTCATACTGAGACTAGAAGTTTTATGAAATTCTTTTGTTAACCAAATGAATGATTCTAACTTTAGAAGATAGTAAATTTCCACTTAGAGACATGAAATAAGATTTAAACTAAGGGGCATAGGAAAGTGGGCTTTTCACTATTAAGAACTAATAACATCATACCAGGAATATAACTCAAGCACTTAGAGTGATAAAGCTTAATACGTTATCAGTGGTATCCAAACTGTATTCTGAAAACAATTTCTAAACTGGTGATAGGTATGTACACGACAACCTGTTGGTTCTGAGATACTTTTTTTTTTTTTGAGGATTTTATTTATTTGTGAGAGAGAGAGAGAGAGAGAGAGAGAGTGTGTGCGAGTGCACAAGCAGGGGGAGTGGCAGGCAGAGGAAGCAGGCTCCCCACTGAGCAAGGAGCCTGATGAGGGACTCAATTCCAGGATCCTGGGATCATGACCTGAGCCAAAGGCAGACGCTTAACTGATGAGTCACCCAGGCATCCCTGGTTTTGAGAGTCTATGACATATCAGGCAAAAAAGTTAAAACTCACTGCATTAGCATACACGTTCTTTTAGATTATACCTCCATCTTCTTTACACGCTCTCAAATCCATTTCATTCATTCAATTAATATGTGTTGAGCACCTATTATGTGTTAATGTTTTAGGGACATGGGATAGATCAGTGTACAAAAGACATAGAGATCCCTGGCCTCTTGCAACTTTCCTTCAAGCAGGGAAGAGACGGATAATAGACAATAAATGTAACAAATAAATAAATTAGATACTCTATCAGGAAATGAAATGCTATAGGCATATGGAGGAAAAGCAGGTTGAAAACTTTAAATGGGATGGTCAGAGGTACACCTCATCGTGAGGGTGACATCTGAGCAAAGATTCAAGGGTAAGATAGTTAGCCATGTGGATTATCTGGGAGAAAAGTGTTCCACACAGAGTGACAGTCTGTAGAAAGGACTTAAAGATGAGTGATGATTTTGAGAGACAGCAAGGACTGCGTCTGGATTGGAATGATCGAGGAGGAAGAGCAGGAAAAAAATGAGGCCAAGTAGGTAGTAGGAAGGAGCTCCTTCTGGGTCTTTTGGGTCACTCTGACTGAAATGGGGGGCCACTGGAGGTTTTGATATGGCTTGACTTTTTGAAAGAAACAGTCTGGCTGCTTTATTGAGAACAGATTCGGGATGTGGGCGGTGAGCGGGGAAAGGAGCAGAAACACTGGAAGCATGGAGGCCTGCCAGGTGGCTACTGTAGCAACGCCGGGGCAAAGGTGATGGTGACCTGGACCTGTGTCTGGTCCTTTTCCATGTTAACAACACTCTGGCTATCCCTGTACACTCCTATACAGTCTGTAGCACTGGCACTCACTTGTCTTCTCACTTTGTATGCCAATGCAGCTTTATTTTTGAGTCCTGCCACAGCATAGGTAAAAATCTTCACAACCCTCCATCAGCTTCTCTAGAACTAGACCTTATTTCCATCACTCTGTCATTCCAGTGCTCCTTCATCTCACCGCTCCATTCTGCTTCCACTGGAAAAGCTCTACGCACTATTTTGCTCCTTTTGGCATTCAAATTCAGATATCTTTCCCTCCTCATGGAAGCTTTCCCTAAATAATCTTTTCATTTTAATGCTATCTTCACCTCATCTAAACATGCAAGACTTTCAAACTCACAAAAACCCCATGAGACTTCCAGATGTATAATTTGGTATGATGAGAACCACTGTCTAGTCTTTGGGCACTGCGGTATATTTGAATGTACTATTTGTGGTAAAGAAAAAAACTCACTTTAGATGAAAATTACAGTATTAATTTATCAGTTATCTGGAAAAATATTCTTAGTGTTATTAAAAATCAATTGTACTGGGTGTTATATGCAACTAATGAATCACTGAACACTACATCAAAAACTAATGATGTACTATATGTCGGCTAGTTGAATTTAAATTAAAAAAATAAATAAATCAATTGTGACATTAACATTTGTGTCATCTTTGCTAAGGAAGAGTAAGCTGAGCACGTTTTTACAGGATAGATTGTTTGTTGCAATTTTACTAACTCAGTGATGCCAAAAAAAATGGGGACTCTATAATCCTGAATGAGGGGATTTTTTTTTTTACATTTATTTCCCCAATTTAAGAAGTTAATTTGTTAGTGGTTTGCTCTAAGGCAGAAGAGTTCTTAAACTTGCGTTGTCTTCATTTACCACGTCCCATACTCATGCTTACTAAGTTTATCAGATCCTACCAAAAATGAATAGTTTGTCCTTAATTTAAAAACACTGGTTAAATAGCCATATTCTGTGAGAATGGCTCTGTTTCAAAAATGTAAGCAAAGGATTCTATGCCACAGAATCCCATCATTACCATTTTAGGTTTTCCTTGCTCTTGTGAAAACTCATGTGAAGCAATATGCCAAGAGATCACACGTCCTTACTATTAGAGGATATTTCATTTGTATCTTTTTCAAATGACCTAAAAATAAAGTTACTTAGATATGCCAACGCTTGACCTCAATCCACAATGGTCAGAATGATAAAGGGTAGGCAAAGGAATACCAGAGAAATGAAGAAAAAGAAGTATTTGTTTTCCTTCAACTAATTAATCTATACCCTGATGTGACAGGTTACTCAATCCACCCACACACACCCCCCCACCAGCTGCTGTCTATCTCAGGAATATTTCTGAATACACACAACATGAAAAGGAAGTACAGGTGATTTAATTTTAAGGCAACCTAACTCCCTAAAGATTATAGCAGCTATCAATAAAAGGGAAGTGGAAAGAATGGGGAGCCCTTCCAAGCAGAGGCAGGAGATCCCAGAGATTCCTCAAGGACTGTTTTGAGGACTGATTCCTCAAGGTAGTTTACCCTGATTGTATTTATAGTTACTTCACCTCTCTCATACTTTCCTTCCACATTTGTTAAATGAAGATAGTAACAGTACCTACCTCACTGGGTTCTTGTGAGGATTAATAATAAATATAAAACATTTAGAATGGTACCTGGCAAATAATAAGTACTCTGTAAGTGTAAACTTTTATTTTTAGAGAATGAGTTGAGATTACCGTGGCCATTTACTGCTCTAAGATGTAAACATTTTTCCACGGAGAAGACACGGACTAGTTTCTTTTTTGTTTTTTTTTAAGATTTTATTTATTTATTTCAGAGAGAATGAGAGAGAGAGAGCACATGAGAGTGGGGAGGGTCAGAAAGAGAAGCAGACTCCCTGCTGAGCAGGGAGCCCGACGCAGGACTCGATCCTGGGACTCCAGGATCATGACCTGAGCCAAAGGCAGTCGCTTAACCAACTGAGCCACCCAGGCACCCAAGGACTATTTAAAAAATTTTTTTTATTGTTATGTTAATCATCATACATTACATCATTAGTTTTTGATGTAGTGTTCCATGATTCATTGTTTGTGTATAACATCCAGTGCTCCACGCAGAGCGTGCCCTCTTTAATACCCATCACCAGGCTAACCCATCCCCCCACCCCCCTCCCCTCTAGAACCCTCAGTTTGTTTTTCAGAGTCCATCGTCTCTCATGGTTCGTCTCCCCCTCCGATTTCCCCCCTTCATTCTTCCCCTCCTTTCTTTTTTTTTTTTTAACATATATTGCATTATTTGTTTCAGAGGTACAGATCTGTGATTCAACAGTCTTGCACAATTCACAGCACTCGCCATAGCAGACACCCTCCCCAATGTCTATCACCCTGCCACCCCATCCCTCCCACCCCCCCACCACTCCAGCAACCCTCAGTTTGTTTCCTGAGATTAAGAATTCCTCATATCAGTGGGCGCCTGGGTGGCTCAGTTGGTTAAGCGACTGCCTTCGGCTCAGGTCATGATCCTGGAGTTCCGGGATCGAGTCCCACGTCGGGCTCCCCGCTCAGCGGGGAGTCTGCTTCTCCCTCTGACCCTCCCCCCTCTCATGCTCTCTCTCTCTCTCTCTCATTCTCTCTCTCAAATAAATAAATAAAATCTTAAAAAAAAAAAAAGAATTCCTCATATCAGTGAGGTCATATGATACATGTCTTTCTCTGATTGACTTATTTCACTCAGCATAACACCCTCCAGTTCCATCCACGCCAAGGACTAGTTTCTTAAGGAAAGATTGACATCAGAGCATTAGTAGCCAGTGACTTAAAATAACTACTAACAAGTATCATTCAAAACACCCACTCTTTGAGTTAAAAACTATCAAACCATAACATATGTCAAAGGTCTGACATTTTACCTCCTGGTTTAAATTCTTTACACCAGCTGTCTATCTACCTGTATGGTGCATTAAACAAATCACAGGCTGACTTAGCAATTTTTTTTTAGTAAACAAATATGTACAATATTTATATCAAGATATTATGAAGAATTAAGTTTTTTTTAAAAAAGATTTTACTTATTTGAGAGAGCGAGCGAGCTCACGCACATGCACAAGTGCGTGAGAGCATGAGTGCGGGGGGGGGGATGTGTGGGTGCGGAGTTGGGGGAGGGTAGAGGAAGAGGGACAAGCAGACCAAGCAGACTCTGCACTGAGCAGGGAGCCAGCCATGGGACTTGGTTCCAGGACCCGGAGATCACGACCTGTGCCGGAGTCAGACACTCAACCGACTGAGCCACCCAGGCGCCCCTGAAGAATTAAGATTTTAATTTTAGGGGCACTTGGGTGGCTCAGTCAGTTAAGTGTCCAACTCTTGATTTTGGCTCAGGGTCCTGAGATCGAGCCCCGCACTGGGCTCTGCACTGAGCGTGGAGCCTGCTTAAGATTCTCTCTCTCCCTTTACCCGCCCCCACTCATGTGCATACGCTCACTCTCTCTCTCTCTCCCCCTAAGAAAGATTTTAACTTTATAATTCATATATAAGGATTCATATTCGGAAATTTTTTCTCCATTATAAACTTTGTTGACCAAGAAAAGTCTTCCTTAATCACTTATGCCCTAGGGTACAAAGTGGGCTAACCATATGCTACTTCACTGCCTTTACTTTTTACTACCTGTTCTTGTACCGTGTAACCCTAGGGGCTTTTTCAATGTGTGTGAACTTTTCTTTTTCCCACCATATCGCATACGGTTTTGTACACTCTAATGTCCTTTTAAGGCAATATTTTCCCCAACTTGTGAGGAACACAGAAGCAGAAAAAGATTGTCCATAGCATGTTGGAAGTCAATGAGAAGAGATGAGATTATTTCTCTTCTGTCCAGGTTCAAAACTGAGGACATCTTAGTATGCCATCTCATTTTAATATAATATCTATAGATCAATTCCATCAACTTTATTTAATCCTGAGGAATTTGCTAAAAAAATAATATTCAGTATTATTCAAATAATATTCAGATTCCTTTTCTTTTAAAAGAAAAGGAGTTCTAGAAACAAGCAATGTTTGTAACTTCTATTGTATCCTATAGGTTATTACTAAACTAACTTCCAAAAACAATTTGCAATTCGCATCAGTTCCTTGCATTTGCAATTCTATTCTACATCTCTTTCCCAGTGATCTCCACGGAGAGAGAACAGCATCTTAGATCATGTCATCCTCTTGGAGGCTCTCATCTCCTAAACTATGGCTATGATCCAAAAGGTCTTTGGTTTCCTTCTGTAGTCAGTCTCGCTTCTACCTTAAGTGCTTCTCTTGCTGCTCCTGAATAGTGGCAGTTTTAATCTCTACTGAATTTTGTAAACCTTGACTAACAATACTATGCTTTATCATTTTTTCCAGTTAATTCAGCTCAGTCTAAGTTTTAATAAATTCAAGCTATTCACATCATTGCAAAATGAGTAACCATTATCACACCTTTAAGACCTTTTATTTGCTTTTGATATTCAACATCTTAAGATCAGTCACTATTGTGAAATTTCCTCTTGCTACTTAACTTTGAATATTTGCTGCATAGACAGAAATGCTGATTCCAAAGAAATCACATATATTTACACATTCCAACAGAAACAGTTATTGCCACTTTTCAACACCAATGGTTAAAGCAAAAATATTTGCATTAACTCTTACCTACTTTTTTTGAAAATACATTTTATTAGTATATTTGCTCTAGGAGGTCTAATTCTCCAACTTTATCATATAAAATTGTTGCCTAAGTTTCCCATTTTAGAGTACTATAACTCTGAGCCATGTTAAGTTTAGTCTGGCTCTTTAATTTTTTTACCCTTTAACAACTCCTAAAATATTTATCTACATCTTGGGATGGGAAAATTTCATCTGTGCACAACACTTTTCTAACTTAAGAAGACTTCCTATACCACAATTCTTAGAATAAAATTCTTTTTATTTTATTGATGATACTATGTAAGGCAATAGTGGGGTCATGCAATACACCAATGGTTAACTGAGTTTTAAAACATACACACCCAAGTCCAAGTTTTCTTTTAGTCTACTAGTTTTCCAAAAGTTACATGTTCCACAAATAAAAATTTCCTTCTTCTAGGATTATTTTAAAATCTTTATAAGATGGCTACTTGTCTAACCATTTGCATGCCTTATAGCATCAACCTAGAGCCATAGATAATATAGCTGGAAGGCACAGGGCTCAGAGAACATCTGGTTTTATATATAAATGAGGCAAAAAAGGGGCCCAGGGGATTGAGATAGATGCTTCCAGTGAAGACTGAACTATTCTGAGACCAAGAATAGAATAGTTTGCTCAATTTGTGAATGTAGTTACTCCTACTAAGACAAAGCGCTTACAAAAAAGAACATTTGAAGAGCAAGAGACCAAGATGACATTATAAGAGAAAGATGTCACTTACCAACGGCACCTGACCCAAATGTATCATCATTGAATTGATCAATCTCTTCATCTTCTTCTCCCAAGCCCTGAAATGCATCTTCATCTTCATCCAGAGGACAATCCTCTAAAGACTAAAAAAAAGAGAAAAGAGATTAGCTATTCATGAAGTTCACACCTTCATTTAAAAAATGTTCATTTTATCTTCCCAATCATCAGAATAGCTTATGACCTCTTATAAAGACAGCATTTTTTCTACCCCCAATTTCACTGACATTGGAAAATGGCAGTATCTTCTTTCAGTTTCTTTTCCCAAACACTCCATTTCTCTATCAAGAATCTAATAACAGTATTTTTCTTTCTTTTTTTTTAAAGATTCTATTTATTTGACAGAAGAGAGACACAGCGAGAGAGGGAACACAAGCAGGGGGAGTGGGAGAGGGAGAAGCAGGCTTCCCATGGAGCAGGGAGCCTGATGCAGGGCTCGATCCCAGGACCCTGGGATCATGACCTGAGCCGAAGGCAGACGCTCAACGCTTAACAACTGAGCCACCCAGGCGCCCCTAATAATAGTATTTCTTCATGCAACCAAGGAATTAGGCCCCCAACTTTCTTGACATCACTGGTTAGAATAGTAATGACAACTCAAAATGCACACTTTATCATTATTTTGAGTTTTATGTATATTTTTCAACAAAAGTATCATGTTCCTCATTTTCATGTCAAAATTTCAACTATTATGTCCTTTTAAAGCTTTCTCTTCCTCTCCCCCCCCCCCCCCCCCGTTTTCTGTAGGCCCAAACTCTGGTGATGAAACAGAAAGCTAAATTTTCAACCCCAATTAAGTGAACTCTGGAAAAGCTGTGATATGGTGAGTTCAAGTTTTGGCCCCATTCTTACAAGTGGTGCAAACTTGATTAAGTCATATTCTGGTTAACTCATTAAATACCTCTTAAGTACCTACTGTGTCTCCAGCTCCGTGTTAGGCTCTGAGTGGTAACAAAGGGACAATACCTTAGAGAGTTGTGAGGATTAAATGAGGCAAAGGTTTGGCAAAGATTATAGATTGCTAAACAATGCTAGTTATCACCACAATAATTTAGGTCTATTCTATTTTAAATATTACCCCGCTCCACTTCAGTTTTCAACTAATTTCTTATTTTCCAAGTTCTCTTTTCTTTTGGCTACTCTGCCTACTGCACCTCATCATCTCCATGTTTACATCAAGTCAGTTTGGTCTTGAACCGTTCCTATCAAGTACATGTGTCCCAAGTTTTCAAAGACTCAGAATCACAATACCACATATCAACAGGCAGGTCTGTGATACACCTTGCCAGGCAACTTCCTTTAAATAGGCTTTCCCAAAAGCAAGGTTAGGCCGAAAGGCCATTCTACCCGTCTTAAGCCCTTCCAAACTTCCACAAAGCAGGCATACAACTGTCTCCACAGCAGAGGCAACTTCCAGCTGCACTCCTTTCCAAATCACAAAGATCTACTTAGCCAAATCACTGCTTTTTTAAATTATAAAGACTCTTAGGGATCACCCAGAGCAGCCCTTTCAGTCTACAAATGTAGAAACTTTCTATCAGGAGACTAAGAGTAGCTCAAGGTCATACAGTGAGTTAGTGGCAGGGTCAGGACTCTAGACTATTGCTACATTCCCGGGATGGTCACCAAACCCACGTCTCTCTCCACTCGCCCAGAACTTCCGCGGGACACGCCCCCTCCCAACTCGGAGCCCTCTTTGGTAAACAGTCTCAGGCCCCAGTAAAGGGCAAGTCCAGCTCCCCCCCCCCCCCCAACCCGCTGGGTGCCCGTGCGGACGGGTGTGTGTGTAATTGGAGGGGAGCTGGTTCCGGGTCCAGGGCGGGAAACGTGTCTCTAGGCTTTCCTGGGAGACTCTCCCTCAAGAGCCAGGGGGTGGGTGCAACGCTCTCCCCTTCACGACTCCTCCCGGGATGGGGGTGGGGGATGGTCTTGTTACAGCACTTAACGGACGCTCCCCACCTCAAAACAGAGGCCAACTCTCCCCAGCGGTAACTGATAGGACAGTCCCGCCCCTGTCGGGACTGGAGCCGGCTCACCGCCTTCGGATTAAACCCGCGACCCCAGGCCCCACGCGTTCTACTCGGTCCCCGGGGTCCCGCTGCCAGCCCCTCCTTCCCCAGGGGCGCGGGACGGACGCGCGGGGGGTGAGAGAGGAAAGGGGGCGCGGGAGGGAGGGAGGGGTCACTTCCGGTCGCAAGAGCTCACCTCGTAGCGGAACATTCTTGGGGAAGGGGGGAGGGAGCGGGGAGGGGAGTGGGGGAGGGAGGGAAGAAGCGCTGACTCCCCGGTCCTCCGCTCGCGGGTCCTCCACCGGCTCGCGACCCCTGGCCGCCGCCGTACGCCGGAGCGTGCGTGGGAACGTGCACAGGCGCGCCTCGGGGAGGGCGGCAGCCCCGCTCCGCGCCCTGAGCGGCGGCTGCGCGGGGACAGATTTCGCGTCCCGCTTCCTAGTCTCAGCGGCGGGAAGGAGGTCCCGTGGAGAGAGACTGCGCACGCGCCGCCCGTCGGGGGCTTCCTCGCGAGCCGGACTCGCAGCTCCGCCCCTCGGCTTCTTTGCGCCCGCCCCGCGCTCAGGTCCGAGTCACGAGTTTTCCGTCACCGACGGGGCGGAGAAAACCCCTGTGATTGTCACAGGATATGGCTTTGGGGAGACCGAGGCTGAGCCCGGGCTGGGAGAAATGGAGGTTCCTGGGCTGTTTTTCCAGCGACCAGCACGGTCTTCGGGGGGCTCTGCTGTCCTCGCGATACACCAGGCGCGGAGTAGAGGGGGAAAAGCCCGACAGATGCAGCTCATCGAAAGGGGCTGAATTCGTCGCCACTTTGAGCCGCATGTCACCCGCTGAATCCACAGCAGGTCGGGGCTGTGATTTATGTGTCTCGAGGTGATGACGGCGCCTGGTTTTTATAAAAAGCGGAGGCTTGTTCCGGGAGGTTCAACCAGGGTGATATTTTTAGGCGCCAGGCGCTCCGGGCACGTGGCGCCCGGGAGCCAGAAAGGGCAGCGCGGCCGTGGGCAGCAAGGTCATCGAGGCCGCGGAGCGCCACCACGGCTGCGCCGCTGGGGGACACCACCTCCCAAGCGGACCGCGCCCAGGAAAGAGTTTGTCCTGGTTATAAGCCTCCGCACCCAGGTTCCAGGAGTCTGATGGTTCGCCACCTGTGCTGGCACCGCCCAGGCCCTTTCGGCCCGTTGAGCTCACGGCACTCTCTCTTTTCCCGTAAGAACTAAACTTCAACCGTGAAGAATTAATTCCTGTGCATTTCGCAACTCCTTTCTCCGCGTGTCTGAAAATGCAGCCTGGCCTAGGGATGGCATACAGTAAATTCCTCACATACTAATCAGAGTCTGAGTCTGGACACTTTGGATTTGGAAATAGAAATTCTGGGTGGGAATCGGTGCTTTGTCACTGGCCATCAGATTTTGGGCAAGTTCTCTAAACATCTCTGAGCCGTAATTTCTTTGTAAAATGGGTTGAATGGTACCTGCCTCACAGAGTAAGTGGTTCAATGGCATGATGATGTTAATGTTACTAATAATGATTGAAATCTGCCTGGCATTCTGCTATGTGCTGTATATGGATTATCTTATTAAATCCTTCCTTATGCCAACCCCACGAGGTAGGTACTATTATTTTCTCTATTTTGTAAGTGAGGAACCAGAGGATTAGAGATGTTAAGTAATTTGCCCCAAACAACCCAATGGCAAGTAGCAAAGCTGGCAACTGGGGCCTCTCTCATTCCAAAAACCTAGTATCTGAAGCACTATGATAATTTAACAAAAGCAAGTGCTTACGTGGACCGGGCCTGAACCTTAAAGAGTAGCAGGGGGAGGATAAGATGATTGTTGGGTTTCGGGCATGCACTGAACATTACAAAGTAGTATTAGGTAACAGCAAGTCTTAACAATGACCAAAGAATCTGTACTATATAGACCAGGGGTTGGAAACTATGACTCCTGGCTGGATCAGGCCCGTTGCCTGCCTTTCTAAGTAAAGTTTTGTTGGAATAGTCACTATCATTTATTTATAAATTGTCTTTGGTTGCTTTAGGGCAATGAAGGCAGAGATTAGTACTTAGAGTGGAGACCATTAAGCAAGCAAAGCCTAAAATATTTACTAACTGGCTCTTTATGGAAAATGTTTGCTAATCCTTGATACAAATCATGTTTCTCATCACTGTGTTAGAAATCAGTTGTTAAAAAAAATCTCTAATTCATGGACTAAAGAAAATATAATGGCAAGCAGAAAATGTTTAGAACTGAATGATAAGGGGCGCCTGGGTGGCTCAGTTGGTTGAGCGACTGCCTTTGGCTCAGGTCATGATCCTGGAGTCCCTGGATTGAGTCCCGCATCGGGCTCCCTGCTCAGCAAGGAGCCTGCTTCTCCCTCTGACCCTCCCCCCTCTCATGTACTCTCTCTCTCTCTCATTCTCACTCTCTCAAATAAATAAATCTTTAAAAAAAACCTGAATGATAAAACATTAAGACTTTCAGGATATAGGTAAGGCAGTTTATAAAGGAAAATAGGAAAGTCTGAATATAAATGAAGTGGGTAAACTCGGGAAAGAAAGAAATAATAAGCAGTATTTAAAGAAACAGAAGTCAAGGTGTCATAGAGAGGATTAACAAAATTATCCATTTTTTCTCACCTAACACCTGTTTGTGAGGGAGATTGAGAGTTCCTTTAAGAGAATAATGCATTTTTTGTGTGTGTGTGTGTGTGTAGTAGATCCTATGTTAAGATGGGGAGGGTAACAAATTCTCTCACAAGTGATTCTTTAGAAATAAGTATGGTGCCTCTGGAGAGTGTCCTTTTGGGTGGGTGAAAGAAAGTCTCTCTTGCATGCCAGGTAGGTAGAAGAGGCTTTGACAGATGAGAGAGGGCCTCAGTTAGACAAAGCTACTGCGTTTTCTTTAGCACTGTCTGTCCTTTCTCCAAAAGCTACAAATAATCCCTTGTGGTATTTATAGGCTCTATACATTCTTTTAAAAAAATTGAGGCAAAACAATCCATTTTCTTGTGAGACTATTTTAGATGGCATTAATTTTCATTAAGTAATGTGCAGCTCTAAATCAGTGGTTCTCTGCCTCATCAAGAGTGCTAATTAAAACACTGCTGGGCCTCATCCCCAGAGTTTCTGATTCAGTAGGTCTGAAGTAGGACCTGAGAATTAATTGCATTTATAACAAATTCTAGGTGCTGCTGATGCCACTGGTTCTACTTTGAGAATCATTGCTTTAAGGCATAAAACATGAATGCAAAGTGTTATAGAGAAGGGGAAAGAGTGATGGGCTGCCCAGTAGGTCATTTTTCATGAAGCCAACAAAGTTGCAGTACTGTGTTCGTCCTGGAGGTTCTAAGAGAGCATCTGTTTCCTTACCTGTTCTTAGCTTCTAGAGGTTGCTTGCATTCCTTGGCTGGTAGCCCCGTCCTCCCATTTTCAAAGCCAGCAGCCGAGCATCTTTCAAACTCTTTCTCTCATCCTCTCCTTCTGTTATGACATTTTTCTCTCCCACCCTCCTGCTTCCCTCTTATAAAGACTGTGATAACAGTGGGGGCATCTGGATAATCCAGGATAATTTCCCCATCTCAAAATCCTCAATCACATCTGCAAAATCCCCTTTACCGCATAAAGTAACTTTTTCATGGGTTCTGGGGATTAGGCTATGGACATTTTAGGTGGAGGGGGCATTTTACAGTTTACCACATGTGGTATGTGTGAACTATTGGGGGTATTTAAAATGATTTTGGGGGCGCCTGGGTGGCTCAGATGGTTAAGCATCTGCCTTCGTCTCAGGTCATGATCCCAGGGTCCTGGGATCCCCTGCTCCTTGGGAGCCTGCTTCTCCCTCTGCCTCTATCTCTCTGTCTCTCATGAATGAATAAATAAAATCTTAAAAAAAATAAAATGATTTTTGGTGGGGCACCTGAGTCCATCAGTTGGTTAAGCATCTGACTTGATTTTGGCTCATGTCATGATCTCAGGATCTTTTTCTTTCTTTCTTTCTTTCTTTCTTTCTTTTTTTAAAGATTTTTATTTATTTGACAGACAGACACAGTGAGAGAGGGAACCCAGGCAGGGGGAGTGGGAGAGGGAGAAGCAGGCTTCCCGCTGAGCAGGGAGCCCGATGCGGGGCTCGATCCCAGGACCCTGGGATCATGACCTGAGCCGAAGGCAGATGCTTAACAACTGAGCCACCCAGGCGCCCCATGATCTCAGGATCTTGAAATCAAGCTCTGCTTCCGGCTCTGTGCTCAGTGGGGAGTCTGCTTGAGATTCTCTCTCTCCTGCCCCCCCACCCCCCATGCTCCTGCGCTCTCTCTCTCTCTCTCTCTCTCAAATAAAATCTTTAAAAAAATAAAATGATTTTTGGTAGTATAATGAGAAAATGTTTTAAAAATTAAGTATTTCGTGTACTACTTGAAGGTGAAAAATAGAAGGTTTCACTAGGTGAAATCATGAAGGATCATTAAAAGGAGACTCAAGAATGAGTGAGAAGGAGCCGGCCCACCCTCCTGCTATGGATCCCAGGGGGGCAACTTAGTGCTGACCAGGCCTTGACACTAATGCATCGGGGGGGACATCTGACTTGTATTAGTAATTGTATTGATTGGCTGCCATGTAGAGATGGGGAAATATGGTAGTTTTCTGGGGTAAATCATGGCATTGGAAAATAAAAGCAGAAGGCCAGCTTCTTCGTACGTTTTTCTGTTACTGAACTGTGGTAAGAGGTGGGGGGGAGCTTATAGTTGCTTCCATTATTTCCTTTGGCTTTTTTGAGCATTGCAGGGCAGGGATGGGGGCACAGGGAACTATTCCTCTTGTCATTTATCTACACAGCCCAGGAAAGGATGATGATTCCCTCCTTCCTGGGCCCTTCTCAGTGAGAATAAGTGATGGAAGGCAGAAACTATGTATTTTGCATTCAGCATTTTATTCTTATCACATCATTTACTTCAGCACTTAATAGTAATTGTTTGAACATTTTTGAGTTCTTTCAATCATAAACCAGTATGTAGAGAAGAATTGGCAAATTAAAAAATGGCTTCTACCTCCTGGTTCATAGGAGAGGTCTTCACATGCTCTACCTTGAAGGCCCAGGTCTTCAGGTACCTTTAAGTATCTCTTTGCCTTGGTTTCTTACAGTTCCCATAGAATCACCGGAACAGGGTCGCGTGGCAGCATCCCATTCAGAATAATCATTGCCCATTTTATTGGCAACAGTTGGTGCTAAGGAAATGGGGGCAGGGTAGAAGAGGACTAAGAAGAAGGGTAGGGAGTAAGGGAGGAAATCCTGTGAGAGCTTAAAAAGCCTAACTCCCCGTTCAACACCTTGGTGTTCCCTGTGCCTCGGGCTCACTGGTAGTCAGTTTTTGGCATTAGCTGGACTTCTGTATTTCCCCATGTCTAAGAGAGCAGGTAGGTAAGCTTCTAGTTTCTGGCCTTTTCCTGAGACAGTTGGGGAAAGAGATTCAGGCTGTTCCCTGAGACTGATATATTGGAGGGAACTTGGCTGTATCTCTTCCTTTGGGCAAACCTTGCAAAAGAAAGAGGCTCGCTCAATAACATGTGAAAATTAGTCAAATTCCATGAACACCATTCTCCAAAAGCTACATTCTTGAGGCATTCTATTAATTACAGAGAAACCTGATGTAAAATACAATGATTCAGGCACACTTGCTTCCCTCGCTTATTAGCTAACACTTAGGACAATTTTGATTGAAGAGATGCTTACATTCTGTTTTTTTTTTTTTTTCCTATTAGTGAGATAGGTTACTTATACTATAAAACACATGACATTTTGGACTTTGATGGTTAACTTGAGATGTTGTAGTTACTCGATATGCATAACAGACCGTCCGAATTTAGTGGTTTAAACAATAATGATTTATTTCGCTAATGAATCTGCAGTTTGGCCAGGACACAATCGGAACAGCTCATCTCTGCTCCAGGTGGCATCACGTGGTACTGCTTGAAGCTGGGACTGACTCCGTGGTTGGTTGCTAGAACCATCTGAAGTTTTACTGACTACCTGGCAGTTGGTGCTATCAGCTGAGACCTCGGTGGGATTTTCAGCACTTACATGTGGACTTTCTATGTGGTTTCTTACTTTTTTCACAGCATGGTGGCTGGGTTCCAAGAATAAGTGTCCCATAAGGGCCAGTTGGAAGCATATCCCCCATCAGGACCTAGTCTTGAAAGTGACATAGCATCACTTCTGCTGTAGTGATAAGCCCACCTAGATTCAAGGGCAAAAAAGATGGACCCCACCTCTGGATGGAAAGAGTGTCAGCGTCACAGTGGGTGGAGAGCATGTGGGAAGGGATATTTCATTGTGGTCATTTTGGAAAATTGGGGCTAAGGAGTAGGAGACAAGGCTTTTTAGATAAGAGAGGCCAAGAGACCTCTTGAAACAGAAGTCAAATCAAGGTAAGTATTTTTCTTCCCTTAAAAAGTCACCATCACTACCACCACTACCTGGGTTTATATGATGGTGTGTGAGGATGGGACAGAATTAAAGGACACCTGGGAAATTTTTGCAGTTTTGTAGCTTATAAAATCTTTGGTAAGGACATTCCCTGATTTCCATGGTGGAACGTAGGCCATGTGCATGCAAAATCCCCATAAAATACAGCTTGTCAGTCACTGCTTTGTTCATTCCAATAATGGGGGCTATGTTATCTATTGCTGCATGAAAAATTACTCCAAAACATAGCAGCTGAAAAATAAAATCACTAATTACAAGGCTTTGGAGGGTCAGGATTCCAGGAGGAGCAGCTTAGCAGGGTGTTTCAGGCTCGTAGTGTTTCAGGAAGCGCAGTCAAAACGTCAGCGAGGGCTCCCATCATCTGAAGGTGGGTCCATGCACTCATATGGCTGTTGGCAAGAGGCATGGACCTCTCCTTGGAAGTTCTTGGCTGTTCTCAGAACATGGCAGCTTCTCCCAGAGTAATCAGGGAGAGGCTGCAGCCACAGTAGCTTTTAAGACCTGGTCTGAGGAGTCATAGGGATCACTTCTGCCACGTTCCATTTGCTAGAAATAAGTTAACTAAGTATAGCCCACACTCAAAAGGGAGGGGGATTAGGCTCGACCCTGTAAAGGGAGGAATAGCAAAGGATTTTTTGAAACCACCACAACCTGTCTGAAGGCAAACTCCAGACCTTTTAACTGTGGCAAATTTCTGGAAAGATAGATTCTAATATTATGATGATCATAAAATATCAGTGGTACAAATAAGGTGGTGTTGGTGCAGGAATACACGGACTGATTTATGGACCAGAGTAAGCACCCAAGAAATAGAACTTGACAGAAATGTGTATTTACTACGTGATAAAGATGATAATTCAATGGCTAAAGGAAACATTTGAAATTATACTGAAGCAATTGGTTATTTATTTTGAGGTAAAAGTTAAAGCCTTATAGCTTTAATTATTTCCTATTTATTTATTTATATATATATTTTATTTATATATAAATAGAATATATAATATATAAGTATATTTATATATTGTATATATATAAAATGTATATATAAATATTATTTATATATAAATAGAAGCAGACTCCCCTCTGAATATTTGTATGATTTCAGAATAAATTTTCAGAATTTATTTACTATAAAAATGGAAAAATCACAAAGCAAAATTTTGAATACTGAATTTTATAATAACATACATACATAGTATATATATAAATAGTATATATTACATGTAATATATGTATAAAATAAACTTTCAAAATATTTTCAACACAAAGAATAAAGTATAAAGACTTAAAAATAGATCTTAAAATTCTTTAAGCATCTAAGAAAAACCTACAAAAATTTTTTTAAATTTTATTTTATTATGTTAATCACCATACATTACATCATTAGATTTTGATGTAGTGTTCCATAATTCATTGTTTGCATATAACATCCAGTGCTCCATCCAATACGTGCCCTCTTTAATACCCATCACCAGGCTAACCCTTTTTTTTACCCCCTCCCCTCTAGAACCCTCAGTTTGTTTCTCAGAGTCCATAGTCCCATGGTTCATCTCCCCCTCCGATTCCCCCCCTTCATTTTTCCCTTCCTACTATCTTTTTTTTTTTTTTTAAACATATAATGTATTAACCTACCCTATCACCCAGCAATTGCACTACTGGGTATTTAATGCAACGATACAAATGTAGTGATCCGAAGGGGTATGTCTACCCCAATGTTTATAGCAGCAATGTCCACAGTAGCCAAACTATGGAAAGAGCCAAGATGTCCATCAACAGCAAAAAAAATTTTTTTTAAAGATTTTATTTATTTATTTGAGACAGCACAAGCAGGTAGAAGGATCAGAGGGAGAGGGAGAAGCAGGCTCCCCGCTGAGCAGGGAGCCCGATGCGGGGCTCAATCCCAGGACCCTGGGATCACGACCAGAGCCGAAAGGCAGATGCTTAACTGACTGAGCCACCCAGGCGCCCCAACCCACAAAAATTTTTAAATAACTGTAAAATATATAAAAAGGTCAATTTATTTAAATGTAAACAAAATTAACAGTTGCCATTGTAAAACCACCAAATTGACAAATAAGGAAAAACTAAAGAAAGAAAAAGAAAAGGAAGGAAGAAAGAAGAAAGAAGGGAGAGAGTGAAGGAGGGAAGAATGGAAGGAAGGAGGAAAGGAAGGAAGCCAGCCCAGTGTTGACCATGAAATTATAAGGCAAATACTTTTGTAAATAGCTTTTGGGAGTATAATTTTGTAGTCTTCAGGAATGCAATTTGGCAATGTGTGTGTAAATAGGGGTTTAAAGTATTTTAACCCTAGGGAAGTAATTAGAGTTAACACACAATGAATCATATTTAAAGATGTTTATCACAGTGATACTTGTAATAATGAAAGACTGGTAACCATTTAAACACCAATAAGGATAAATGGAAATGTTATGACAACCATGTTTTAGAAGGCTACTTCAGCAAGGCAGATGTTTATATTACAAGTTAGAGAATGAAGCAGGGTACCAAAGCTCAAAATATAATACTCATGATGTATAAAGTACCCAAATATTATCTGAGGTTTATTTTAATTGGGTTAGAAATGATTTTTAACTTTTTTCTGTCTACTTTTATATGTTTCCCAATTTTTCTAAAATCAATGTGTATTGTATTTAAAAATGGAAAAATGCTACTTTATGTTTTTTAAAGATTTTATTTATTTCAGAGAGAGAAAGAGAACACGGGAGAGGGTCAGAGGGAGAAGCAGACTCCCCGCTGAGCAGGCAGCCTGATGTGGGACTCAATCCTGGGGCTCCAAGATCATGACCAGAGCTGAAGGCAGACGCTTAACCAGCTGAGCCACCCAGATGCCCAGGAAAAATATTATTTTAAAAGTAGAATCATAACAAGACAGATTGGCAGGAACAGAGAAAAGAAGTTCTTGTACCAGTTCTGCCAAATAACCATTAGTCCCTTTACCCCTTCTTGAAATTTCCCATTCTGAATGGGGTGAAGATACTGTTTATAATTTTGAAGCATCACCAATTACACTTTTGAAATGACAATGCGTTCCAGATATTTGTTACATTCCAGATATTATTTTTATAACTTTTCAACACTAATGGGTGTCACAATAAACATTTCCCAAGACTTGGTCAATAGAAAGAAAAATAGTGCTTTATGAGTGGAAACTTAAAGAATTATTAGTGCTCTTAGAGGGAACCTCTTGTAGTTTTCTGTGAGTATTTATGGAATGCTAACAGCATATCTCAGTATATAACCTTGTGGGGAGATAACAAATAAGAATGTCCTTTGACATCACTTGAAGGAATTCATCAATTCAATGAATATGTACTGACTATCTGCTTTAGCCATTTTAGGCACTGGGGATGGATCAGTGAACAAAACAAAATACGTGCCCATTAAGAATTTACTCTCTCTTATTTTAAATGTTAATACCGAACTTTCAGGAGCTTGCTCTATACTTGGGAGCTAGAAATAGGAACTGGGGCCTGAGGAACTAGTAAATCAGTTCCCCTGAGTTGATCATTTTCTGAAGAATTCTTTTGTGCCATTTACATGAGCCCAGAAACCCCCCCATTTCCTAGCACAGCAAATGTCTTTTCATTACCTTATTTAGTGCATCTTTCAGTTCCTTGTTCCTCATACTGTAGATCAAGGGGTTCAAGACGGGGGTGACAAAGGTGTAGACAACAGACACCACACGGCCCATTTCTGGGTTGTAGCTAGAGCTGGGGCGTAAATAGATAAGGCTACAGCAGCCATACTGGAGGAGAACCACGGTCAGATGAGAAGAGCAGGTGGAGAAGGCCTTGTGCCGCCCCTCTGCAGAGCGGATCTTCAAAATGGCACCCACAATGAAGATGTATGAGATGGAGATCAGGGAAAAGGGAAGAGTAAGGATGATGACACTGACAATGAAGATCATGGCTTCTTGCATTCGGGTATCTCCACAGGCCAACCGCAAGATCGGGAGCACGTCACAGTAGAAGTGAGTGATTCTGTTTTGGCCACAGAATGGCAGGTGGAAAATCAGAGCCGTTAGTTGTAAGGCTAGAATGAAACCAAGGACCAGGGCTCCCATAGCCAGCTGGGCACACAGCTGCCATCTCATGATGAGGGTGTAACGCAGGGGATCCCGAATAGCTACAAACCGATCATAAGCCATGATCCCCAAGAGGATACAGTCAGCACTGCCCAGAAAGACAAAGAAGAACATCTGTGTGCCACAGCCAGTGAAGGAGATGGGTATTCTCCCCATGGTCAGGAGGTTGACCAAAGCGAGAGGGGCCACAGTGGAAGAGTAAAAGATCTCCAGAACTGCCAGGTTGGCCAGGAAGAAGTACATGGGAGTGTGGAGTGAATGCTCTGCCCAGACAGTGAGAAAGATTGTGGCATTACCAATGAGACTGCCAATATACATTAGCAGGAAAGCCACAAAAATAAGTATTTGTATCTCCAGGATGGGTGAAAATGGGAGAAAGTGGAACTGGATGTCTATGGTTCGGTTTTCATCCCCCATAAAAGTGGCTCATCAGGTTTTCTAGGACAAAAGAAAAAGTATGTTAGGGCAGAAAGTGCTTTGGGCTTTAGGATGAAGGTGATGATACTGTGTTAGCACCTCTAGCTTTAATAATCTTGAAGATGAGTTTATACTGGGCAGGTCACTCTCTATTCTTGCTTGTGTTTGCCAGCTCACATTTTCAAGAGAGTTGGCTCAGGTTAACTATAAAGCCTCTCACTTTGAGTAAGAGCCAAGTTAATTTGCCCCATGTGGCAACTGAGCTCAGGACTTTGACTTCACTTTTGTTTTGCAAGAACCAGCTGAACTGATAACCCCTGAGCTTCTAAGCATACGCATTGCCTAGCAATAATATACTGGCTGTCAAATATGAAGTCATGATCTTGAGTTCAAGTCCTATAATATACATTGGGATCATATTGTCCCATATAATAATAATATAATAACAATTGTCCATTGTTCTCTGAAGGGTTATCTTCCTAGACAGAAAGAGGTCAACTTGGGCCAGTGCAACAGCATTGATCATGATGGCTCCATTACTGGTTTGTGATTGCAGAAAAAACTCAGCCTTCTAGTATTTTGGCCCTTAACCATAGGCACCCCATACTGTTTACAAACTTTCTCTCTGTGTTTTTTTTTTTTTTAAGATTTTATTTATTTATTTGACAGAGAGAGACACAGCGAGAGAGGGAACACAAGCAGGGGGAGTGGGAGAGGGAGAAGCAGGCTTCCCGCTGAGCAGGGAGCCCAATGCAGGGCTCAATCCCAGGACCCTGGGATCATGACCCGAGCCAAAGGCAGACGCTTAACGACTGAGCCACCGAGGCTCCCCTTTCTCTGTATTTTTAACCAAAAGTCAAGAGAAGTACAGCAGTTTTAGAAACAGCATCAGTATAGACATCTAGCTTTGGAAAGTGTATGAAAATTCTTCCCCCTATGACAATTGGACAATGCCCACATTCTTGCATATGGCAGAGAAAGTATCAAGTATGATATATTGTACACCTTTCTAAAACAAACTTTTAATTTTTTTCTTTTATTTTTTGTGATAATTTGTTTTAAGTATGTTTTATTTATCATAGATATATGATCTTTTTCAGGATAAGGACTACATCTTATTCCTCCCCCTCTAATGCCTAGTATGGTGACCAATAAATATTTGTTGAATGAATAAATAAATGAATAAGTTTTTCACAACCTGGGTAGATTTTCTTTTTTTTTTAAGATGTTATTTATTCATTTGAGACAGAGAGATACAGAGAGAGAGCATGAGCAGGGGAGAGGCAGAGGGAGAGGGAGAAGCAGACTCCCCACTGAGCCGGGAGCCCAACATGGGACTCCGTCCCAGGACCCTGAGATCATGACCTGAGCCGAAGGCAGACGCTTAACGACTGAGCCACCCAGGCGCCCCGTTTATTTATTTATTTTTAAATTTATTTTAATTTTATTTTTTTAAAGATTTTATTTATTCATTTGCTGGGTAGATTTTCATTTAGGCAGAGCATATAGTCTTGTAAAGTGTGACTTAAGGGTTCATGGAAGGAAAACATTCCTCTTACAAGCTGGCTGCAGCTTACTTAGTTCCTTTGTGTTTAGGAAACATTGTCACTGAAAATCTGCCCATCTTATTAGTACTTATTAGTTTGACTTCAATTAATTCAGTGCTCAAAACTCAAACTGTTTTCCTGTATGAGGAAAATAATGCTCTCTCTCCATCTCCCTGAATCTCTGTTTGAAGATTAGGCTGATGTGCATTTCTGGTCTGGACATTGCCCTGCTCTGGGCCTCACTACTGAAAGGGACCAAGCACTGAATGTAGAGTTTTCTCTAGACTATAGGGAGTAGATTGGGCTAGAATAGACTTCAAAATGAGACTAGAGCATTCAAGACAGCCAGGGCCTTGTTTCACCTTCTTTGTAGTTACTGTCACACCCCAAAACACACCCTCTACCCAATAGTCATCCCATAGGAAGTCATCCAAACTCCTATAGGTTTGTTAATTACTGCTTGGATCTGGGTCAGGCTCATCCCTCCAGGAAGGAAGGCTAGACATTACCAAAGGGATAGGAGTTGAAGAGCCTTGTAAAGACTTTCATTCATAAAATTATATTTTTCCTGGTAAAATGAAAACTTTACGCAGCTAAAATGAAAATGTGAGCTAAGATGCATGGGGGTGGGAGTGTAAATGAAGAGGGTCAGTTATAACACCATTTGCTCTGTCAATAGCACCTTACCTGATTTTGCCAGAATCAACTCAACTTCTCTTTCAGGCCCTGTAAAGGGGAAACATTTTATTTTTTTATTTTATTAAAAAAATTTTTTTAAGTAGGCTCTGTGCCCAGAATGGAGCCCAACACAGGGCTTGAACTTACAACCCTGAGATCAAGACCTGAGCTGAGATCAATAGTCAGACTCTTAACTGCCTGAGCCACCCAGGCACCCTGAAAGGGGAAATGTTTTAGAGCACTGTGCATATGGGAGGAAAAAGTGACATAACCTGGATATAAACCTTGAAGAACAACCAGATGTCTTTATAGAAACTTAGGGACAATGTTATAGACCACTCTATGCTTTTTCAATGTATTTATGTTCCACTATCTCATTTAATTGCCTTAAAATGTTTAGTAGGTAGGAAGGTAGTTATTAAGACCTCCATCTTGAGGCTGAAGCACATTATTCTTCAGTAATTTAGAGGTAGAAGAGAGACTAGCATTTAGATCTCCTTGTACTTATCAATGATTACATAAATCTTAGCTTGATTCTTGTTGCAGGACCATGAACCTGCTGTGATCTCACTGACACTCCCAGTGAACTCAGAACAAACCAAGGAATGGCTTTTCTCAGGGTAAGGCTCTTACATATATAAAAGAATGACTTAATGATGCTAGAGGAAAAGATAAAGAGAATTCTATTCAGAACTTATAGCCAATTCCATGAACTACAAGGTTTGTATGCTAAAAATGCTACTAATTCAAATAAAACTTGGTGAGACTTGGCTTCGCCTCTAAGGAGGTCAGATTATCTTAGAATTAAAGCTGTGCTTACAGGCACCAAAAGCATCAATCTCTGGTTCCTAAAAACACAGTCATACCGATTGGTCTGCAGAATTGGCAGTAAAGCCTTGCAGAGTTAAGAATTTGAGTACTGGAGTTGAGAAGACCTGGGACCATCACCTGTCTCTGCTATTTACCATCTGTGTGACCTTGAACAGCTTCTCTCTGTGCACTTCACTTTCTTCGTCTTCGAAATGCAAATAATATCAACATCTATCCCATAAAGTTGTTGTAAAGATTAAATGAGGGAATGACTATAAAGTGATTTGTACAGTATCTGGTGGTGGTGTCATTCCAGGCTAGCTATTGCCATAATTGATGTTTGAAAAGCTGTACTAATGGCCCTGTGTGAGTCTTGCCATAGATAACATGAATTCTTATTCTGTTATAATAGTATATAAAATCTTTGATGATCATGTTTTCCTGCTTTTAGTTCCCTATGTACAATTACATGTCTTCCTGCATCTGATTTACCTCCACAGGACAAGGTATAAGTATGTTGGTGTGGCATTGTTATTACTCCAATTTGAACCGGGACAATCTAGTCCCATGAGGGAATCCAGTGACTATAAAGGTATTTCCATTTTCACCCAAATTTTCCAGTGTATCTTGACCTTTCTGAATTTTAATTACTATCATTGATGACTTAGGCTATTTATATTTTCTGTTATTTCACATTCTCCAAGAAGGAGGGGCTTATGGCTCTCATATCTCATGCATACCGTTGTACACCCAGCACCTATCATTGTACCAGAATACAGGAAGCAATATGAGACTGAATGCATGCATGAATGAATGAAGGATTTTTTTTACTTGTATATACGAGGGAAAGGGAGAACATATAGCTTTGTCTGGGATAGTTTGATGTTCTAGTAAGGAGTAGTTCAATCCTCATAAGAGATGAAAAATAGCGGGGAACTTATCCAGAATATTTTGAATCTTGGAGCCAGAGCCAAAAGAATTTCCACCTGATTCCTTAGGACCATACAGATTTGTGTTAAATAATGGCATGTTAAGGCGTTAGCCTATTTACCCACGAAATGGTCCTTGCCATTCTTGTGACTAGATGCATAGCTTCCCAGTTCTGTTCATTTTGAAGTTATCAGATGTTTTTCTGCTCTGAACCCAAACTGGATATTGTTCAATGCATAGTGAAACTGTTTTGATTCTTTTCATCTGTCTTCACTTGGACTAAATTGTGAGAACAAGGACCCATGATAAATGGCAGGTCTATAAGTCACTGATTACCTGGAAAGAAAGTCAAAACATAGATCAAAATGTTCCTGGTGGAGCCAGTCTTCCAGACTTTTACAGATGTTACAAAAGCCAAAGACAGAATATTTATTATTCTAAGGGATAATTAGAATCATCTTATTATCAAGAACTCTGGTAGTGTATCTCCTTTGCTATAATCTTCAGAGTTGGCTCTTAAGCACGTAGGTAGGGAATCCGATGCCCTACAAGGCAGCTAAGAGAGATGCTGGAATTGGCTGAGAACTTACCTTCCTCTGGAAGGAGGAATGATCTTCTAATCCGAGTGTTATTTCTAAAGATTTCCCTCAATCCTCAAGCCTTTACAACTTCTGCAGGGATCTTTGGGACCAATCTCCCCCGGGTGTCCCTAGATCCCTGTCCACAAACAAGTGCCAGGTGGTGGCACAGACCTTGTCATTGTTCCTCCTTCCCAGAAGCCACACTCACCGTCAGGGGTTTCTGTCAAGCACAGTGTCTCCTCAGCAATCTTGCATCTTGCTGTGTTTTAGGTCAAGTGAGGCATTTATCCCTCAGAACCTGGTGTCTTAGGAGGGTTTCACAGTCCACCAGTCAAGTTTCATCTCCAACAGTGGTTTATAGCCCTTAGAAATTCAAAGCAAGAGAAACAAACAACCTTTATCATCCACTGTTTAGTAGCTTTTAAAGAGTTGACTTACATTTCATTGGTAGTTTGCCTTGATGAAGTCACCCCCTTTCTCAATTGTTTTAAAAAATAGTGCTTGGGTGTTATTTTCTGTGATAATGTCATTAAACCAAAAACCAACAACCAGAACAGTCTTTCTTCTGGAGTAAGATCACTGGTGTCATTTTCATAAAGAAAAAACATAATAAATAGTATATCTAATCACCTAGATAAAGGTTGAGAAATTGACTCAGACATCTGATTATTACTATTTTGTATTGAAGTATATTTAACAATGTTATATTAGTTTCAGATGTACAACATATTGATTGTATGTTGCTCAGTGCTCACCACCGTTAAGTGTAGCCACCATTTGTCACCATGCAACATTATTACAACATTTTTTTATAAGATTTTATTTATTCATTAGAGAGAGAGAGAGAGAGAACAGAAGCAGAGGGAGAGGCAGAGGGAGAGGGAGAAGCAGACTCCTCACTGAGCTGGGAGCCCGACGTGGGGCTTGATCCCAGGACCTGGAGATCACAACCTGAGCCGAAGGCAGATGCTTAACCCTCTGAGCCACCCAGGTGCCCCAGCATTATTACAGTATTATTGACTATATTCCCTATGCTTCACTTTTTATCTCTGGAACACTTGATTGTTTTGAGGCAAGCCCCTTGACATTTTGTAGGATGAAGGCAAAATTTTGCATTAACAGCACACTTCATTGCTGTTCATATATTCTGATGTTCAGTAGACATATTTGTAGGTTATGTCTTTAAACTTTTAAAATCATTATTATTTCTTCTCTCAAAAAGTGATTTGGTATCACTACCACCATAGGGGAATATCACCATTATTTTCAAGAGACTTAAAAATTTTTTATTAAAGAAGGAGGTATCCCTGAAACTAATAATACATCATATATTAACTAATTTGAATTCAAATTTAAGAAAAAAAGGGAGGGGGAAGTTGGAGAAAAAGAGGTGAACAAATTTTTGTGGATTTAAAAACATGCTCATTTAAAAATAATGTAAAGTATGTGTGAAGTATGTACATATCATAATACATAATGTTTTCTAAGTGCTTTTACATTACTCGTTTATTCTCACACTATCTTATGAGGTTGGAATGATCATTCCCATTTTACAGATGGGTCAGTAGAAGCTCACCTAGGCTAAGTAAAGGATAGTGCCCGAGCCAGGGCTGACATTCAGATTTCATAACCTAAAGGCTTTTTTTGTTTATTATATTAAGCTGGGTTTAGTCTGTATTATTGTGGCTATAATAATTGTTACTGCTTGTTATTAATTAAGCTTTTTGGTTTAATTTTATTAAAACTTCTTTCTAGTAAACTTTTCTCTTTCCACCCTTTGTCTTTCTGATTCTATATTTCTCTTGATCATATAACCTTTAGGAGAGGATCATTTTTATGGTCCCTTGGCTTATAAAGCTTCCTTGAAGTAGAAAAAAGTGCTTCTTTTTCAAGTTAAAAAGTTAAGCTGAGCACATTGTTTTTCAGTCACAATTAGAACAAACATATTTCTGTGTAAAGTATACAGATCAAATTATTGAACTTAAATAATAGAAAAAATGAATTTTTAATGACAATAAATATATACTGGATATAATAATTTTTAAATTGTTATTTTAATTTTTAATTGAAGTGTAGGTGACATATTGGTTTCAGTTGTATGACATAATGATTCGATAGTTCTATATCTTACAAAATGCTCATCACGATAAGTGTAGTCACTATCTGTCACCACACAAAGTTATTGCAATATTTTTTTCTCCTTGATTTTATTTATTTATTTGAGAGAGAGAGAGACAGCATGAGAAAGAGAGAGAGAGAGAAAGAGCCCCGAGCATGAGCAGAGGGGAGGGAGGAGGGAGAAGCAGACTCTCTGCTGAGCAGGGAGCCCAACATGGGGCTCAATCCCAGGACCCTGGGATCATGACTTGAGCTGAAGGCAGACGTTTAACTGGCTGAGCCACCCAGGCGCCCCCAAAGTTGTTGCAATATTGACTGTATTTCCTATGTTGTACTTTTTATCCCTGTGACTTATTTATTTTATAACTGGAAGTTTCTACCTTAGTTCCCTTGACCTATGTTGTTCATCCCCCTACCTCCGCTCTCCTCTGGCAACCACCAGTTTGTTCTCTGTATTTATGAGTCTGTTTCTCTTTTGTTGTTGTTGTTTGATTGTTTGTTCATTTGTTTTGTTTTTTAGATTCTATATGTAAGTGAAATCATATGGAATTTGTCTTAATTTCTTACAAAATATTTATACCTCTTGCTTCCATGGAAACAAACTTTTTCTGAGTATTTCAGTGCTTACCAGTTCTAGTATCTGTTTTATAGAAGCCATCACTAGATTTACAGTCATCTTTCTTATGCCATTTAGACCTCGTTTTTTTTTAAATTTTTTAAAATTATTAACATATAATGTATTATTTGTTTCAGGGGTACAGGTCTGTGATTCATCAGTCATACACAATACACAGCACTCACCATAGCACATACCCTCCCTGATGTCCATCACCCAGACACCCCATCCCCCCACCCCCTCCCCTCCAGCCACCCTCAGTTTGTTTCCTGAGATTAAGAGTCTTTTATGGTTTGTCTTCCTCTCTGGTTTCGTCTTGTTTCATTTTTTCCTCTCTTCCTGTATGATCCTCTGCCTTGTTTCTCAAATTCCTCCTATCAGTGAGATCATCTGATAATTATCTTTCTGTAGACCTTAAATTTTAATACATATTGGGCGCCTGAGTGGCTCAGTTGGTTCAGCGACTGCCTTTGGCTCAGGTCATGATGATCGAGTCCCGGGATCGAGTCCCGGGATCGAGTCCCGGGATCGAGTCCTGCATCGGAGTCCCTGCTCAGCAGGGAGTCTGCTTCTCCCTCGGACCCTCCCCCCTCTCATGCTCTCTCTCTCTCTCTCAAATAAATAAATAAAATCTTAAAAAAAAGTTTTTTAATAAATATTAAATTTGGGAAAGTATGTTCTCCACTAGCAACTGCTATTGGCAAATTTAAAAATGAGAGTTAAAAAATCCTGAGACCCAGATAGTATTTGAAAATGTGCCTAGTAAGGGGCGCCTGGGTGGCTCAGTCGTTGGGCGTCTGCCTTCGGCTCAGGTCATGATCTCAGAGTCCTGGGATTGAGCTCCGCGTGGGGCTCTCCGCTCCGCGGGAAGCCTGCTTCTCCCTCTCCCACTCCCCCCACTTGTGTTCCCTCTCTCGCTGCGTCTCTCTCTGTCAAAAACATAAATAAAATCTTAAAAAAAAAGAAAATGTGCCTAGTAAATTATTACTGTAAATATATTGCACTATTAAAACAGGAATCTCATACTAGAGCTTAGAAAACTAAGATTTTTAATTCTGCATACACTGAGTTCACATCAACAGCACATTCCTTACTGTGCTCACTCAATGTCAAGGATAAAGTTTTACAGATGACCACAGTAGCTCACTTTCTTCATAATTCATTAAATTACACATGTCAACTTGGATACTGAAAATTCTCTTAGGAGTATAAACCTTTCTTTGCAAGATAATATTGCTGTTTTCAATAGAGAAAAACAATAAATTGATTTGAAATTGGTAAGCTGATTGTGAGATTCTCAATTCACAGTTGAAATGCATGTTGCTCCTGTTTTTTGTTTTTTGTTTTAATTTTCTGGGTTGGAGAAGTTGCCACCACATTCAGAGACTCTGAAAAATTTACTTGGAATCAATATATATATATAGTGGTTGCTTTTTTTTTTTTTGAAACAGTTTATTGGTCTCTTTCATTGCTTCCAAGGGCATTATGTACAATGAATTTTGGTGCCTGCATTATATTACTTAAAATATTAATTTACATAAAATACTATGCCAAATTATAACTTGGAAAAGTGAATTTAAAAGTAGATATTTTCTAAAGTATGTCTTTGCCTTGCATTCTAGAAACTATATCCTTATTTATATCATCAGCAATTTTCTGAAGAGCATTGTATACTGTGTTTTTAGGGGCATGATAGCAAACTCAAATTTTCTATCATATATTTGACAATAGCTCCAAATTTATTTGGTAAATATAACTTGGATTTGTTCTAACGTTTTTGTTGGGATTGAAAAATCATTGTATATCTCCTGGATGATATAAAAGTTGCCTGGCATCAAAAGTGAATTTCGCTACTTTGTTCACAATTGAATGGTCTAGAATATCTTAGAGAATCTTATGCTTCAATATATTATGTATTCCATACAAATTTGTACCATTGTCATATGTCTCATTCACTCAAATTATTTGTATCTGGATTAAGCTCTTTTTTGGCAGACAAAAAAAAGGGTAATGTCCACTTAATGCATACAACACAATATCTATTATATAGTAGGTCCTTATAAAATAGTATCTCTAAATTGTCCAAATATGAAATATCTCCCTATTGTGATTTATTATATATTAAAATTGTTCATGTCATTTTTCTGCTCTGTGGCCCACTGTTACAGTATTGTTTAAAAACAAAATGATACTTACCATTCAAGACCTTCTCTATAAATTTTTTTCTTCTTAAATTCCATTAGATTTTCAGCAGAATCTCAGTTTTACTCTGTATTCTAATCAGGCCACTTCCTAAATTGGTTCTATACTTTCCCACCTACATGCTTTTGCTCATCTCATGTCATTATACTAGATATATCATAGGGTCTCTTGCCATCAAACTCCAACCTATCCTAAAATTCTTACTTAAAGAGGTATTTTCTCTAAAGTCTATCCTAATAGTGTATTTAGGGATAGGCTCTTTAAACTTTCATCGTTCTTCATATAAACCTTGTCTATGATATTATCTTATAGGTAATTGTGTACTTAAAAAATTATTAGACTACATATCTGATTAAGGGCAAAAACAATGGTAAGTTTATTTTTTAATAATTCTACACATATAGTTACTTGATAGGTATTTGTTAACTTAAATCAATCTTCTTGGCCACAGAAATGATGAGACAGCAAAGACTTGGCGATGTGAGAACAATTTTAGACTGGAAAGCTGTGCTCATCCATTGGACTCACAGTAGATTTTTGTTCAACAAAGATTTATTTTGAGTGTTCTCTTTGTGCTAGAAGATGTATTAGCATTTTAAGTGTGCAATTGACCTGAGAGGAGGAGACAATAAACAGGAACCTACAGGAACTGTCCCTCAAAGATGCAGAACTTTGAAACAGAATGCGGACTGCTCTTGCTGAGACAAGAGGTTTTATCTCATTTTTTTTAAAGTTTTTATTTATTTGAGAGAGAGAGCCAGCTAGTGAGAGAGAGCATGAGTTGGGGGAGAGGGAGAGGGAGAAGCATGCTCCCCGCTGAGCAGGGAGACTGGTGGGGCTTGATTCCAGGACCCCTGGATCATGACACGAGTCAAAGGCAGACCCTTAACTGACTGAGCCACCCAAGAGCCCCGAGACAAGAGGTTTTAAAAGAAACTTCAGGGATGCCTGGGTGGCTCAGTCGTTAAGTGTCTGCCTTCGGCTCAGTTCATGATCCAGGGGTCTTGGGATAGAGCCCCGCATCGGGCTCCCTGCTCTGCGAGAAGCCTGCTTCTCCCTCTCCCACTCCCCCTGCTTGTGTTCCCTCTCTCGCTGTCTCTCTCTCTGTCAAATAAATACATAAAATCAAAAAAGTAAAAAAGAAAAGAAACTTCATGGGAAAATGGCATTAGTTAATGAGAGCCTAAGAGACAATAGGAAAATCTCAGGAGACTAGGTATTGATGGTGTAGAAGAGCCAAAGATGACCATATCACATTGTAGTAATGATTAGAACAACTTAAAAATCAGATAGTAAATATGTTTTAGGCAAGTTGAACAAATCAGGGTTAAGAATTGAACTTCCTGGAGCCCAGAGCCATTGAAGCTTTCAGTAGAGAGAAAAGTTTAAGTTAATATAGAATTGCCAAAAGCCATAAAGAATGCAAAGTATGTTCTTCTCTAGAAGACCAGGAACCAGCGACCAGCGCTGTTGCAGAACTTATCTGGAGGAAGACTGGAACCACAATGGGTGATTATGGGGTTCACCTCTAAGCCAAAATAAGAAGCATTTTTTGGGGGGGGACAACTGAGATTATCTCCAAACGTAAGAGTCCCACCAATCCTGGAAAGAAACTGTGCAATGTCTGCTTTTCAACTTCAAATGGAGATTTAAAAAAAGCAACTGAGGGCGCCTGGGTGGCTCAGTTGGTTGAGCGACTGCCTTCGGCTCAGGTCATGATCCTGGAGTCCCGGGATCGAGTCCCGCATCGGGCTCCCTGCTCAGCGGGGAGTCTGCTTCTCCCTCTGACCCTCTTCCCTCTCGTGCTCTCTGTCTCTCATTCTCGCTCTCTCTCAAATAAATAAATAAATAAATCTTAAAAAAAAATAAAAAAAATAAAAAAAGCAACTGAACTTGGATACTCCACAAGTTGTATCTGCCAAGTCAACCTGTGGTGTGAGTTTATTTACCATAAAATAAGAAACATAAACTCTATAGAACCTCTACCCTTTCCATTTTAGCTTTGAGGACGGGAAACTTGAAGATATAGGGACCTTCAGAGGGACAAAAATAAGCTCTATTTTATGAAATCCCAGAATATAAAACAAAACCCAACAAGAAGAAATTACAGAGAGATAGCTTTTAGTTCTATAAAAAAGGAATATCTTCATTGGTTCTGGTTTTTGGTAAAATGAAGTAAGCATCATCTACCCTGTCCCTCCCACTGAATGCAGCTAAAAAACTTGGACAGAAAGCAAGGAGCAGCCATTTGAGGACTCTGAAAAGCAAATAGTAACGGGTAGTTTGGGAAAGAAGGCCAGATTTGGAGGACAGCTGACCTGGTGGTTAGTTTGCCCCTTTTTGTTCCTTCTCCTGTGTCCCCTGGCCTGGACTCAGGGCAGCCTGCAACCCAGAAGTGGGCATTGGCATGGATGGACAGGACTCCAAGAGGAACCATCTAGTTCAGCCCGGAAGAGTGACAAAGGGATCTCCTGCTGGTGACAATGCCAGCAGTGGGACCCACAGGCACCTAAAACTCAGGGGGAAAGGTACCTTTTTCTCCAATCAAAGAACTTGTTGTCTCTAGAAGGTAAGGTGAACCCCTGTGGATTTTTTTTTTCTCTCTCCAGTCTTCCTGCCATTTGGACTCAGACCTGGGTGCAGTCAAGGGAAATTCCCTTCAGAGTAGGTAAATAAAGGCTCAGCCTTCTGACCAAGCAGGAGAACCCAGGGAACTGGAAAGTACCAGGCAGATTTTGCAGAGGGAGGATCTCAGGAAAGTGACCTAATAAAGCTGTTTATGAATTCTTGGGCTCACCCCTGAGTCATAAATGGGTGGAAAGGAGTCTGAATAGCACACTAGAGACTTCAAAGACTTAGACAGAACTAAGAGATAAACCACCTTCCAGGTGCCAGACTGGCCACTGGGTAGAACACGTGTGGAACATATCTGAATATCACATCAAAGGCTTTGAAAATGGAACTAACATTGAAGTTACAACATAAAGGGGTAGGGGTGGTGGTGGTCAAAGAATTTCCAACACTTTGAATCTGATAACCAGACAAATTACTGAGATGGGGTTGATAGTAACCCTGCCAGCTCTAGTCTCCGGAAGAGAATGAGGATGGGGAACAGATGGTAAAGATTCGGGGATTGCCGTCAATGTCGATCCCTTCCCAACGGGACTACTTTCTAGAGCAGTGGATCTTATGCTCTATTATGTATCAGAATCACATGGAAGGCTTGTTAAACCTCAGATTGCTGAACCCCACCTTCTCCTACTTCTGATTAAGTAGATTTGGTGGGGTGGGGGCTGAGAATTTGCATTTGTAACAGGTTCACAGGTGATGCAGATGCTCCTGGTCCTGGGACCTGCACTATGGGGGTCACTGTTGTAAAATAGCATTGCAGAGGAACCAGCTGGTTTCAAGTGCGTATCATTAATTGGAATTATTGAGCAGCTAGCCAGGATCCTCTGTGACTTTAACCTTTTTGTCTAGCAGTTATGTGTTAGATATTAACCCCCCCCACCCACATACCTTGGCCCCTCACCCTAACTCTAACCTCCAGAAACAGCTACGTCTCACATCTCCCCTTCTTTTTCTTCATTTCCTCTCCCTCTACCCCCTCATCCTCCCTCCTCATACTTTTTTCTTCTCCTGCTCTAGCAACTACTATGTTAGCTATTGAAAAAAAAATATGTGATTTTCCTGACCTCCAGGGACAACAAGAACTCTTCTCTTTATTTGCGTTCCCTTCCCTCTTCCTCTTTCCCTTCATTCTCCTCCCTCTCTCCCTACTTTTACTCCCTCCTTGTTTTGGATACAATAACAAAACATAGTTGGAATTTTCATCAGAACAATGAGCATTCTCATCAGAATGATGACTCAGAAGAAGCCCCAGAATTTTTCCTCCAGTAATTATTCACAAGTTGTTACAACATGGGACACTGGAGGCCATTGCTCATAGATATTGTAATGCCTTTCGGCTCATTTAGTAGTTGGTCGCCTACTCCTGAGTTTTGTAGGTGAATAATGGATCTCCGGATGGGATTCAGTAGTTTATTTACAATTTTTGTAAATTGAACATACAGGATATATACATACAGAGGTATCAGTCTCTAGAAAATCAAACTAAAAAGTCCTGTATTTGCATTGAAGTCCACCACCTCAACACTGGATGCTCCTTCTGTACCTTTTCGGTCTTTGGGATTTGGGCAGGAAGAAAAGAGCTTGAGAAAGGTAACAGAGGAACTAGTTTGGCCAAGCCCTACAAAGAATAGGAAAGAATCGTTTTGAATGTCAAGAAAGAAAACAAAAACTATATTTACAATCTTTTTGAAATCAAGAAATGAAGAATGAGTTTGTTTTAATTCTTTTCGTAGTTTTTCCATTTTAGAAAAATAGCCACCAATAAACTCTTCAGCCTACCTACATAAACAGCATCCTAACACTGTACCTGAATTTAATGACCAGAAGAAATGGAGAATCTTTATGTACAAAAAAAAAAAAGTTTATTATAGGTATTATTGTAAAACTGGAAATATCTAAAATGTTCAGTTTTGGGGAATGGTTTGACTCTGTATTAATCAGTGATTGCTGCAAAAATGTCATATAACAAACAAATCCCAAACCTAGTGACTTGTAAGTATTTATTTAATGTTTTTCTTATATTTTTATTTGTTTATACAGGTGATTTTATGTCAGCTGGGGTAGCTCTGCTTTAGGTTACAGGCTGGCTATGCTTGGATCCAGGCTTTAGATTATGTTCAGGTCTGCTGCACAGATCGTGTTTTGGGATTGGTGGGTCAGCTGCTTCCTGGGGCATGCTTTCCTCATTGTGATACAGGAAGGGGAGGGGATTAGTCAAACTAAGCAAGCATGTCTGAAACCTGTGTGCCGTCATGCCCACTAGTATTCCATTGGTCAGAGAGAGTCACGTGACCAATGTCAGTGAAACCAACCAATTTACTGGGCCACTGAAAGGTTACATGGCAGAGGGAGTGACGAAAGAATTGAAAACAACAATCTAAATCTACCACACTTTTCCAATCACACGATGAGATGTTTTTCTTTTAAAAAAACCTTGTTATTGTGGATAATGGCAAAAATATTAAAGCAGCCAGAAGAGTACAGTGAACTCCCATGTACCCATTACTCAGCTTCACTAGTTATCAACTCCTGGCTACCTTTCTTTCATTTATATTTTCATTCACTCCCTTGAGTGGATTATTTAATCTCCTGGATATCATGCACTTTAGGATCTATCTCTGAGATAATTTAAAAAAATTTTTAAGATTTTACTTACTTATTTGAGAGAGAGAGCGTGCATGAGCAGGGGAGGGGCAGAGGGACAGGGAGAAGCAGATTCCCCACTGAGCAGGGAGCCCGACGATGTTGACACAGGACTTGATCCCAGGACGCTGGGATCATGACCTGAACTGAAGGCAGATGCTTAACCAACTGAGCCACCCAGGAGTCCCTGAGATAATTTTTTTTAAAGAGCATAGCCACAATCCCTTGAACTAATAATTTCTTAAGAACATGATAGAAATAAAATTCTATAAGAGAGCACAGGCAGGAATTTCTCTGACATTGGTTGTAGCAACATGTTTCTAGATATGTCTCCTGAGACAGGGGAAACAAAAGCAACAATAAACTATTGGGACTACATTAAAATAAAAACTTCTGTACAGCAAAGGAAACAATCAACAAAACAAAAAGACAACCTACTGAATGGGAAAAGATATTTGCAAATGACATCTCCCATAAGGGGTTAGTATCCAAAATATATGAAGAACTTACATACAACTCAACACCAAAAACAACAATCCAATTAAAAATGGGCAGAAGATATGAACAGACATTTCTCCAAAGAAGACATACAGATGGCTAACAGACACATGAAAAGATGCTCAATGTCAGTTATCATCAGGGAAATGCAAACCAAAGCCACAGTGAGAATCACCTCATGCCTGTCAGAATAGGAAAAGGAACCCTCGTCCCCTGTTGGTGGGAATGCAAACTGGTACAGACACTGTGGCAAATGATATGGCGGTTCCTTAAAAAATTTAAAATAGAATTAGAATATGGAGTTTCCTCAAAAAATTAAAAATAGACTTCCACTACTGGGTATTTACCCAAAGAATGTGAAAACACTAATTCAAAAAGATGTAAGCATCCTTATGTTTATTGAAGCATTGTTTACAATAGCCAAATTATGGAAGCAGCCCACGTATCCTTCATTAGATGAATGGATAAAGAAGTGGTGTATATATACAATGGAAAATATTACTCAGCCATAAAAAAGAATGAAGTCTTGCCATCGAAACAAGTGGATGGATCTAGAGGGTATAATGCTAAGTATAAATAAGTAAGTCAGAGAAAGGCAAATACCATATGATTTCACTCATAGGTTAAATTTAAGAAATAAAGTAAGTGAGCACAGAAAAAAAGACAAAAAACAGCCTCTTAAAAAAAGAACATGATAGAATCTTAGTTATCAAAAACTGTCTATAAAAGGTTTGTAATGACATAGGAAATGAATATAACTTTTAGTGAAAAAAGATAATGTATAATTACATGTATGTTAAAAATACGTGTACAAGAGATCAAAGGGAAATTTAACAAAATGTTAAAAGCAGTTGTTTTTTAGTGCTGGGAATAAAGTTGATTTTTTTAAGAACATTTTATTTTTATCCATTTAAATACTTTAATAATTATGGATTACTTTTATAATGAAAATAATGTCAAATTTAAATTTAAACATGAACTTAGGTTGCTGAGCAAGTCAGGTTACTTATGTGGATATGCAGTCTTCCCTGATAGTCCTATTATTAGTTTACAGAAGAGGAAGCATACAAAATTAGAAAGAGTAGCATACTTGCCATTGGAAGACCTTGGGCAAATCGCTCAAACTCAGTGTACTCTTCATTTGCCAAACGAGCATAATATAATGACAAACTAGGAACAGTTTGATCTTGAGGATCAAGTGCATATGAGGACATTTTGTAAATGGAAATTTGCTATACAATTGAAAAATATTGTTATTATTTCTGAGACCAAATTCCTAGCTAGAACCAAGGTTAATAAGCATAATAATATCATGTTCTAGACAGCAGGCTGTGGGAAAGTGTTGTGTTCTTTAGTTTCTTATGGTCAGTTGGAAAGAGCACTGGGCTGATAACAAGGTTGGCCTGGGTTCTAGGTCTGGTGTTGCCACTTACTAGCCTGGTTACCTTCTGAGAGTCCTTCCTACTTTTCTTTGTTGTTGTTGTGGCGAAAATTAGGAAGCCGTGTTAGATGATCTCTAAGGGTCCTCTATATATCACAAATAACTGTTGGCAAAATGACTAATGCAGAATTTTGGAACTGAAAATTAATTTTTCACAGAAGGCATAATGCCAACATTTGCTTGCCATCATTAGGTTGATTTGTTTACTGGCTCTGTAGGTTGATATTCTGCACTGTGTGCAAATTTGGTGAGAGGAAATGGACCAATTAAAATGTGGAAACCAAGTTTTCATAAAGCAGATGACAGAATAGATCATGGAGTTTTATATTTAGAGCCATGCAGTATATCCAAACAGATCATTCTGGGAACCATTATGCTGCCTTCAATGTGAGCTGGACTTAATCAAAGCATTTAAGTTGAAGTTTTGCTTTTGTCCCTTACTAGCTAGGTGACCTTGGGCAAATGCCTTAACTATCTGGATGCTCCATTTCTCAATCTCACAAATGGGTATTATAATGTCAGTTTAATAGGGATTCTGTTAAAAGGATAAACATGATAATATTCTTGGAATAGCTTTATATATGAAAAAGTTCTGTATGTAGCGAAATCTCTATTTGATGTTCAAAAGGGTAAGTCATCTGGAAGTGTAGCATTGACTGTTTTCATTCATCTTAGTGAAGGAAGCTGGTAAAGGGAATAATCAAAGCCCATAGGTAGTAAGAAAGAAGGGAACAAAAGAAATAATTAGTTTCAAAACCTGGACAAGAACCAGAAATGGAAGTTGGAGTTTTGAATGTTGACATTGGAGCAAGAGATTTGTCAGGAGACCAGGGCTTCAGCTCAATAATTATCTGTTCCCCAGCTTCATTACCCTGGGCCTTATTAAATGAAGTTAGGACCTTTAGGGATATATATGTGGGCATGATATAATAATTCTCAAATGACACTGTGTGACCTTAAGGCATAATCATCAGACTCAAGAATAAAGTTGAATTTGTTTAAATTACTCTAGCAAAGAGAACTCAGATAATAACTGTAAACAAAGACACCACATTCATCTAAATAAAGGATACCAGTTTCCAAATACTGGGGTCAATAGTTGAGAGATATTTTCTTGTTTCATGCATTGGCACAACTCATTTTTAAGACTGCACAATTTTATACTCTTTTTCCTCTTATGTCTTACAGAACCATGATTGATTATTATATCTTGATTATTTTATTCCTCAGATTCTTGATACCTTGGGAAAATAAATATACTGTCTTTCCTAATGATAAAATAAACAATGCTATTAGCTCCTCATGGCAGTCCAAATGTGAACCTCACTCTCTCTCTGGTGCTCCTTTCCAATTCTTATCCTAGGAAACTCTAGCTCATCTCCTCACATGCTCTAGTACCATATCTGTGAAGGCTTGACTGGTTACTCCACGCTGCAGTCCACCGCCCCCCCATGGCTCTCACAGCACTTTATTCCTATTTCACTCTTAGCCTTTGTTGCATCAAATCGTGGTGGTTTGTTAACATGTTTGTTACCCCCTCTAGGCTACGAGCTACTTAGAGTGAAGAGCATGTCTTTTCCATCTTTAGGTCTCAGGATCTCATCTAATATCTAATATTGGGTATGGGATGAAGTTAGAAGAGAGAAGGGAGGCACTCAGTGCCTGAATTCTTGATCTAATTTTTGACCCACATCTCTTCTCTGAATTGGATGTATGTTTAAAAGACCAAGCCAAGTGGTTCCTGGGTGGCTCAGTCAGTTAAGCGTCTGCCTTTGGTTCAGGTCATGATCTCCAGGTCCTGGGATTGGCCCCGTGTCCAGGCTCCTGGCTCAGCAGGGAGTCTGCTTCTCCTCCCTAGCCCCCGCTCACGTTCTTTGTCTCTCTCTGTCTCACGGGAATAAATAAAATCTTAAAAAAAAGACCAAGCCAAGAAAAGGAAGTCTTGTGATGATTATTAATTTCTTCTCTTTGCTTACTTTCTATCTCCCCCATTGCTCCATTCCTTCATTTCTTTCATCTTTCTTCTCTTCTCATCTGTAATAAGTAAAAATATTCACAGTCTAAAAAATAAAGCAATGAATTATAACCTATTCATGATTATATGCTCGTATAAATATGTAACTAAATAAAAATTTAAATGAGGGAGCATAGAAAAATCTCCCATACAATTCCAAATAATTTATGTAGATATTCCCCCCTCAGTTGGGGGAGCATGACTCCCTACTCTGTAAGTGTGGGTTGAATATGGTGACTTCCTTCAAAAGAATACAGTATGGAAAAGGAGTAAAGAGAGTAAGTTTACACTGGAGAAACCTGACAAATACTGCCTCTGCCACATGATGAAAGTCAATATCAACAGTGAAGTTATGTTTATAGTATGTACCCTTGGTATAATGTGATGAGAATGACAGTCTACCTCTGCGTCTTTCTTCCAAAAACCTGTAACTCAGACAAATTCAATTTGAAGGACATTCTACAAAATACCTCACCAGGACTTCTCAAACTACTACAGTTATCAAATATAAGGAAAGTCTAAGAAACTCACAGCCAAGAAGGACCTAAAGAGACATGATGACTGAATGTAGTGTGGTATCCTTGATGGGATCCTTGAACACTTGGACATTAGGTAAAAAAAATAAGGTAATCTGAATAAAGTATGAGCTGTAGTTAGTAATAATCAATGTTGGTGAATTAGTTATGACAAATGTACTATAGTTGTGTTAACAATGGGGGAAATTGAGTGCAGTGTGCACACACTCAGTCTTAACCTAAAGTAGATATTCCCTGCTCGGTTACTTCTTATTCCTTCACCATGGTTACTGCCTTCATAGCAACTATTGTAGTCTATCATAATCTTTTTTATTTGTTTACTGCCTGCCCCTCCCATTAGATTGTAACCTTCACAAGGGCAAAGATCTTCTCTGTTCAGTCTGTTGCATTCCCACTATGTTGGAGGTTGCTATACAGAGTAGATGTTTAATAAATAGCTGTTAAATGAATGAAGGAAGGAATTATTGATTGTTGTTACCAAGACTTGAAGGATCATTGCAACTGGAGCAGAACTAACTCATTACTTTATGTTATAAATAAACCATACTTCATGCATTCTCTAAGGAGAGGTAGTAGGGAAAGTACCTTGATCTAGGCTCCATTTCTCTTTCCCTCTCTACCTCTTGTCTGTCTTTTCTTTCTTTCTTTCTTTCTTTCTTTCTTTCTTTCTTTCTTTCTT
>NW_027397083.1:83666-89417 GCF_003265705.2 Callorhinus ursinus | reverse complement strand
TTTCTTTCTTTCTTTCTTTCTTTCTTTCTTTCTTTCTTTCTTTCTTCTTTCTTCCCTCCTTCCTTTCCTCCCTCCCTTTCCCTCTTTCCTTCCTTCTTTCCTTCCTTCCTTCCTTCTTTCTATAATGAAAAGAATAATTTTGCCAAGTATCCTGTGAAGGATAGCCTGGAGTTTCTTCTTGCAAGCTGTGTAAATGAGGGTGCTAACATGCATTTGTTGTTCATGCTGGGAAGTTCCTCACTTCTCTTCATTTCTTAATTGAGTCAACTGGAAGAAATACATATTATCATGGATGTATACCATAAGAGACTCAGACTTTTGCTATTGAGATGTTGTCACTGAAGCAGAAACACCTAGCTACTATAGGTAAAGAAAGTCTCTGTGCACAGCTGGGGGCCTCCCCACCTCCTGGGATCACTGAAAGCAAGGATATGACAGAGGCTGGGAATCCTGAAAGTCACAAAAGAATAGTTGGATGATACACCCTGGGTGTAGTGTGTCATCCTACATGTTTCATGAAGAGCAGTGGTGGACAACTAAGAAGGATGGTACTTTATATGGTCTGTGTTAGTCTTTGAAGTATTTCTGTACTTTGATTGGTGTCTTCAATTTCTTCCATTAGGTTATTTAACCTGTAGTTTTCCAGGTGATTTTTTTGACTGCCACCTATTCACTGTGGCAAGTTTTGTGAGATATTCTAAGACATATTAGGTGTGGTGTCTGCCATCAATGAGGTCACATCTGACTTGGGAGATAAAACACAAGGGCATGAAATGTGAGTAGGGTCCAATGCCAGACTATCCCTTGAAAGGGATGTTACCATAGAGGAGGGAGGGACAAGAAAAGTCACACAATGCTTCACATGGAGGCAAAAACTGAGCTGGCCCTGAATGCATGGCTGTAAACTAATGATTCATAAATTAATTCAATATTTTTGAGATCTCTAGGCATCAAGTTAATGGAGATAGTTTCTTCCTCCAAAGAGGTCACAGTGTACTTGAGGGAGATAAATAAGGACACTACAGGTGTTACAGGTGCTGTGATAGAGTTATACACAAGGTACAGAGTGAACACGGGGGATGGTGTGGTCACTTGTCCTCATGTGGGGGTGGGGAGGGTGGTCAGGAAAGACTATTTAGATGAAGTGTCATTGAGCTGAATAGCTCAATAAAATATAGTTAATATATGTTACCATAGTTACAGTTCTTTTTCTTGTGATGAGAACTTTTAAGATCTCCTCCCTTAGTGACTATCAAATGTACAATATTGTTAACTATAGTCACCATGTGGTACATTACATCACCAGGACTTATTTATTTCATAACTGGAAGTTTGTACCTTTTGACCCACTTCACCATTTTTGGCCAACCCTTCATCCCTTACCTCTGGCAACCATGAATACATTCTCTGTACCTATGAGTTCGGGCTTTTGTTTTTAAAAATATGGAATGCTTCATCAATTTGCATGTCATCCTTGTGCAGGCACCATGCTAATCTCAGTATTGTTCCAGTCTTAGTACCTGTGCTGTGAAGCGAACGCTCATTTCTTTTCAAATAATGAGAAAGTCATACGGCAACATCTGACTTTCAAAAGACCTCAGAATGAAACCACCTTTGGGAGGGTGTGTTTCCCAAGTCAGAGACCCAAAGAACCCCAGCCCTCGGACTTTCTGTCCTACTTGGGATAAGACAAGGGTAACTGCTATCCCATTTTGTCATGCCCACGTTTTTCATTTTCACTTGATGATTGAGAAGCAGCTAAAATCTATTACTGTGGGGTAAAAGCACCTGTCCAAGGTGAGGACAAATGTCCCGAGAATTGGAATAGAACTCAGGAGAATTAATGAATCAAAGTCAGTGCTCTTAGATATCTTAGATATAAATAAGCTTAATCCTCGTATTTTCTAGATACTGGGACAGAGGCTTGAAGGACGATAGTGACTTTCCCAGCTTACCGCTCCTAGAAACCATGTCTCCATGTCTCTGAATCTCAACCCTATGATGCTTCTTCTAGAGAACCATGGTAGATGCTCTGCTGCCTGTTGCAATAACCCATAACTCCTCTCATCTTTCACACCCCCACAGGTTTCTCAGACATCCTGCTTTCCTCTGTCAGCCCTGTCTCCATGTCCTCACCTGATTTGTTTTTCTAGTGTTTTCTGACTCATTTTTTTTTTTTTAAGATTTTTATTTGAGAGAGAGAAAGAGAAAGAGAGAGAGCACAACCAGGGAGAGCAGCAGAGGGAGAGGGAGAAGCAGGGTCCCTGCTGAGCAGGGAGCCTGACGAGGGACTTGATCCCAGGACTCTGGGATCATGACCTGAACTAAAGGCAGACGCTTAACTGATTGAGCCACCCAGGCGCCCCTCACCTTTTCTTCATTATCCTCTTTCCTCTGCTTCTAAACACTGCAATACTGCAAAAGGATGAAAGAAACCTGAGAGTCTGTTTGGGATTTTCTTCTGGGTGTAATTGCAGAGTATGCCTGTCTCTTTGGCTCTTTATTATTATTATTTAAGATTTTATTTATTTATTTGTCAGAGAGAGAGAGAGCGCGCACAAACAGGGGACGGGGCAGGCAGAGCAGGCAGAGGGAGAAGCAGGCTCCCCGCTGAGCAGGGAGCCCTATGCAGGACTCCATCCCAGGACCCTGGGATCATGACCTGAGACGCTTAACAGACTGAGCCACCCAGGCATCCCTGGCTCTTTACTTTTGGAATGAAAAGGAACAGCATCAATAACATCCCCTCTGCAGCAAGTGAGAGTTACAAAATTTTTCTATGAATGATGGCAGTTTAAAAATACCCTTGCGGGTGCCTGGGTGGCTCAGTTGGTTAAGCGCCTTTGGCTCAGGTCATGGTCCCAGGGTCCTGGGATCGAGCCCCACATCGGGCTCCCTGTTCAGCAGGAAGCCTGCTTCTCCCTCTCCCACTCCCCCTGCTTGTGTTCCCTCTCTAGCTCTGTCTCTCTCTCTCTCTCTGTCAAATAAATAAATAAAATCTTTAAAAAAATACCCTTGCTAAAATTGGGTTAAATATAGCCAATTATATAATATTCTTTTAATATGCAGTAATAATAGCTACCCACTTCCTTCAGATGGATATTTTATAGTTCCCATTTGTATTTTTTATTATCTGTAAGTCTTAGGGAACATAGGACTTACCGACATAGAATCAAATAGAGCATTAAAAAGTTAGTAGTAGCAATAAATGTTTCAAAAAAGTTTTTAATAAGAATGGACATTTATCAGTAGCATTAAAAAAAATCTGAAAACCAGAAAAAAATTATCTCCAAAGCTAGTCCTGTTCAATTCCACAAATATTTATGGAGTACCACCACTGCTAAAGGAGTAGTGAGGGATAAAAATGTTAGGAAAAGGGTAGAACACAATTCTTTTGTATAAAGAACATACAATTTTTATGAGCGGCAAGGCACTCTCCCTAGATGTAATTTATCTCTTGGTAGTAAATCAGCTGAGTCTAATAAATGCTAGCCACTGCACTAGATGCTGGGAATTCAAGGATAAATGGCATATTCTCCATTCCCAAGGCACTCACAACTATTGAATGTTTCTTTTCCCATTCAGATGAAGATATAAACAAAATTTATAAACTACCAGTGTGTTTCAAAACAATGAGATAGCCATCTCAGTGCTAATCCCTATTAAAATTCTGGAAATGCATGATTAAATAAATAATTTGTAAGCGTTTTGAAAAGCCTGGTGATTACTAAGAAGAGCCCATATGAAGTGACCCAAGATAAATCATGCCAAATACACTTTACTTTTAAAATAAGGCTTTTCATAACATAATAAAATAAAATAAAATAAAATTTATTTGAGAAACAAAAAAAATAAGGCTTTTCAATGGTTAGATTTATATCCGTACTGTAATGTATTTTGATTGTATGAAAAGATTTGATAGGCTTTCCATGATATTCTTCTTGGAGAGATGGTTTATTACAGATTGGATAGTGAATTGGTTATTTGTTGATGCAAAATATACCAGTTCAAACTTAATGACTTACAATAACAACCATTTTATTTGCCCATGTTTCTGTGGGTCAACATTTTAGGCTAGTTCGGCTGGGTAGTTCTTCTGCCGGAATCACTAATGTGACGCAGTCATCTGGAGGATCGGCTGGGGTTGGTCTAGGGAACCTTCTTGATGGCCTATCTCTAGGTGTTATCCTAGCCCTAACATCTTGTGACAGTCACAGGGCAGCAAGAGAGGACTGACACCAAAGGGTAAGTGTAAGCCTCTGCTTGCAATATATTTGCTAATGTCCCATTGGTCAAAGCAAGTCACATAGCCATAGGGGAAGGGGGCCACCCAGAGGCATGGATCCCCTGGGGGCTGTGGTCATAATTGTGACAATGTACCACCAATGGTATTAATTGAGCATATTTCTATCTAGTTGGACAATTCCCAAATAGGAGGACTACCATAGATGCTCACTTGTATTTTACTGTAGATATTGGTTAATGATTTGGACAAAGGAAATGAAATATGATTGTAATTTTGATCATGCCACAAAACTATGATGAATAAAATCCTGAAGGTGACTGTGGCAGTTTGGTTCACTTGGCCCAAACCAATTAAAAAAAAGACACAAACCAATATATCAGTGTTAAATGAAAAGTCCTACAGGGGCATCTGGGTAGCTCAGTTGGTTAAGTGTCTGACTCTTGGTTTCATCTCAGGTCATGATCTCAGGGTGGTGAGATTGAGCCCCTTGTTGGACTCTGCTGTGTGTGAAGCCTGCCTAAGGTTCTCTCTCTCTGTCTCCCTCTGTCCTTCCACCCCCCACCCCCACTCATGAGTGCGTGCTCGCTCTCTCTCTAAAAAAAAAAAGTCCTACATGTATGTTAGTAAAATAAATTGTGATCAGGCAGAATTGAAAGTCAAATGAAGTGATATGGAGATTTTATTTGATACCAAATTTATGAGAGGCTAAAGTGATCAAGGTGAATTGATAGAGATGTAGTTCACAGGTCATGATAAGTAACAGTTCCCCAGAACAAAATACTCCCAGTGCACTGTGTTTATTTCTGGGTGAAAATTTGTAGAAGGATATGGAGCTAGGGAAAATCTAGAAGGTGACTGGTGTGAGAGCATTTAAATATGATCTCCTGGAGAGAAAACTGATGGAGTATTTGCTCTAGAGATAAGAGGACTAAAGACTTAAAGAAGATACAAAATCTGTCCTAATACTTGGATACTTGGGAGACCTGTCAGGGAAAAGAAAGCTCTAGAGGGTCAAAATAGGATCAGTGGAAGGAAGTTGCTTGTAGATGGACTTTAGCTCAAACAAGCATGTGGTACTTTAACAATCGGAGTTGTCCAACAAGGAATGTGGTGTCTTACAAGTGAATGATCTCTCTCCTTGGAAGCTCAAGCAGAGTCTGGAACACTGAGATGCTGTGGAAGGGATTCTTGAGGAGTCAAGATTCAATGAGGCCCACTTCTTTTCCCATATTTTCACTTACAAAATTAAATAACATTTTCCTCCATTACTATTACCTTTTTTATTGCTGGGGTGCTCTTTAAAAGTTATGAACAGAATCATGAGTTTTCATTTTGGTTAACAAAACAAAAACATTTAAAAAAAAAGAAAGAAAAATCTCCCTTCCTTTGGCCAACTGCAAAGCCTTTCTTTCTTTCTTTCTTTCTTTCTTTCTTTCTTTCTTTCTTTCTTTCTTTCTTTCTTTCTTTCTCTCTCTCTCTCTCTCTCTTTCTTTCTTTCTTTCTTT
>NW_027397083.1:61247-83566 GCF_003265705.2 Callorhinus ursinus | reverse complement strand
CTTCCTTCCTTCCTTCCTTCCTTCCTTCCTTCCTTCCTTCCTCCCTCCCTCCCTCCCTCCCTCCCTCCCTCTCTCCCTTCCTTCCTTCCTCCCTCCCTCTCTCTCTCTCTCTCTTTCTTTCTCTTGCCATTCAGGGCCTCCTTGGCCAACATTTTTGTTTGAAGATAGCTTAGTCTTCAGATTTTTTAAAATTTATTTATTATTTATTTTATTTATTATTTTTTAGAGATGGAAAGAGAGAGAGAGGGAGGGGAGGGGCAGAGAGAGAGGGAGAGAGAGAATCCTAAGCAGGCTCCATGTTGTGGGCTCAGTCTCACAACCCTGAGATCATGACCTGAGCCAAAATCAAGAGTTGGATGCTCAACTGACTGAGCTGCCCAGGTGCCCCTAGATTTTTAAATACTTGTGTTCTCATCCTGGATATATCAAACATGAAGATGATGGTACTTACTATGGGCTAAGTGAGATAACCCATATAAAATGCCTGGTATATAGCAGGTGTCCAATAAGTGTTGATTCTCCTCCATCCAAGCCCAGGACATCAGCCTGCCCTCCATGATACAGCTTTATTTCCATTACACAGTAGCATTCATCTCCTCCGGTGATCCTAGAATAGTGGGCCATGTCTCAGTTGGCTGAGGACATTCCTGGCTCATGCATGTTGTCCCAGCATAGTTATTAATAGCATCCTCATTCACTTTGAGCATCTGATTCTGACAAGCCATGGGATCATCCTACCTAGAACTTCTTCAGTGCCCTCCTTAGGGCATCTTTCAGTTCCTTGTTCCTTATACTGTAGATCAAGGGGTTTAGAATGGGAGTGATGAAGGTGTAGACCACGGACACCACCCGGCCCATCTCAGGAGAGTAGCTGGAACTGGGGGACAAGTATATAAAGCTGGTGCAGCCATACTGCAGGAGGACCACTAAAATGTGAGAGGAGCAGGTAGAGAAGGCTCGGTGGCGCCCTTCTGCTGACCGTATCTGTAGAATGGCTGCCATGATGAAGACGTAGGAGATGAAGATTAATGAGAGGGGGATGCTTAGGACGATGAAGCTGATAATGTACAGGGCAGTCTTGTGAACTTGTGTGTCTGCACAGGCCAGGCGCATGACTGCAGGCATGTCACAGTAGAAGTGGTAGATCTCATTGTTGTTGCAGAATGGGAGATGGAAGATTAAAATAGTCAGAGGCAGCGACAGCAGGAAACCCAGCACCAGGGACCCTACCATCAGCTCCACACACAAGGGCCAGCTCATGATGCGGGTGTATCTTAGAGGGTGACAGATTGCCACAAACCGGTCATAAGCCATGACTGCAAGCAGGACACAATCAGCTCCACCTAAGAAGACGAAGAAAAACATCTGGGTCCCACATCCCGGGATGGAAACAGGAGTTTTGCCCATTGAAAGGAGGTTTGCCAAGGCCAGGGGGGCAATGGCAGATGTATAGAAGATTTCTAGAACTGCCAGGTTAGCCAGGAAGAAGTACATGGGGATGTGGAGGGAGTGGTTGATTTGGACAAGGACTGCAACTGTGGTGTTTCCACTGAGGCTGGTCAGGTACATCACCAGGAAGGCCACAAAAATCCCCACCTGGATCTTAGGGTCAGTGGAGAATGGATGAAAGAAGAACTGAATCTTTGCCGTTTTATTTATTTCTTCCATAGATAATGTATTTGGTCTGGATAAAGGAAAGATGACATGCATCTTTAGGCACCTCCCATGCAATATGATGCATTTGTACTCCCCTGTTCAGTGTTAGAGCACTTTCTGAGGCACCTCAGCGATTATGTGCACACGCTTTCATGTTAGTGCAGATCATGCAATATTGTAATTTACACATTTGCCACCCCTCACCTTTCCTCCTCTACCCTCAAGTACCAAAGCCCGAGAAATCCTCAGTGGTGGGGATTTGGATGCTCTTTGCTTTGATTTTTTGCCTAGCACAGTGCCTGATATAGAAAGCTTTCCAAGGAGTATTTGCTGAATGAATTTTTGAGTAAAGTCAATTTAAAGTTCAAAGTTACAAAATAGATAAAATAGCGTTTTAATTCACTACGTGAAACTTGAAACAAAAACGTCTTAGGAAAGTGTCGTTAGATGTACGTTATAATTTTAAGAGAGCCGTGGTACTGCTACACTGATAATGCAACACAAATTGCAAATTAGCTCACCCCCGAGAGATGTCATTGACTCATCCTGCTTCCTCTCCTTTACCCGATTTGTTCCTAAATACTGATCGTTTGTCCTACAAAAATTTCTCCTATCTATTGCTTTGGTCCTTTCCCACTGCCCCGGTCGGTCCTATCTGTTATCTTACATTTAGGTTTCTTGTGATAACCTCCTATCTCTTCTCCTGTATTCCTTCCTCTTTTCTTCATTGTGTATCCTGCTCTCCAGGATCACGTCCTCCACCTGCTTCGGTGCCTTCCTGTTGCTTACCTGACAATCTTCGTGCTCCTCTGCTGATTATTCCAATCTCTCTTGGACCTGACTGTTTGAGGCTAATCCCACTATGGCCCCAGTTATCCCTGTCATGTACCGTATGGTCGACTCATTGGCCTCCTCTCCATCATTCTCCTTCCTGTTTCACATACTTCTGTTCTCCTTCCAGTCAGAAATCTCATCTTCTCTCTTTTGCCTCATACAAATCCTGCCCAACGTTCAAATTCTAGGTCATGTTCCTCTTTTATGACGTCTTCCCAGGCCACTCTAGTTTAAATCTCTCTCTCCTTTCTCTGAAATTCTGTGTTGCTCAGAGTGTTATGATTTTATTTATTTAGTTATTTTTATTTTTTTTTAGATTTTATTTATTTGAGAGAGAGCGACAGAGAGAGTGAGAGAGAGAGCACAAGTGGGGAGGAGAGGGAGAAGCAGGCTCCCCTCTGAGCAGGGAGACCGATGTGGGACTCGATCCCAGGACCCTGGGATCATGACCTGAGCTGAAGGCAGACGCTTAACCGACTGAGCCACCCAGGCGCCCCAGAGTGTTATGATTTTAGTGCTAATACACTGTCTTCTACTGTATCTATTGGTTCTGTCCCAAATTATATTCTAGGTTCCCTGAGGACAGGGTATCTTATGACAAATTGTCATTTATTCCATGTTAAGTGCTAGGCATGGTGAAAAATGATTTATGTGCATTCGTTCACTTATTCCACAAAACTCCTTTAGGAAGTCTGTACTATTATCACCCCATTTTACAGATGAAGACACAGGATTAAAGAGGTTAGGAGATATTTTGAAGTCACACAGGTAGAAAGTGGGAGAGCCAGGATCTAACACAGTCTACTTAACCACAGAACTCTTACACTTAATCTAGGTTCCTACTATACCGCCTCCCTCTATACTGCTTCATATTTCCTAAGTAGCTTTGTTACTTGATGATATTTCAGCCATAGGTAGAACTCTAGATGGTCTATGGTAAAAAGAGCACCTAAGATCTGAGACCAAAAATGTTAGATTACACTATTTTCAGACTTGAGAGGCATAATTACAATCTAGACTATTGTTTTATCTAGTAAATGCTGCCCCTAACAATGCAACAAAAAGAATCTCCCCTATTTCTTCTGTTTCTTAAAAGATTTATTTATTTATTTTTTTATTTGAGAGAGAGAAAGAGAGAGAGAGCGAGAGCGAGCATGAGCGGGAAGAGCAGAGGGAGAGGGAGAAAGAATCTTAGCAGACTCTGTGCTGAGCATGGATCCCCATGCGGGGCTCTGTCTCATGACCCTGAGATCACAACCCTGAAGATCACGACCTGAGCTGAAACCAAGAGTTAGATGCTTAACTGACTGCGCCACCTAGGTGCACCTCCCTTCTTTTGTAAGGAGCAGGGAGAAAGGGTTTGGTTAAAAACTATGATATTTGGGTGAAGATGGAGGGAGTCTGGCTTAATTCATCCTTCATGAGAGAGAGCGGGAACAAAGAGAAGGTTCTCTGTGACCCAGGACCCAGTGTCCTGAGTGATGCCCAAAGAGTTTTCATAGGAGCTACAGTTTTAATCTCCTGCCTTCTGGTGGCTAAGAGTCTAGTCCCAAAACCAACACAGTTGTTTCGGGTTGAACCAAACCTATGCAGGTGATACAAATGAATAAGTCATTTCATAAGGACACTAGAGATTAAAAGTCCCAATGGTGCCGTCTGCTCATTTTTTTTTCTCAGTTACCACCTCCTTGGGCACAGGAAGTCCACCCAACCTCTTGGGCATAAATCCACCTAATCTCCTCACAGCACTTGTGTCTAAAGGCAATGCATAGGCTGCATTGGCTTCATTTTATTACAAGGTCTAGAAAAGGGAAGAGGAAATCAAATGTAGAGAAATACTATGAAATCCAGGGTTCTGAATAAGAAATCTGAGTACCACATTATCTAGCATATTATCTAACTATTCTCTCCATTTCTTAATGGAAAAGTTCCCCACTCATTGTGATCTCTTCATTGCGACAAGATGAAAATATAAGTTAAGTTCTATCAACTTTAGGTTATATGAAGTGCTTTTGTTATTGCAAAGAAGAAACCAAGTAGACACATTTCAAAAGATGGTCTGGAACTTTCAGATATTCCAAAATATTGAAGCAAATGTTGGACATCGTGCAAACAAATAACTGAATGCTTTGCTGACAATTCTTTATATAAATCTGGAGTGATGGTGGTGCTTGTTTGGATCTGTTCATGCTTCCTAAACCAGAATGTGTATATTCTAGAGTCGTCAGTGTACAAAACTGTGTCCAGGACAAAATGAAGTCCCAGGATCAACATGGTGCAGTTTTCTTAAAAGGTCAATTTTAACTTGAAGGTTTTTGGAAAATTATTTCATATAAAAAAGTGGAGATATGTACATAAAAGGAAGATCTGCATGAATTTTGGGGGGATAAAAACATAATATTTCCAAGAGATTTCTTACTTGCGATTGTTTACCAAGTCCTTAATATAAATTGTCTCTCATGCTGATTAATTAGTACTTAAGTAGAAAAGTTTTAGATGTACTGATTTAGACCATGGATTGGCTATTACTCAATGAAAAATAATTTTCCAAACTTCCCAAATATACAATCCTGATTTGCAGCTCCTCCCTTATTATTCCAAAGAAAACAACTAAAGTAGTGGTCAACATTTTCTAAGATAAGTATGGCTCAGAGAAAACGCCCAGGGGATAGCTAGTCTTTGGAAAGATGGTTTATCATCTCCTGAGACTGTTTACCATCATGCAGTGAAGAACATGGTTCCATGAGTTCTTTGTCCTTCATGTAATTCCTGTCCAAGTTGACTAGTGGCCACAGAAGGTCACAGATGCCCACAGAATCGGAGCTCCCCCAGGTTATTGGGTCTGTCTCTCCCAAAGAGATTGCCTGACTTGCCCAAGGTTGCACAAGTGGGTCATTTTTTAATTCATCATTTAAATATACAAGGTACTGTAGGGGATGCAAAGATGATTCAGATGCCATCTCCTCTGTGGAGTCACAGAAACAAGGCTGTTGGCCAGATTTTCCCTTATTCTTGTTCTGTTTAAAACTCTTGAATCCTATCTTCCCTTGTCAGTTTTGTTCAATTTAAATTGTAGACAACATTTATGACAAGGGGAGAAAAGGTAGTTAAAAAGTGGTCTTTTAACTAAGTTTGGTTATACAACCAAACAATCTTAGGACAATGCATATATTGAAAAAGGCATATAATTTGGGGGAGATGATGCTTCCAAGAAAGATGGTAGAAAGTAGGCTATGTTGGAATAAATGATGTGTACTCAAATTCCAGCTTTGCTACTCGCTAGTTTTGTGATCTTGCTAAGTCACTTGCCCTAAGACCCCATTGTTCAGAATAACACCTCACTTCTTTACAAGCTTGTTGTGAGGTGAAAATGAAACGATGTCCGTACAAGAACCTACTGGAATGCCTGGCACATATTAACTGCTCAATAAAGTATATTGATTCATTGATTCCTTCCATTTTCTATCTTGAGACTGAAAAAGATTTAAATTGCTGAGTGGGTGGAATGCCTGGCAGGTCTACCTGATATTTTCTGGGAAAGATTTTATGTCGCCTCTGGTTCCACTTCTAGTTTCCTATGTCCCCTTATATTGCAGAATCCCTCTTTAAATAGAATGAAGAATGACCACTGTCTCACAGATTAGTTGTTACAGTTAAAAGAGAGTTTATACAAAAATGCCCCGACTTTAGGTATTTCTGGCCTAATTGACCTACATGGCATATCTATTAACACAAAGGTGGACTCACCTGGAGAGGAAGATAAAATCTTAACTTGGGAGTGTTGATAGTGGGAAGAATAGAGAAGGAAGAACAATGTTATAACCATCATTCTAGGGCAAAAGCCCTGTTTGGAGCACAGGTATTTGTGGCTTTTGGAGATACTCATACCAGCTGTAAGGTCTATTCATACCTATTCAAAGAAAATGTTCCAACACCAGCTGTATCCAAACAAAAGATGTATTTCTCCTTACAAGACATTCTTGAATAACATTTTCTATATGTTTGAAAATATATGAATTTCATACATGAATTATGAATTCATAAATATCACTCATAAAATGAGATTCAAATTTCATATACATCTATATATCTGACGAGATTAGATGTCTGAAGAGACTCCTTACTTTCCAGAAGAGACTTCTGTGAGAGAAGAAGCTCCAGTGTGGTATCGCTTTACCGCTAACACGTTGAATCATATGGAATTTGTTTCTGAAAGCCAATAATGGTAGCATACAGGCAATTTCACATGGTTCAACATAATACTTTTATAAACATATTTTGAATATGTCACATGAAATATTCAGGCATTCGACAAAAAGTTATCCTCCTACTGCACACCAGTGGGTAACATTTATTGGGCACTCGTATGCTGTGGTAATCATTTTACAGGCATCATTTCACTTAAGTGGTCCTTAAGTCCAACAGGTCAACAGTCAATATTCAACAGGTACCTCTATTGTCCATATTTTTTCAGATGAGGAAATTCAGTCTTCTGGGTTTGACTGATTTACCCAGCTGTTAAATGGCAAAGTAGCACTCAATTCCTAGGTCAGTTTAGAAGCAAGTCTAAACTCCTACCATTGAAATAAACTGTATCATCACTGAGCAATGCACTATGTGTAAAGCTGAATGATAGGTGTCCTAGAGAGAAAAAAATTTTAAATTCTGATTGTCTCTTATCAACAAAACTATTTCACGGGAAAATGATGTGCCACAAGCCTTTCTCAGTTCATTGCAAAGTCAGTGCTCAGTCCCCTAATTTATGATCTCTCTCTTTCCTTTTTGCTTCTTCTTTTCTACCTCTTCACCAACTACCCATTTAATCAACAATATTTATTTTAATAAATCCTTTAAAAATATTTGTTAAGGCTCTACTCTATGCAAGGCATAGCTCGAGTGTCCAGGAGAAGAAGGAAAAGTGTAGAGAATGAGAGAAGCCAATGTTCGGAGAGCTCAACATTGAGAGCAGTAAAAATAGTAAAATTCAAATTCATTTAAGTACTTTATATAAAAGGACAACATGCCAGGGGAGCACAAACATATCTCTTTTTTGGCAATAATGTTTTTTGAAAAATTGCATGTAATCAGGATTATTTTTGAATGCATAAGGGGGATTCTTGATGTGAAGGAACCTTCTAGTCATTCCTTTTATAATAGATGTTTCCTAATTTTTCAGCTTCTGTAAGTTTGAGGTTTGCAATGATGGATATCTTTAAACTAGAGAAAGCCTTAAAAGTACTGACATCTTGGGGTGCCTGGGTGGCTCAGTTGTTAAGCGTCTGCCTTCGGCTCAGGTCATGATCCCGGGGTCCTAGGATAGAGCCCAGCATCAGGCTCCCTGCTCCGCGGGAAGCCTGCTTCTCCCTCTCCCACTCCCCCTGCTTGTGTTCCCTCTCTCGCTGTGTCTCTCTGTCAAATAAATAAATTAAAATCTTAAAAAAAAAAAGTACTGACATCTGTATGTTTCAATGCTAGTTAGCAATGAACTCTTAATCTGATGTAGAGTAAGATTCCTTGACCATTTTGGACAGAACCTCCTTCTTGCCATTCATCAGTTGGAAGAGCATGAATTTTACAGTATGCATTCTTGAGTTCCCCTTAAACCATCTGGTATAAAACATTGGTTCTGAGTAGGAACTGGACTTTGACTCTTTCTGTGAAAATTTCCATCTTTAGTTTCTCTTCCCTGGCCAGTGCCTACCACAAGGCTTGGCCTAGTTACAAGCTAGGGATTTTCCTAATCTTCTCGAATCTGGAGTCTGGGAAGAGATTCTTACCTTATACTGGACTCAGTGGACTGCAAGCCATTGCAGATTTACTTGGATCCTTCGCTAAACACTGAGGACCCTGGAGTCTGCTCCTAGGTCCTTCTGTCCTCAGTAGGTCCCTGGGCAGGTATGCTGACCACTTCTAGATTCACATGTCTCACTGATTCAGGGCACGTTGCTGGGTTTTTTTTTTTTTTTATTATGTTGTGTTAATCACCATACATTACATCATTAGTTTTTGATGTAGTGTTCCATGATTCATTGTTTGTGTATAACACCCAGTCAGGGCACGTTGTTAAAACTCTTCTGAAACTCAGCAGGCTTCCTATCTAATCAACTCTTAGCTTGAAGGCGTGTTCCATCCTGCCTTTTTCTTTTTTGTATGAGGTAACATCTGGGCTTTACTCACTACATCCCTGTAGCCTAAAACCTACGTTTGAAGTTCCCCTGATATTCAGACTTGAAATTATCATCGAATAAGGACATTCATAACTAATCTGGCTAAAGGGACATTCTTGGTCCCCTGAGATGTCTGAGGTCTGCCTGAGAAGCATAAAGCAACAAGATTAAATACAGTGTTCCTTAAGAATTAAAATTACATCAGGATTATCCCATTGGTATATCTTCCCTGGGGATTATCTTTCAGTAACTTGTTGATAAGTTCAGTGATGAGGTCAGTTGGGGGAAAGAAAAATTATTATTTTCACTTGATTTACCTTGAAATCATGTTTTTAAAAAGTTAATTTCTACATGCAGCATTATTCTCTTTCCTTCTTTTTTTTGGGGGGGAAGACATTCTGCCATATCCTCTGCTCTCTTTACTTCTGGAAAATTAATTCCTCTTAATTTTACTTTATATTTCTAATATTCCTTCTTGGTCTACTTTGCTGGCTTCTTCTCTTTCCCTAACTTCCACTCAAGCTGGGTCTCGGTCCTAGGTCCTCTTTTCTTTTTACATTTCTTTGCAGATGATTCAGTTCAGTTGTTTGGCTTTAAATACAAGCAACAGGCTGATAATTCTCAAATGTGTGATTTCCAGCTAACCCGGTCCCTGAACTTCAGACTTCACTGTCTATTTGACATTTCTGTTGGATCGATAATGAGTATCTTCTATTTCATACATTCAACGCCAAACACTCACTGTCTACTTGGGTGCTCTGTATTGAACCATTCAAATCCTGACAGTAGTTTCTTAGTAATATATGTTGAGATTAATGAACACTGATGCTTCTTTCAATTTCATCCAAAGACATGGTTTTCTTTCAGTGTTCCCTGGAGAAATGAAGGACCATTTAGAGCTTTTTTCTTTTTAGAAAGGTCATTCATGAAATTATGGAATGAAAAGGGATTTTAGAGGTCATCTAATGGTTACCATCTCCAATCCCCAAATCTCAAAGGCCTTTTGAGATTATTAATGGAGTTTCCAAGGTAATTTTAATATTTCAAAAGCCCTAACATATGTCATACATTTTCCTGGGATGGTTTTATTATATCATCATCATCATCATCATCACTTGTGTTTTTGTTTATTTAAAAGATAGAGTTGGGGGGCGCCTGGGTGGCTCAGTCGTTAAACATCTGCCTTCAGCTCAGGTCATGATCCCAGGGTCATGGGATTGAGCCCCACATCGGGCTCCCTGCTCTGCGGGGAGCCTGCTTCTTCCTCTCCCCCTCCCCCTGCTTGTGTTCCTTCTCTTGCTGGGTCTCTCTCTGTCAAATAAATAAATAAAATCTTTAAAAAAAAAGATAAAGTTGGGGGGCACGTGGGTGGCTCAGTCCATTAAGTGTCCAACTCTTGATCTTGGATCAGGTCTTGATCTCACAGTTGTGAGTTGAACCCCGCATTGGGCTCTATGCTAGGCAGGAAGCCTATTTTTTTTTTTTTAAAGGTAGTAATTTTCAAAACATGGGGTTTGGAGGCAATATATATAAGAATGGCTAAAATAGGGATACCTGGGTGGCTTATTCAGTTAAGCGCCTGCCTTCAGCTCAGGTCATGATCCCGGGTCCTGGGATGGAGTCCCACATCGGGCTCCCTGCTCAGTGGGGAGCCTGCTTTTCCCTCTCCCTCGGCCTGCCAGTCCCTCTGCTTGTGTGCTCACACACACACACTCTCTCTCTGTCAAATAAATAAATAAAATCTTTAAAAAAAGAAAAAGAATGGCTAAAAGAGTAGGTCTGAATTCAGACAGACTTGGATTTGAGCCTTGGCTCAGCCACTGGCTGAGTGTGTCTTCGGGTAAGTTAATTAAACTTTCTCAGCCTTACTTACCTTACCTGCGAAGTGGGAATGATAGTACTGCTCCTCTCTCATAGAGTAGTTGTGGAGATTGAATGGGATAATGCATGTGCAGTATTTATCATGTCACCTAACCCTTTCTTAGCTTTACAATTTTGACTGTGGGGTTCATAGAGAAAACACCGTAAATAAAATTTGTATGATGCAGAGAATGTTGAGAGCTACCGACTTTATTCATCCTTACTTCCAGATATTCATCCCCAATATTTTATGTTCCAGCTAAAATTGGCAAACAAAAATTGTATATATTTGAGGTATATAATGTGATTTTTTTTATATATGTATACGTTGTGAAATGATTATCACAATCAAGCTAAATAATGTATCCATCACCTCATATAGTTACTTTTTTGTGTGTGGTGAGAATACTTAATATCTCTTCACTTAGAAAATTTCAAGTATACAGTACATTAACTGTAGTCACCATGTTGTTACAGTAGGTATCCAGAACCTATTCATCTTATAACTGGAAACTTGTACCCTTTGGCCAAAGTGTCCCCAATTCCCCCACTCCCCAACCCTTGGTAACCACCCTCTACTTTGTGTTTCTAGGAGTTCAACTTCTTTTAGAGTCCACATTATAAGTGATATGACTCAGTACTTGTGTTTCTTTGTCTGGCTTATTTCACTTACCAAAATCTCCAGGTTCATCCATATTGTCACAAATGGCAGCATTTCCTTCTTTTTCTTGCCTAATTACTTTGGCTAGGCCTTCCAGTGTTATGTTGAATAGAAGTGGCAAATAATACATTTATGCTCAGAGCTGCTGAAAAGTTATCTGATGATGGACTTCAGCAGAGATGCTTTATAAAAGCTCTGAATAAAGTAGGAATAGAAATAAACTGCTTAAATATGGTTAACTTTTAGCTATTCTGTGAATATTTATTGAGTGCTTACTGTGTGCCAGGAACCAGGAGTATAATGGGGAATCAATCAGGAAAGATTTCTGCTCTTGTGCCTACATTATTGAATGCTGCTTCTGACGTAGGCAACTCTTCTAAATATGTCGCATGTATCACTTACTCTGCATAATTACATTATGAAGGAGGTGCTACTATTACCCTCATTTTTCAGATAAGGAAACTGAGGACCACGATGTCGAATAACTTACCCAAGGGGATGTAACTAGCAAGCACCAAAATTCAAACCTATGCTGTCCCTAAAGCAGGAATCAGCAAACTACGGGCTACATGTTACATCTGTGGGCTGTCTGTTTTTTGTAAATAATGTTTAACTGGAATGCAGCCATGCTTATTCATTCCCCTGTTGTCTAAGACTGCAGCAAAGTCGAGCAGTTGTGACAGAGGCTATACGGCCCACAAAGCCTAAAACATACTCTCTGGGACTTTACAGAAAAAACTTGCTGACTCCTACTATAGAGCCTGATACTTCATGGGAAAATGACTATATTAAAATCTCACAGCAGGCATTAAAATGGTGGAATAATTAAACCACGTTCACAAAATATCAGGTGCTAGACAGAACACTTGCTATCACCATGATTAATCAACACTTTCTGGAGGTTCTAAATAATGCAGTCAGACAAGAAAATAAAATAATAGGTCTCAGATTATATGATTTTACATAGGAAATGTAAGGAATTTTAATTTAAAACTTAAATATGTTAAATGGTCTGGGGTGGGGCCCGAGAGTCGGCACAGTACCAAGCTCCCAGTTGACACTGATTCTGCTGATCCCCGTTATTGTACTTTGAATACCAGTGTATTCACTGCAAACATGTAGTCTAGAGTGTAGCTTTGAAGTCCTTCAAATTGGGTTTTATTCCTAGCTTTCTCTCTTTTAAGATACCTAATTTTGGTCGAATTATTTACTCTGAAAGCCCCAGTTTTATCATCTGTAAAATGGAGGTAATCATGGGTAATAATGCACAAGACACTCTTAGCAGAGAATGCGCCCATAGTAAGTATCCAATAACTGCCAGCTCTATTAATATCTTTTATAGGTCAAATTTCCTTTGACAACCCGTGGAAATGCAGAGGGCAATAGGAAATATCCAAACTACTTATTTTTTATAAAGCCGGTCAGATAAAGTAACGTGCTGGAGAGGAGAACCACGTATTTTTTTCTCACATCTAGCCAGATCTCCATATAATTGATATTTGAGGGGGAGAAGGAAGGGTAGAAGGAGCTGGGTGAGTTCGATTCTGGGGCCACCAGTCATCTTATGGCATCTGATCCTCCTGACCATCTCCCTGCCTCTTCTTCATTTCTAGTATGTTCTCTACATCATAGATGAGTGACCTTGTAACAACACAAGGGCCAGCATATCTCTCTCCTTAAAACCTCTAGTGGTTTCCCATAATACTTACAATGGAATCCAGACTTCTAACTGTGGCCCTCAAGTCTCTGCATGATTTCGGCTACCTTCCTCTGGCTTCCTCTTTCCTTTTTCCCCATCGCTGACTCCTCTGCATCCGTCCATCCACATCACTGTTTCTGTGGTTCACTAAACCAGCCAAATACTTGCTGCCTCAGGACCCTTGCATGTGCTAACGCTGCTCTCCAAATACTCTTTCCCTTCCATTTATTTTTACACATTCCAGCAACCTCCCAAAAATTATTTTATTTTACTTTTTATTGTGATAAGAATACTTTTTTTTTTAGATTTTATTTATTTATTTGAGAGAGAGACACAGCAAGAGAGGGAACACAAGCAGGGGGAGTGGGAGAGGGAGAAGCAGGCTTCCTGCAGAGCAAGGAGCCCGATGCGGAGCTCGATCCCAGGACTCTGGGATCATGACCTGAGCCGAAGGCAGACGCTTAACGACTGAGCCACCCAGGTGCCCCTGTGATAAGAATACTTAACATGAAATCCACCCTTTAAATTTTTTTGTGATTTTATTTTATTATTTAAAATTTTTTTTTATTAAATTCAAGTTAATTCACATACAGTGTATTATTAGTTTCAGGGGTAGAATTTAGTGGTTCATCAGTTGCATATAACAGCCAGTGTTCATTATATCACTTGCCCTCCTTAATGCCCATCACCCAGTTACCCCATCCTCCCACCCACTCCCCTCCAGCAACCCTCAGTTTGTTTCCTATAGTTACGAGTCTCTTATGGTTTCCTTCCTCTCTGTTTTTATTCTAATTTATTTTTCCTTCCCTTCCCCTATGTTGATCTGTTTTGATTTTAAAATTTTTCAATTGAAATTGACATATTATATTTTATTAGTTTCAGGTGTGCCACATAGTGATTCGACAATTATACACATTACAAAATGCTCACCACAAGTGTAGTTACCCTCTGTCACCATATGAAGTTGTTACAGTATTCCCGATGACAATCCTTAGGCTGTATTTTAATCCCTGTGACTTATTGATTTTATACCTGGATGTTTGTACCTCAAATCCCCTTTATCTATTTAGTGTACAATACAGTATTGCTCAATACAGGCATGATGTTGTGCAGCAGATTTCTAGAACGTAGTCATCTTGCATCTGCTCTTTTTGTTTACACTTTCAGGCCTCCATCAAGTTACTTTTCCAGAGGGGTCTTCCTTGACTCCTTTAGCTGAAATTGCCCGCCCCCACCCCATTACTCTGCTTTATCTTCCATACGCACTTATCATTACCTAAAACTATATGATTATTTTTTTCTTATTTCCTGTCTGTTCTTTCTTGCGAGGATGTAAGTTTCACGAGGTCAAGGGCTTTATCTCTCCTGTTCACGGCTCTATCTCTACTTTCCACATCAGTGTCAGGGAATAGAGTAGGTGCTCAGTAAATGTCAGATACAAGAGCTCAGTGAGGGTTCTTGCGAAGGAAAGACAGGACGTGGTTAACCTCAGGTTCTGACATCCCTCAGGAGAAGTTTCAGGAGACTGGCAGCTCAGCCTCCCTGGCTCCCGAATGATATGGAATGTTTCCAAGCTCTGAAGGAAATAAATGCTTAAAGAGCCCTCTGCTAACTTACCCTCCCAGGGCTTTTCTACCAGCCTGAGGTAGGTTTTGGCGTTTGTTTAGAAAAAGGCTCTTTGATGATGGGTTCCTTCATTTTTATTTAAAAAATACTTTAGGGGTGCCTGGGTGGCTCAGTTGGTTAAGCGTCTGCCTTTGGCTCAGGTCCTGATTCCAGGGTCCTGGAATCGAGACCCCCCCATCGGGCTGGGGGGTCTACTTCTCTTTCTCCCTCTGCCCCTCCCCCTGCTCATGTTCTCTCTCTCTCTCTCTCAAATAAATAAATAAAATCTTTAAAAAATACTTTAAAAATTTAGGTGATTAGACAAATGTAAAAAAATTTGCAAAAAACATGCAAACATACTCATTTCTGCCAACACATATTTATAACTGCCTATGGTCTCTCAGGGCTTTGGTCCAGTTATAAAGTTTCACAGCCCTATGAATGTGGTGGGTACTTGGCCTTGTTTGTTTATACTTAAACTGACAGCCCTCTATTTACACTTCCTGTTTTTTTCAACACTGTCTTCTCTACTCTTTTCTTAGCAAAGGCCTTCTAATCCACTGAATTCATACACCGTATCATTTCATTACTCTTTAACCGTTGGACATTTTAGTTCCTTGTGGGTTGTGCAATTTGCTTCTTTCTTTTATATCCAGGAACAATACTGCTAGGTGGTCCATTGTGAAGAGAAAAATACTTTTCTTAAGGAAAGAGTCTGTATAAATTGTTTACTTTGCTCTAGAAATTTGCAAAATATTGTCCTCTGCAGTTTGAGGACAATACTGCTTGTCTCTCTTTTTATCATGTTATAAGCTTATAATTAAAATTATAAGAGTTTTGACATTTATTATAGGATTTTGGAGAATACAGAACAGGAAAAATATCCTTCAGGCTCATCACTCGAAGACTGGATTTTTTTTGTGGTGCAGAGATTGTAACTTTTTAAATTTCATTTTTTGTGTAGTATTCTATCACAAATATTTTCACATTATGACATTGTCTTCATAAATGTAATTTTAAACAATTGCACAGTATTTCAGCAACTGAATCTAGCATTTTGTATTAGGTTATTTTCATGATTTCCTATTAAAATTACGCTGTGATTTTTGCCTTGTGTATAAAGCTTTTTGTTGTTGTTACGGTTGTTATATTTTAGGTTAATTTCTGACTTTAGAGTCCTGAAGTGGAATAACTCAAATTCAAATATGCATTTTTTATTTGGAAAATTTCAAACCTACACGAATTAAGAGGACAGTATAATGAATGCTTATGTATGAGTTACCCAGCTTGGAAAATTGTCCGTATTTTGACAAATACAAGCATTTGAAAAATATTTTCCCACAGTGTCAAACCTTTCAACCCTCCACCAGTGACCTTGGCAGTGCTCATTTCTCCACAACGTTGACAGCACTGAGGATCATCCTTAAGATCTAAACCCAAGGAAAACATAATATTAAAACTTGGCTTACTTTGTTAAACAACAAAAATAATTAATTTGCCATTTTTGTCACCCCTGTAATTTAGTAGAACAGTGTTTTTGGCCTGGTCTGGCCTAAGTATCCCCCAAGAAGATCAATGCAAGGAGCGCTCTGTAGCTTTGGCCATTCGAAAGTAATTGAAGATTCCACAAACATCAGAAAATACTTGCATGCATGAGCAAGCCTACCTTGCAGCAAATTCAAACTCAATGCAATTTAAGGGTCATGTGCATAAGGACCTAGTGACTTGGAATAAAGATGTGAGTTCAGGTGAGATGGGGCAGTGGGGCATGTTCATGGAGTGATTTCCTGAACTTCCACCCCACCCTGTGAGTCATGCTAATTTTATTTATAAAAATATTTTGTGACTCAGCCTGTCATAATTGTGTGTGATACTACAAGAATAAGAGGTTCCTTTGCTTTTTTTTCCTTCAGCTTTATCAAGGTATAATTGACAAAATCGAGGTTCTTTTGCTTTTTAAGCTTAAAGTCAATGTGGAGTAATGTGATTTAAAAAGTGTTTAAGAGGGATGCACCTAGGCACACCTGGGTGGCTCAGTTGGTTAAGCATCTGCCTTCGGCTCAGGTAATGATCTCAGGGACCTGGGATCGAGCCCTGAGTGGAGCTCCCTGTTCAGCGGAGTCTGCTTTTCCCTCTGCCTCTGTCCCTCCTCCCTGCTTGTGCTCTCTCTCTCTCTCTCTCTCAAATAAATAAAACCTTAAAAAAAAAAAGAGGGATGGATCTAAAAGTATGATAAGTTCAGTTGGCAGGAGGGTGAGCCCCGTAGGAGGGCATTAATCCCTATCCAGGGTAGACACCATAAAAATGCAGGTGGACCTATGCAAGAAAGCAAAGTAAGAGTAGGGTTCATGTTTGGTAAACAAAACAAAACAAAACAAATTGGATTGTTGAATGCTGAAGGAAAAAATACCATACAAAGTCCTGACTGGGGAGGATAGCTGTGTGAGCTATTTAACTCTGGGCTTCCAGGTCCACATTTCTATTGGCTAAAGGGCAACACCTGTATTTCCTGCCTTCTGGGCTCGACATGAGAATCATATGCTCTTGGTATAAATATGAATTTTTAAATTTTTTCCTTATTTATTTGAGAGAGAGAGCACAAGCAGGGGGAGCATCAGAGGGAGAGGGAGAAGCAGACTCCCCGCTGAGCAGGGAGCCCGACTCAGGGCTTGATCCCAGGACCCGGAGATCATGGCCGGAGCCGAAGGCAGATGCTTAACTGACTTAGCCACCCAGGTGTCCCTAAATATGTATTTTTAAGATGTTGTTATGGTAACTGGATAATCAGAGTACTAAAGAGGCATGTGAATGATCAGAGGTGTTTATATATATGCAAAGAATGAAGATCAAGGAAAGAATGGAAATAGGAAAATAGGAGACCCTATTGAGAACCTACTGGGTGCATTGGGCTTTGCACTTTCAGACACAGAATCTCATTTGATTTTCACCACACCTCGGAGGTGAGTGTTAGGCTCTCTCCACATTTAAAAGGAGAGCGCTTGGGGGCACCTGGGTGGCTCAGTCATTAAGCGTCTGCCTTCGGCTCAGGTCATGAACCCAGGGTCCTGGGATTTAGCCCCACCTTGCGCTCCCTGCTCCGCGGGAAGTCTGCTTCTCCCTCTCCCACTCCCTTGCTTGTGTTCCCTCTCTTGCTGTCTCTCTCTCTCTGTCAGCTAAATAAATAAAATCTTTTAAAAAAGAAAAAAAAGGAGAGCACTGAAGTCTGTAACTTCTCCAAGGTCACATAGCTATAGAGTAAGCAGTGGCCGGGTGAGATAACATTAACTGCACTCCAAAGGAAGTAGTAAGGGTAAGTACTCAGTGATTGCAGACAGTGTTTTGAACATGGCTGGGCCAGTTCCAGGCTCAAGGACAAGGAGAGTCACTTTTCCCATGACTTCTTTCCTTGTTCCAGGCCTAATGGAAGAGGAAAACCAGACGGGAGGGGTCCACTTCCACTTCCACCCCTTCTTAACAGACCCCAGGGTGGCTCCCCTCATATTTGTGGCCCTCTTGCTGTTGTACTTAGGAAGTCTTGTTGGAAACATCACCGTTGGGCTCACCGTCTGGAGAGATTGCTCCCTCCATACCCCGATGTACTTCTTCCTTTTTGTTCTGGCCATGCTGGAAATTGGCTACTCTACGAACATTGCTCCCCTGACTCTGGCTAGCATCCTTTCCATGGGGCAGATGCTTATCTCTCTCCCTGCCTGTGGGGCCCACATGTTCTTCTTCATCCTTCTTGGAGGGTCTGACTGTGTCTTGCTTGCTGTCATGGCCTACGACAGGTACGTGGCCATTTGTCACCCCCTGCATTACAACCTCATCATGAGTTGGCAGCTCTGCGGGCAGATGACTTTAGGTTCCTTGGGGCTGGGATTCCTGTTGTTACTGCCCTTGACCATTCTGGTCTGCCACCGTCCATTCTGTGGCCACAGTGAGATCTACCACTTCTTCTGTGACGTGCCTGCAGTCACGCGCCTGGCCTGTGCAGACACCCATGTGCATGAGGCCGTTCCCTATGTCCTCGGGGTGGCCGCCGTGGTTATCCCCTTTCTCCTTACCTGCCTCTGCTATGGCTGCATTGTGGCCACCATCCTGAGGATGGATTCAGCCGAGGGAAAGCGCCGGGCTTTCTCCACCTGTTCCTCTCACCTCATCGTGGTTCTCCTGCAGCATGGGAGTTGCACCCTCATCTACCTTCGCCCCAGCTCCAGCTACTCTCCAGAAGAGGGCTGGGCGGTGTCTCTTGTTTACACCTTTTTTTTCACCAGTGCTAAACCCCTTGATCTATAGCATAAGGAATCGAGAGGTGACTGATGCAGTAAGGAGACTTATGGCAAGAACGTGCTGGTTCAGGAAAACTTCCTAGAAAAATATTCCTTCCTAGAAAAAATATTCCCCAAACCAGGAGTAGGGGCATGATCTGAAGGACAGGGAGCTCCAAAGCAAGAAGGAAGGAGTGGAGAGAGAACCGTCTCCATGGCTCTCTCAGCCTGTGAAATGATCATCAGCGCGAATTCCTCTGCTTTTTAGTGGATTCCAGTGAGGAATTGGCCCTGCCTACTTAGCCAGCCTCCTCTCTCATCATAGAGCTCAGCATAAGGGCTGAACAACAGTGTCAGTGAAGAAAAGGATGAATAAATGGACACATAGAGACACAGTAGCAGCTGACACAATGGATGCTGTCCTCTTACCTGTTTTAAGAACCTACAACCTTGGTGGTATGCAGGCCCAATGGATTCATGTATTCGAATGTCTTATGACCTTTCCCTTTGCCTGCTCAAGTCCCACTGCCTTAATAAAGTCTGTCCAGCCACTCTTCTGACAGTGATCTTTCTCTTTTCACTAAATCACACTTCTTTTTATATAACTAAGTTTCATATGTTTTGGCATTGCCTTTATAATAAGTCTATAAGGCCCCTCGGGGTAGAAGAAATGGCTTATTCTTTCTTCTTATTTTCTGGTGAGTCCTGACCTTTTTCCTTTACGTAAAAGAGAGGATGGTGATAACAACAGCCTTCCTACCTCAAGGGGATTGGATGGACAGTCCAGTGAAAATGTGGATGTGTGAAAATATAATAGGAAACTACAGAAGAAGCCACGATTGTTACTTATTTAAGTCCTCTGCCACTTACCCTCGAACGGCTTTTACTAAGTTGTTCAAGTCCTGCCTTCCTGCTGGTCTGATCAGCCCTTCCCAAAGCAGTAGAGTCAGTGGCTTCTCATCACAGCAGGTGGGTCCTCTGACCCTCTCAGGGGAACCCCAAACCATAGCAGGCAATGAGCAGGACTGTTAGGGACATTGGTAGTGGAGACCAGAAGGAGGATTTAGAGTAGGGAAAGGTATTTCTAAGACATCTTCCTTGATAAGAGAAAAAGAAAAGAATCCCGTTCTCTCTTGATGTTGCTAGTGATAAAAACTAGCCTCTTTCATATCTGATTGTGTTACATGTGAGAAAGAGGGGGACTATGGAATCCTGATGGTAGAATTCCTGGGGCATCCAAGTATTTTTAGTTGTGCTTATGTGGAGATTCAATAGATATGTTATTGATAGCAATGGTGTTTGTTGGAATTAATATATTACTTCTCTACTTTTTTTTTTTTAAAGATTTCATTTATTTATTTGACAGAGAGAGAGACAGTGAGAGCAGGAACACAAGCAGGGGGAGTGAGAGAGAGAGAAGCAGGCTTCCCGCTGAGCAGAGAGCCTGATGTGGGGCTCAATCCCAGGACCCTGGGATCATGACCCGAGCCGAAGACAGACGCCCAACGACTGAGACAACCAGGCACCCCTACTTCTCTACTTTTAATTTATTCTGTTTCCAATATGCTTGCACAAAAGGTGTGAAGCAGTTTAAAAATACTTCGATACAAATGTTAAAAACACATAGGCAAGAAGATTGGGGTAAAGGAAAAATTTAGGTGTGATTATAGAGAATATAGTAGTAAAATTATATGCAGAAATGCAAACCATGTGCTCTCTACAGTCTATACAATGGTCACCTACAGGTATCTGAGATTTCTAGTAACCGAGGAAAAGAATAAAATAAAATTCAGTTGGAAAACTCAGAGTTCACAAAATAATGTACAGTAGAAATATGGAGAAACCTAACTTTTTTTTTGTTAAATCTCAGATGTAAAAGAATCTTTTCTCACAATTTTTCAGAGGAGAATATTGCATGTTTAACAACATACCAGCAATTACAATAATAACACTAGCTATCATTTATTAAGCACTGAATAATGTGCCAGACATTGTTTAGGTGCTTAGTACATCTTAACTCACTTGATTCCCACAACATCTTATAAGATAGATACCATTATTTTCCGTATTTTACACATAAAGAACTGAGGCTCAGAGATGTTAAGTAATTTCTTCAAGATCACACAGCTAGTAAGTGCTGTCACAGTCTGACTCCAAAGCCCATGACCTTAACCAATGTAACATACAGTAAATATGAAATGAATTTTCTAGGGTTAATTCTCCATGTAAGCTGATGGTGTGACATGTCCAAGTCACTTAAAGCAGTTATGGAAGGGATGATTATGGTCAAAAAAGGATATACCTCTCAAATTTTCTAACTTGATTTTAGGGAATAAACCTAAACTATTAGAGCCTGATTGACCAGCATGTCTTTCAGGAAGTGCTCCACAGGGGGGCGGAGCAAGATGGCGGAGGAGTAGGAGACCTGGATTTCGTATGGTCTCAGGAATTCAGCTGAATAGGGATCAAACCATTCTGAACACCTATGAACTCAACAGGAGATCGAAGATAAGAAGAGTAACAACTCTCTAAACAGAAAAGCGACCACTTTCTGGAAGGTAGGACGTGCGGAGATGTGAATCCGAGGCGATATTTGGGAGGATAGACGGCGGGGGAGGGGGCCTCCGTCGGCCGCTTCCGGCAAGTGCTAGAGCCGCGGAGCACAAAATCGGAACTGTTAGAAGTCGGCTCCGCTGAGGGACGTCGCTCCAGTGGCTAAGCGGGGGGTGGAACCCTCGCGGGACAGTGCGGTCTCAGGACCCTCGGGGTCACAGAAAGACCGGGGGAGCCTGAGTGCGGCAGAGCTCCCAGGTATCGGAGCGGGGAAGCCGGCTGCAGAGACGGAGCCGAGGCGCGGGCTCTCAGCTCGGGGTTGCCATAAACTGTGATCCGCGGCCCAGTCGGGCCACTGCTCCTCCAGCAGGGACCCAACAAGCGGCAGAGCCGGGGAGACTCCCCTTCCTCCCCTGGGAGGAGTGGCGCGGGAGCGCACCGCAGGGATCTGCTGGGTTTGGAGACTCCACACGGGGTCGGGTGCCAGACATAGAAACGCTCAGTCACAGGCCGGGTGAGCACGGAGAGCAGCCGGAGAACAGGGACACGGGAGTGACTGCTTTTCTCTGGGGGCGCACTGAGGAGCGGGGCCCCGAGTTCTCAGCCCCTTCCGGGCAGAGATTGGGAGGCCGCCATTTTCACCCTGGTCCTCCAAAGCTGTACCAAGAACTTGCAGGGAACAAAAGCTCCTGAGAGCAAACCCGAGCAGCTTGCTTAGCCCCGACTCACAAGGGCGGGGCAATTCCGCCTCCGGCAAAGACATTTGGGAACCACGGCAACAGGCCACTCCCCCAGATCAGCACGAACAGCCAGTCAAGACCAAGTTTACAGATCAAGGAGAATGGGAGAACTCCAGCGCTAGGGGAATACTGCACATAGAATTCATGGCTTTTTTTTTTTTACCATGATTCATTAGTTTTTCAAAGTTAATTTTTTTGTGTTTTTTTTTTTGAATTTTTCTTTTTCCCTTTTTCAACCAACATCTTATCAATCCCTTTTTTAAAAAAACATTTTTT
>NW_027397083.1:54875-56247 GCF_003265705.2 Callorhinus ursinus | reverse complement strand
ATATATATATATATATATATATATATATATATAAGTTGTTCTCTCTTTAAAATTTTGAGATACAGTTTCTTCTAACAGATCAAAATATACCCTAAATCACTAGTGTATGGCTTTGTTCTAGTCTCCTGCCTGATCACATTCTCTCCCTCTTTTTTTCTTTTTTATTTTTTTTAAGTCTTCTTCTTTCTTTTTAAAAACAACTTCTTATCAAGTCCTTTTATAAAATCTTTTATAATTTTCATCTTTACAGTCATCTGCCATCCCTTCATTGTATCAACCCTTATTTTGTACATATATAAGTCTTTCTTCCTTTAAAATTTTAGCAGGCACTTTCTTCTAACAGACCAAAATATGCCCCAAAGCTAGTGTGTGACACTGATCTATGCACTAGCCTGATCATATTTGATCATATTCTGTTTTTTTTTTCTGTTTTTGTTTGTTTTTATCTTTTTCTTTTTCTTTTTTTTTTTTTCTCTTCTTTCTTTCCCTTTCTTGTCCCCTGGTTTCAGGTCTTTTCTGATTTGTATAGAGTATATTTGCTGGAGACGTTGTTAACCTGTTAGCATTCTGTTCTCCTCTGGACAAAATGACAAGACGAAAAAAATCACCTCAGCAAAAAGAACAAGAGGTAGTACCGTCTGCCAGGGACCTACTCAATACTGACATTAGTACGATGTCAGACCTAGAGTTCAGAATCATGAATTTAAAGATACTAGCTGGGCTTGAAAAAAGTGTGGAAGTTATTAGAGAAACCCTTTCTGGAGAAATAAAAGAACTAAAATCTAACCAAGTCGAAATCAAAAAGGCTATTAATGAGGTGCAAGCAAAAATGGGGGCACTAACTGCTAGGATACATGAGGCAGAAGAAAGAATCAGCAATATAGAAGACCAAATGATGGAAAATAAAGAGGCTGAGAAAAAGAGAGATAAACAACTACAGGATCACGAGGCAGATTCGAGAGATAAGCAATACGATAAGACGAAACAACATTAGAATAATTGGGATTCCAGAAGAAGAAGAAAGAGAGAGAGGGGCAGAAGGTATATTGGAGCAAATAATAGCAGAGAACTTCCCTAATGTGGGGAAGGAAACAGGCATCAAAATCCAGGAGGCACAGAGAACCCCTCTCAAAATCAATAAAAATAGGTCAACACCCCGACATCTAATAGTAAAACTTACGAGTCTCAGAGACAAAGAGAAAATCCTGAAAGCAGCTTGGGAGAAGAGATACATAACCTACAATGGTAGAAACATTAGATTGGCAACAGACCTATCCACAGAGACGTGGCAGGCCAGAAAGGACTGGCACGATATCTTCAGAGCACTAAATGAGAAAAATATGCAGCCAAGAATACTATATCCAGCTAGGCT
>NW_027397083.1:15906-54775 GCF_003265705.2 Callorhinus ursinus | reverse complement strand
CTAAATGAGAAAAATATGCAGCCAAGAATACTATATCCAGCTAGGCTATCATTGAAAATAGAAGGAGAGATAAAAAGCTTCCAGGACAAACAAAAACTAAAGGAATTTGCAAACACAAAACCAGCCCTACCAGAAATATTGAAAGAGGTCCTCTAAGCAAAAAGAGAGCCTAAAAGCAGCATAGATCAGAAAGGAACACAGACAATATACAGTAACAGTCACCTTACAGGCAATACAATGGCACTAAATTCGTACCTTTCAATAGTTACCCTGAATGTAAATGGGCTCAATGCCCCAATCAAAAGACACAGGCTATCAGATTGGATTAAAAAACAAGACCCATCAATATGCTGTCTGCAAGAGACTCATTTTAGACCCACAGACACCCCCACATTGAAAATGAGGTGGTGGAAAACCAATTACCATGCTAATGGACACCAAAAGAAAGCTGGGGTGGCAATCCTTATATCAGACAAACTAGATTTTAAAACAAAGACTGTAATAAGAGATGAGGAAGGACACTATATCCTACTTAAAGGGTCTATCCAACAAGAAGATCTAACAATTGTAAATACCTATGCCCCTAACGTGGGAGCAGCCAATTATATAAGGCAATTAATAACAAAAGCAAAGAAACACATTGACAACAATACAATAATAGTGGGGGACATTAACACCCCCCTCACTGAAATGGACCGATCATCTAAGTAAAAGATCAACAAGGAAATAAAGACTTTAAATGAAACACTGGACCAAATGGACTTTACAGACATATTCAGAACATTCCATCCCAAAGCAACGGAATACACGTTCTTCTCTAGTGCCCATGGAACATTCTCCAGAATTGATCACATCCTAGGTCACAAATCAGGTCTCAACCGGTACCAAAAGATTGGGATTATTCCCTGCATATTTTCAGACCACAATGCTTTGAAACTAGAACTCAATCACAAGAGGAAAGTCGTAAAGAACTCAAATACATGGAGGCTAAAGAGCATCCTACTAAAGAATGAATGGGTCAACCAGGAAATTAAAGAAGAATTAAAAAAATTCATGGAAACCAATGAAAATGAAAACACAACTGTCCAAAATCTTTGGGATACAGCAAAGGCAGTCCTGAGAGGAAAGTATATAGCAATACAAGCCTTTCTCAAGAAACAAGAAAGGTCTCAAATACACAACCTAACCCTACACCTAAAGGAGCCGGAGAAAGAACAGCAAATAAAGCCTAAACCCAGCAGGAGAAGAGAAATAATAAAGATCAGAGCAGAAATCAATGAACAAGAAACCAAAAGAACAGTAGAACAGATCAACGAAACTAGGAGCTGGTTCTTTGAAAGAATTAACAAGATTGATAAACCCCTGGCCAGACTTATCCAAAAGAAAAGAGAAATGACCCAAATCAACAAAATCATGAATGAAAGAGGAGAGATCATAACCAACACCAAAGAAATACAAACAAATATAAGAACATATTATGAGCAACTGTATGCCAGCAAATTAGATAACCTGGAAGAAATGGGTGCATTCCTAGAGATGTATCAACTACCAAAATTGAACCAGGAAGAAATAGAAAACCTGAACAGACCTATAACCACTAAGGAAATTGAAGCAGTCATCAAAAATCTCCCAACAAACAAAAGCCCAGGGCCAGATGGCTTCCCAGGGGAATTCTATCAGACATTTAAAGAAGAATTAATACGTATTCTCCTGAAACTGTTCCAAAAAATAGAAATGGAAGGAAAACTTTCAAACTCATTTTATTAGGCCACCATTACCTTGATCCCAAAACCAGACAAAGACCCCATCAAAAAGGAGAATTACAGACCAATATCCTTGATGAACATGGATGCAAAAATTCTCACCAAAGTACTAGCCAATAGGATCCAACAGTACATTAAAAGGATTATTCACCATGACCAAGTGGGATTTATCCCCGGGCTGCAAGGCTGGTTCAACATCCGCAAATCAATCAACATGATACAATACATTAACAAAAGAAAGAACAAGAATCATATGATCCTCTCAATAGATGCAGAAAAAGCATTTGACAAAGTACAGCATCCTTTCTTGATCAAAACTCTTCAGAGTATAGGGATAGAGGGTACATACATCAATATCATAAAAGCCATCTATGAAAAACCCACAGCAAATATCATTCTCAATGGGGAAAAGCTGAGAGCTTTTCCCCTAAGGTCAGGAACATGGCAGGGATGTCCACTCTCACCACTGCTATTCAACATAGTATTAGAAGTCCTAGCCACAGCAATCAGACAACAAAAAGAAATCAAAGGCATCCAAATCGGCAAAGAGGAAGTCAAACTCTCACTCTTTGCAGATGATATGATACTGTATGTGGAAAACCCAAAAGACTCCACCTCAAAACTGCTAGAACTCATACAGGAATTCAGTCAAGTAGCAGGATATAAAATCAATGCACAGAAATCAGTGGCATTCCTATACACCAACAACAAGACAGAAGAGAGACAAATCAAGGAGTCGATCCCATTTACAATTGCACCCAAAACCATAAGATACCTAGGAATAAATTTAACCAAAGAGGCAAAGGATCTGTACTCAGAAAACTATAAAATACTCAGGAAAGAAATTGAAGGAGACACAAAGAAATGGAAAAACGTTCCATGCTCATGGATTGGAAGAACAAACATTGTGAAGATGTCAGTGCTACCTAGAGCAATCTACATATTCAGTGCAATCCCCATCAAAATACCATCCACCTTTTTCAAAGAAATGGAACAAATAATCCTAAAATTTGTATGGAACCAGAAGAGACCCCGAATAGCCAGAGGAATGTTGAAAAAGAAAAGCAAAGCTGGCGGCATCACAATTCCGGACTTCCAGCTCTATTACAAAGCTGTCATCCTCAAGACAGTATGGTACTGGCACAAAAACAGACACATAGATCAATGGAACAGAATAGAGAGCCCAGAAATGGATCCTCAACTCTATGGTCAACTCATCTTTGACAAAGCAGGAAAGAATGTCCAATGGAAAAAAGACAGTCTCTTCAACAAATGGTGTTGGGAAAACTGGACAGCCACATGCAGAAGAATGAAACTGGACCATTTCCTTACACCACACACAAAAATAGACTCCAAATGGTTGAAAGACGTAAACGTGAGACAGGAGTCCATCAAAATCCTAAAGGAGAACACAGGCAGCAACCTCTTCGACCTCAGCCGCAGCAACTTCTTCCTAGAAACATCGCCAAAGGCAAGGGAAGCCAGGGCAAAAATGAACGATTGGGATTTCATCAAGATAAAAAGCTTTTGCACAGCAAAAGAAACAGTCCACAAAACCAAAAGACAACCAACAGAATGGGGGAAAATATTTGCAAATGACATATCAGATAAAGGGCTAGTATCCAAAATCTATAAAGAACTTATCCAACCCAACACCCAAAGAACAAATAATCCCATCAAGAAATGGGCAGAAGACATGAACAGACATTTTTCCAAAGAAGACATCCAAATGGCCAACAGACACAGGAAAAAGTGCTCAACATCCCTTGGCATCAGGGAAATCCAAATCAAAACCTCAATGAGATACCACCTCACACCAGTCAGAATGGCTAGAATTAGCAAGTCAGGAAACGACAGATGTTGGCAGGGATGTGGAGAAAGGGGAACCCTCCTACACTGTTGGTGGGAATGCAAGGTGGTGCAACCCCTCTGGAAAACAGTATGGAGGTTCCTCAAACAGTTGAAAATAGAGCTACCATGTGATCCAGCAATTGCACTACTGGGTATTTACCCCAAAGATACAAATGTAGGGACCCGAAGGGGTACGTGCACCCCAATGTTTATAGCAGCAATGTCCACAATAGCCAAACTGTGGAAAGAGCCAAGATGTCCATCGACAGATGAATGGATAAAGAAGAGGTGGTATATATACACAATGGAATATTATGCAGCCATCAAAAGGAATGAGATCTTGCCATTTGCAACGACGTGGATGGAACTGGAGGGTGTTATGCTGAGTGAAATAAGTCAATCAGAGAAAGACATGTATCATATGACCTCACTGATATGAGGAATTCTTAATCTCAGGAAACAAACTGAGGGTTGCTGGAGTGGTGGGGGGTGGGAGGGATTGGGTGGCAGGGTGATAGACATTGTGGAGACATTGGGGTAATAGACATATGGTGAGCACTGTGAATTGTAGAAGACTGATGAATCACGGATCTGTACTTCTGAAACAAATAATGCAATATATGTTAAGAAAAAAAAAAGAAGATAGCAGGAGGGGAAGAATGAAGGGGAGTAAGTCAGAGGGGGAGACGAACCATGAGAGAAGATGGACTCTGAAAAACAAACTGAGGGTTCTAGAGGGGATGGGGGTGTGGGGATGGGTTAGCCTGGTGATGGGTATTAAAGAGGGCACGTTCTGCGTGGAGCACTGGGTGTTATGCACAAACAATGAATCATGGAACACTACATCAAAAACTAATGATGTAATGTATGGTGATTAACATAACAATAAAAAATTATTAAAAAAAAAGGAAGTACTCCACAAACACTATTTTACTCAACCAGGATCTGGATAGAAATTGGAGAAGAGAAAGTTCCTGGTTATTATTATTATCCAAGAGTTGGAATTCATATATTCTGCATTAATAATGAGCCAAGAAGTTTTGTGCTTACTACACAAGATTTGGACACGATTGGTTTTCTTTTCTTCCATTACACATCCATCAGCATGCTCCAATTTCATAATGGTGTTCCAGTGGAATTAGATTTGAGCAGCACAAAATAATGTCATCATATTCTAATTTGATTTTATTTACTCATTGGTCTGAGCCTACTGGAAAGACTCCTAGTGGCATTAGCTATGCAAAGGAAGTGGCCTAGTATGTGCTGAATGTTTGTGTCCCCTCAAAATTTATATATTGAATCTAATCCCTGATGTGATGGTATTTGGAGGTGGTACTTTTTGGAGGTAATTAGGTCATGAGAGTGGAGCCCTCGTGGATGGTATTAGCACTCTTATAACAGAAATCCCACAAAGCTCCCTAGCCCTTTCTACCATGTGAGGATATAATGAGAGTGTGGAAGAGGGCCCTCACCCAACCATGTGGCACTCTGATCTCAGACTTCCAGCCTCCAGGATTGTGAGAAATAAATTTCTGTTGTTTAGAAGCCACCCAGTATCTGGCACTTTGTTCTAACAGCCAGATCTAACTAAGTCATAGCCCTACTGCCTAACTAGTTTATAGAAGGTCCTTATTTAAGAAAACATTCCCTTTTTTAACTAAAAATATCAGGTAGGCTGTAACTCAGTTTTAGGTGGGCCCCTGTGGACCCCCAAATCCTCTTCTTCTTGATGCAAACTGACAGAAGAGAGTGATTTAGGGCATCACCCTTCATCCTTCTTCCTTCCTTCCTTCCTCTCCTTCTTTCTTTCTCCTTCCTTCCTTCCTTCCTTCCTTCCTTCCTTCCTTCCTTCCTTCCTTCCTTCCTTCCTTCCTCACCTAATTAACTTAACCTGATCAAGATAATCTTCTGTGAACACTCTTGGGGAAATGGTTGTGTAAATGACCAACAACAGATATTTAGGGGAGTGGTACCAGATAGAATAGTGCCTCAGCTCTGAATGAAATGAGTCTGTTGTAACAGAAGATGGGCTGTAAAGGAAAACACATGAGCAAATTGAAAAATGCAACCTGTTTGCTCCTGGATGTTATTGAACACAAATCCTTGTACGTATATTTTATTTTATTTTTTTTAAAGATTTTATTTTATTTGACAGAGAGATAGAGAGCACAAGTAAGCAGAGAGGCAGGCAGAGAGGGAGAAGCAGGCTCTCTGCTGAGCAGGGAGCCTGACACGGGGCTTGATCCCAGGACCCCAGGATCATGACCTGAGCCGAAGGCAGCCGCTCAGTCGGTTGACTGAGCCACCCAGGCGCCCCTGTACGTATATTTTAAAATTTGATTGTTACTCAGGTTAAGTTTGACATAGAAACTAAAAACTTTCAAGAAAGAATAGCAAAAGCCAGATGACTTCATAATTTATTTGTAGTGAAATTCAGAGCTCACCACTCCTGGTCTTTGCTCTTAGCAAGGAAAACCATCTTTGGGGCCATGCAGTGTTTCCTATGGCATCTCTCTGTTTGCTCTTCCTAGAGAAGTGAGATGTAGGTCAAGATGAAGGTCAAGGGCTTCTCTATCAACAGCAAGATTCACTGACCCCCCTCGTCCCATAAAGACACATATGCTAACTATGCCTGCTGTGGTTTGTGGTTGCCTGTGGGAGAACTGGATTGAAAGATGGGATCAGCTGGACGCACTCAGTGAATCACTGGAGAATGTGGAGAGACCGTTGCAGGAAAGAGGTACACTGGTCATAGACAACGCTTCATGGCCTCCTTGAATGCACTCACCCTCTTTTCCAAGCTCCCTGGAGTCTGATTCTAGAAGGATAAGCAGATGACTCAAGGCTGGTGTCATTTGCTAAGGAGTCGGTGGATTTTTCTCCCCGTAGCTTCTTAAAAATGATATTTATTTAACATCAATAAGTCACAGGCACATTAACTTTGGCAGAGAGAAAACCATTGTTGGGGTTGCAGGAAAAAATAAGAGAAAAATAGGGGGAAGAAATGGAAAGAGAGAGAGGAGTGGGATTGAGAAAAATCATGAGTAAACTGCCACACTGCCCATGGCGTCACTCGAGAGACATCTGTGGCTCTGGCTACAGTGGAAAGAGGTCTGGACTCCAAAGAAATGGAGTCGCAACTCAAGCATGGCAGCTGCTCTGCTGTGTTGTTTTCTGGGGCTTTCTGCAAGGCAATGAAACCATGAGTGCAGCCACCTGAAGGCCAACCACCACCGGCTGGTAGCTTGTGGGCAGTAGCTTGCGCCATCTACTCTAGAGCCAACAGAACGGTTCTGTTGGCCCTTCTCTGCGAGGACACCTGACCACTTCCCCTTTCTGAAACATGTTCCAGTTCAGTATAGATGCCACGAGACTTTCAAACGGCTTGGTGATTGTGTTTCAGGAATCGTTTTGCCTTTGTCTTTCTAGATTGCTTTGACAATCTCCTGCCAAATTCTCTCCCTCTCACACATGTACACACACCCCTGCAGGCCTTCATTTTAGCCATGTTCACAGAGTTTTCAGAGTTACTGGTTCTCGAAAGGAAAGTTTTAGGTGACACACGGACCAGCATTTAAACATATGTTTGTATTTACTTAAAAACGAGAGATTTCATAGAACTGGTATAATACATATTGTCATGTAGCAAAAAGTAAGTTGAATTTAAGTCAAGAAAAACATTAAGTAATTCATACCAGTAACTCAGATAAAACATAAATCATGAAGACTATTCATTAATGCCTGAAGTTTGGGAAATGTTTTTCCTACGTTTTCCTACGTTTTTTTCCTACATTTTCCTACGTTTTCCTTAACCGGGATCACTATCAACTGTTGGTATAAGACAATTTAGGGGCACCTGGGTGGCTCAGTTGGCTAAGCATCTGACTCTTGGTTTCAGCTTGGGTCAGGATTTCAAGGTTGTGCACCACACTACACCATGCAATGCAAAACCTAGTTGAATTAGTTGCTCCCATGAGGACCTATGTTGTAGGTCCATTTATTAATATAATAAACACAATACAGAGTGATAGATGCTATAATTTGGGTGGGGAAAAAGTCACCACAGAGCATGGAGCAGGGAGTGATTTTTCCTTTTTTTGGAGGAGGGTGAGGGAAGGGGTGTATATCAGAATATGGCTTCATTTAACAGGTGACACTTGGCTGAGTTCTGAAGGATTCCTAGAATTTGTCTAGGTGCACAAAATTAATCTCTACTTGAATAAATTAAAACTATGTATCTTTTAAGCTCTCTCAAACTTGGAGAGTAAAAATTAAGCAATAATTAGAAAATAGCTAAGTCTAGTAGCAATTAAACCAGTTTAGAATATCAAGTCTCCAAACAATTCCTATTTGTGTTCAAGCATTGACCTATAGGGGATGGTCAAGTTAAAAGCTAAGTTAGCCTCTTGGGGCTTTATTGAACCAAGGCTGGCAGGGAATTCCCCAGAAATAAGATGAGAAGAACTGAGAGCTAAGGGAGAACCCAGAATTCTGTCTCTGCAAGACCCAAAGTCCCATGCTTTTCCCTTGACAAGACACAGCGGGGAAGGATTAGCAGTGTCTGGATGTGTGCTCCCCTCAGTGCCGGGTGGTTTCTCAGAGAGTCAGTCTCCATGATTCCCAAGATCATTGAGAAGAGGATTCCACTGTGGGCTTCACTCAGCCTTAGGGAAGGATGTGGTTGCCAGGCTCTCCAGGCAGAGGGTAAGAAGGGCAGAGAGAAGACCGGGGTGATTGAGCTGTTGTGTGGTCTAGACCCTGGGGAATGGACCCAATGACTGGGATTCCCCAATCCTGTGAGGGCTTCCTGGGGTGGCATTACAGTTGAGTTGGAACATTTGTGCCATCTCCTGGAACAAATGAAGTGACACTGTTTATGCCAAATATTCTAACAACAAACAAATCTTCAAAACAGTCTCCTGTTGAGGGTGAGAGAATAAGTCTGCCTCTCTCTCGAAGTGTAATCAATTTCCTAGGTTGCCTGAGAGTGGTGAGAAAGAGTTATCCACCCTCCTTGTAGGAGGGGTACGTGCTTCCTTGGGACACCCAGATAATATGGTGTGATCTACTCTGTTTCTGAGTTACATACTCAATACCTAGTTGATAGTAGACCCTCATGAAATACTTGTTGAACAACTGAATCCATGAACAGTCCTGTTAATTACACCTTATGAGGGAAGAAGGTAGAGGAGTATGCCAGTGTTTTATGGAAGAGGAAGGGTCCTCTCTGTGAATGTTCGCAATTAAACCAGTAGCAGTACTGGTCTTTGGAAGCAGTCCTGTTACCACAAAAGAGACTCATCTGAGAAGACGCAACATTATTGAGGATTTATATTTCCTGTGTAAGTAGAGAGCTAGAAGTCCCTGATCCAACTTTCAAGTAACAAGGGATTATGCATCAGCAAAGGCAGAAGAAAGCAGACAATGAAAGAGAACATTTAACTGCAACCAAGCTTACAGGATTGTCATTTTTATACCATTGAGAAGACCCCAGAGGAGGAGCAAACTTGGGAGTGGAGAGTGGAGAGATTTCTCATTTACTCGTCAGTACCTTGGATGAACACACAAAAGGCAAGAATAATTTTTTATTCGTATAATATATTTGTTATGCTTTGAATGCTCCTAAAAATGGAGTGCCTTGCAATAAAACCCTAGCTACAGTAAGATCAAAATCCATTTGCACAGTATAAAAGGCAAGAATGAAACAGAAACAGAGTTACTGAAGTTGAGGAATGATAAGCAGTTGAATATAAAACTTAGTTGTAAGCTTCCTAGCAGCTAAGGCAAAAAGGGAAACATGAATTAATAGTCAAGTAGGATGACATATATATGTTCATTAGAAAAAAATGTGTGTGTCTGGGCAAGGGTGTGGGGAGTGTGTTGTGAATTCAGGTGAGTCTAAGGAATGAAAATTAGAATTCCTTATCTAAGGAATGTTGAACATCCCTTCTGTAATCAATGTGATTGTGTATTGCAGTGGAATTCACTGTAGTTTTAAAGACATTCCACACAGAGAACCTTTCTTTGAAAACCTATTGATGTTCTGAAGAAAATTTTGAGGGGTATTGGTGGTAGTACACTTGAGGGATGTGGCTTCCACATATGGTCTAATATAACTAGGCATTAGACCAGTTATAGCTTTGAGAAACATGTTCATTAAATTTGTAGATGACAGTGGGAGAGAAATTGATTACTTGTTGGAGCAAAGAATTGCAATTCTCGGTAAGATCTTGATGGGCTGGAATGATGAGCTAAATCTAAAGGGTTGGCTTTAAGAAGAGATGAGGAGAGAGGCGCAGTTGAACGTCTGACTCTTGGTTTCGGCTAGTGCTGTGGTCTCTGGGGTCGTGAGATGGAGCCCCGAGTCAGGCTTTGAGCTCAGCAGGGAGTCTGCTGGAGATTCTCTCTCTCTCTCTCTCATTAGGGTAAATAAATAAAATCTTAAAAAAAAGAAGAGATGAAGGTAAAGAAAAATAAATGGGGAAGGAAAGAAAGAAGAGAGGAAATGAAAGGAAGGAAGAACACAACAATAGATTCAGCCCAAGTCAAGAGTGTGATATGTCTGGAAATTAACAAACCTATGAATAAATACCTAGATTTAGCACAATCTTGGACTGCATCATTGGCAAGTGCAGATCTTGTGGCTATATCTGGATGTTAATCCTGGTTCCAACAATGACTGGTTGTATAACTAGGGGTGTGTTATGTAACTTCAGTTTCATTGCTTCCCAAATGAGAATTCTAAAAATCAATAAAATTTTTATAGCTAAAAAGATAAACACACGTTTTTGGAAGAAAATTCGAGAAGTGGAGAAAAGTATGAAGAAAATAGTAGTCACCCATTTCTCTCAAAAACACTATTAAGAGTTTACTGTTGCCCTTTATACTGGTAACATACCTGGTTCGTGCTATGCATGCAGTTTTGCCTCTTTGTTTTCTTCATTTAACGTCATGTTATAAGCATCTTCTTACTTTATTAAACCTCTTAATTATAACAGTTTTAATGGCAATATAATAGTTTGTCATATGAATATACCCCAAGTGATTGAAATGTTACTTTTTGTTAAGCTTTTGTTTTGCTTCCTTATAAAGGATTATTAAGACATATTGTACACCTCTTTGTGGATTTGGCTTCATATTCCAGGCTATTTCCTTAGGGTAGATCCTTCAATGTTGAGAAAACTGATTCAATGCATATGACATCCTTTTATTTTTTTCTTTTTTTGGGGGGTGTAGGGGCAGAAGGAGAGGGGAGAGAGAATCTTATCGGATGCTTAACCGACTGAGTCACCCAGATGCCCCAGTGCATATGACGTCTTAAATCACTTCTTGAAAACAGCTGATTATCTTTGGGGCACCTGGGTGGCTCAGTCGGTTGAGCTGCCAGCTCTCAATTTTGGCTCAGGTCATGATCTCTGAGTCCTGGAATTGAGCCCCTTGTCAGGTTCTGTGCTCAGCAGGGAGTCTGCTTGAGGATTTTCTCTCTCCCTCTCCCTCTGCAGCTCCGCCCCAACTCTCTCTCTCTAAAATAAATAAATAGATCTTAAAAAAATAAGAAAAACAGCTGATTATCTCTCCAGAAAGGATGTGCTTAGTATCAGAGTGCTAAAATGAAGATTACTATTTCTACTTCAAAAGTACTAAGTATCAGTCATTGGCATTGATAGGGCCTCAGTAAGTCTCCAGTGTTCATGTCAATACAGAATTACATTGTTCCTAGCACTGTGCTAGTGTCCTGGGCATCAGTGAAAAATGGGACCCAATTGCCCCTGCCCTCATGGAACTTAGAGTCCATGGAGGGGACAGAAATACACAAGTGAACACAGAAGCAAACACATCATTCAGGAATGATGAGATCCCTGTTTATAGACAATAGTCCTTTTCCTATAACTGTTTAATTCACGGAGATCAAATATTTGGGATAGAGGATGTGCTGACCATCCTCACTTACTCTGCATAGAGAGAGAGGCAGCCAGGTGTGTGCTCCTAATGTTGCTCCCAGAAAAGGAGTTAAAATTTTCAAGGAACGATACTCTCAGAAACTGATGAACTTTACCCCACCATGATTCCAGCCATCTTCTAGCCCTCCTACCCTACATAAGGCTGTGCCAAACAGATGACCCAGTGGGGGCAGATGCATTTAGGAAGAGAAAGCACTTTACTTGCAAAGCCCGCAGGGCATCAGACTTTAAAAAGACTGGCTTGGGGGCGCCTGGGTGGCTCAGATGGTTAAGCGTCTGCCTTCGGCTCAGGTCATGATCCCAGGGTCCTGGGATTGAGTCCCGCATCGGGCTCCCTGCTAGGTGGGGAGCCTGCTTCTCCCTCTGCCTCTTCCTCTCTCTCTCTCTCTCTGACTCTCATGAATAAATAAGTAAAACATTAAAAAAATTTAAAAAAATAAAAAGACTGGCTCGTCAGACACAAAAACCCAACAAATATTCAAAGGATAAAACTGCAAATCAGCAAGAATACTAAGGTTGTATTATTCTCTTTATGGTGGAAAATAACATTCTTACATGATTATCATATTTTCAAAGGTCATGACACATCTTTAGACATCAGCATAGCAAAAATAATAAAAATACATTCTTTTGGGCAACCATAAATGAGTCAGGGTGATCTTGTTTTGGTTTAACCCAGGGTGCAATGTGGTCCCTTCCCCCTTCGTACTGTGGTATCATGAATTGCTTAATCATTGGAAGAAAGGCAAAGTGTCAGTTTTTGTTTCCGCAAGAGATGCGGTATGGGGTGTGTGTGTGTGTGTGTTTGTGTTGGAGGGAAGGTAAATACCCTAGTGCTTTTTATGCTACTCTTCATTCTCCTGCCAGTACCTCTCATTGGCCAAATTCAACCAGAAACCAAAGGGTGAAGGAGACTGGCTAATGCAGTCCTTGGGACTAGCCTCCCATGGGGCAGAGAGCAGGGTGGAGAGTGGATCTGGGGAGCCGACCTAGAATAACCAACAAAATCTTCCTTTTGCAAATTACTAAGAGGAAGAGCAGTCTCTGAAAGTGACAGAAATGGGAAAGTGAAAAAAGATGGGAAAGTGTCCAGAGAGGTAGGAAGAAAGTCTGGGTAGAATAGCATTACAGAGGCTACGGGTGAGGAATTTCAAGGAGTAGGGAGTATCTGACAGCTTCAAATGCAATGCAGATCAAGTCAAAATAGCTGTTGGATTCAATGATTTGGAAGTCATTGGTGACCTTCATTAGAGTGGTTTCAAGGAGTAAGATGGAAACTGGATTGCCTGTGCTAAAGAAGGAGTAGGGAAGAAGTGATGGGAAGGAGATAGGGAGGCATTAGAGGGTGATGTAAGATTGAGGGAATGTGTTATGGATATGTTACAGGTCCTATGTTATAGGTCCAGTGCTAGTGAGGATGATGATGAACTGCCTTCAAGTAGCTTTTGTTATTTCTTTCTGTGAAGTTGAAGGCTGGGTCATCTACTGTTAGTGAAGAAGGAGGTAGCAGAGGGAAGACTTGAACAGACCAGGGAAATTTGCACTAGTCTTGGTGGGGGCCAGAAGGAGGAGCTCTTTAGGGGACTGGGGACAGTGCTGGGGTTGGTAACGCCCCTTTGTTGTGGCCCCATTCGGCAGGACTTTGTAATCTTTAGTCCTGTTCAGCCTGGAATAGGTATGTTGGATATTACAGAAGGTAACAGGGTTGACAAAAGGTCAAGGAGCCAAGGATAGTGGCAATATTGGCAAAAGACTAATGGAAGAGATGAACCATAGGTCTTGGTTGGGTGGGCGAAGGGAGTAAAGCCCAAAGGAGGCTTGTTTGGGGGAACTGGAAGCATCAAGGTGGTCTCGAAGAGGTGGAAGAAGAGAAATATTAATGATTATTGCTAACAGTCATGGAGAGTTTACTAGGGGCCAGACATATTTACTTCTCACAATAATCTTAAGAGTTCTGTCCTATTGTTATTTTTATAGATAGAGAAATTGAAGCAGAAAGCTTCAGTGAGTTGCTCTAAGTCATACTCTTGGTCAATGGCAGATCAGAGATTAGAACCTAAATGGTCCAATCCCAGAGGCTGTGCTCTTGAGAACCAGGCAAGGGATTAGGGAGTAGAGAGATTTGTGGTCTGGGTATGGTATTCTGTGACTTAAGATTTCAGTGCTGATGCAAATAGATACTTCTACACCTATGTTCATGATAGCACTATTCACAGGAGACAAAAGGTGGAAACAAACCAAGTGTCCATGAACAGATGAATGGATAAACAAAATGTGGTATGTACACACAATGGGATACTATTCAGCCATAAAACATAAAAGAAATTTGAAATATGCTACCACATGGATGGACCTTGAAAACATTATGCTTAGTGAAATAAACCAGGCACACAAGGACAAATATTGTATGATTCCACTTGTGTGAAGGTACCTAGAATAGGCAAACTCAGAGAGACAGAAATTAGGATAGAGGTAACTAGGGGCTGGGAGGAGAACATATGGTGAGTTATTGTTTAGTGGGTACACAGTGTTTGTCGGGGATGATAAAAGAAGTTTTGGTTATGGATAGAGGTGATAGTTACACAACATTGTGGATGTATTTGATGCCCTTGAATTGTACGCTTACACAGGGCTAAACTTCTAAATTATGCAATGTACATTCTACCACAATTTAAAAAAAAGGATTTCTGTGGTGAACTACTTCTGGGTGCTTACAACAAAAAGTCTGATTTAGAAGCGATTTGCAGAATTTATTTATGTATTTTAAAGATTTATCTGAGAAAGAGAGAGAGAGCATGAGTGGGAGAGGCAGAGGGTGATGGAGACAGAATCTCAAGCAGACTCTGTGCTGAAAATGGAGTCTGACGTGAGCCCCATCTCAACACCATGAGATCATGATCTGAGCTGAAACCAAAAGTCAAATGCTTAACTGACTCTGTGCACCACCCAGGTGCCCCAGTTGTGGAGTTTAGCCTGGAGGTGAAGATGGTTAGGGTTGGGGAGCTCAGGAAAGGGAGAGGCCAAGAGTTGAATGGGTCACCCAGCAGGAGCTCTATGTCCTGACATTAATCTGTCCTCAGGGGGCAGCACGGTGCCATCAACAGGCCCAATGCACTGAATACATGGAGAGTGCAAATCAAACTGGGATGATTCACTTCCATTTCCGCCCCTTCTCCAAACTCCCTGAGGTGCAGATGCTGATTTTCGTGGCCTTCCTGATCATGTACCTGGCCAGCATCAGTGGCAATGTCTCCATTTCTCTCATCATCTGGATTAACCATTCTCTGCATACCCCCATGTACTTTTTCCTGGCCAACTTGGCAGTTCTGGAGATTTGCTACTCTTCCACCATTGCCCCTCTGACTCTGGCCAGCATCCTGTCCACGGAGAGAGACTTCATCTCCTTGCCTGGCTGTGGTACCCAGATGTTCTTCTTCATCTTCCTAGGCAGCGCTGACTGCATTCTACTAGCTGTCATGGCCTATGACAGGTTTGTGGCCATCTGTCACCCTTTGCGTTACACCCTCACGATGAGCTGGCGGTTGTGTGTCCAGCTGGCCCTGGGGTCTCTTGTGCTGGGGTTCATCTTGGCAATGCAGCTGACCATGCTCATCTTCCAACTCCCCTTCTGCAGCAGCAAAGAAATCAGCCTGTTCTATTGCGATGTCCTCCCTGTCATGAGACTGGCCTGTGCAGATACCTTGGTCCATGAGGCCACGCTGTTTGTGGTCAGCATCATCGTCCTCCCCATCCCCTTCCTGCTTATCATTCTCTCCTATGTCTTCATCGCGGCCGCCATCCTGAAGATCCGCTCGGCAGAGGGGAGGCACAAGGCCTTCTCCACCTGCTCCTCCCATCTGACTGCGGTCCTGCTCCAGTACGGATGTGGGGGGCTCATCTACCTGTGCCCCAGTTCCAGCTACTCTCCAGAGAGGGACCAGGTAGTGTCTGTGGTGTACACATTCATCACCCCTGGGCTGAACCCCTTGATCTACAGCATGAGAAACAGAGAGCTTAAGGATGCTTTGAAGAGGACAATGATCAGGTTCCTGTTGTCCTAAGCACGGTGAACACTCTGGATGTTCCTCTCCAACATTGCTGGGAAGAAACAAATGAGTGTGCTTTCTGGAAGATGAGGAGGTGGGAGCTAAGAGGTCATTGGATTTATACTGTTACTTCTTCCTGGTTATATTATTCCTGAAAAGTCATTTTTTTTTCCTCAGCCTCCGATTCTTCATCTCTAAAATGGGGATGAAAATGCCCACGAGACTTAAATCTGGGGTAGTTTTGAGGACCCAAAGTGAAAATACTTCATGACTTTTAAAGGGCGATATGGCAGTGAATGTGGTCACTGCTTATCCTCATCATTACATGTAAAGTCTATGTCCAGTTCTCAGGTTCTTAGCGGGCTCACGTGTTGACACATGTGCTCAGGGCCAGAGCCAAGAACAAGATGCACATCAAACCGACACCGTTGCAACCACTCTCTGCTGATTCCTGGGGTGCAAATGCTGAGCTTAGCTTATACCTTTTCAAATTCTCTTTTTTTTTAAATTTTTTAAAGATTTTATTTATTTATTTGAGAGAGGGAACACAAGCAGGGGGAGTGGGAGAGGGAGAAGCAGGCCTCCCGTTGAGCAGGGGAGCCCGATGCGGGGCTCGATCCCAGGACCCTGGGATCATGACCTGAGCCGAAGGCAGACGCTTAACATCTGAGCCCCCCAGGCGCCCCTCGAATTCACTTTCACCCTAAATTCTTCTTTCTGGGAAAGTTGATGGGGAAAGCGCTGGAGTTTAAAAAAAGTTGTGGTTCTTTTTTCTTACCTTTATACCCAGAGCTAATCTGTCTCCATCTCAATCTCTGACTCTGTGTTAGTTGTTAGTCTGCGTCTAACTCACTCTCCCCGTGCCTGTTGGGTCTCCTCCCCATTGTGTCCTTTCTGTCTCAGACACACACACACACACACACACACACACACACACACACACACACACTCTTACATGTTTCACATTTCTCTCTGTCCCTAGCTGCTATGGTCTGATTATTTGTGTCCTCCTACCTCATCTGTTGAAATCCTAATCCCCAATGGCATGGTATCAGGAGATGGGGCCTTTGGGAGGTAATTAGGTCATGAGGATGGAGCCCTCAGGAACGGGATTAGCGCATTCATAAAAGAGACCCCACAGAGCTCCCTGGCCCTTCCGCCATGTGAAGATACAAAAAGTCTGTGACCTGGAAGAGGTTCCTCACCCAACCCTGACCTCAGACTTCCAGCCTCCAGAACCGTGAGAAATAAATATCTATTGTTTACAAAGCCACCCAGTCTATGGTACTTTGTAATGGCAGCCTGAATGGACGAAGACATGAAGTGTACATACTATGGAAAGATTGCCTTTTTAAACTGAGCCTTTCTGGGTAATGTTGGTTCAGATCTGGATTCAGGTTGAGGAAAAGCTAGTTCTGTGAGGATAAACACTGGCTGGACACAATGAAGGGAAAGGACTCTAATGTGGCTGTGAGCAGGAGGGTAATTGTTTCAGGACGATCCCTGTCTCAGGGTAATGGCATCAGAACATCAGAACATAGATAATTTACTGTCCTTTTGTAGGGTGGGGGAAGCTCATTTATTCCTCTGCCCATTGATTAGTGAGGGATTTACTGGGGTGCTTGACTGGCTCAGTTGGTGGAGTGTGCCCCTCTTGATCTCAGGGCTGTGAGTTCAAGCCCCGTGTTGGTGTGGAGCCTACTTTAAAAAAACAAAAATAAAAAATTATGAGTGATTTATTCATTCAACAATATTTAAGAAGACAGTAAACAACTGTTTATTGAACTCTGCTATGCATTATGTACCCACCTGTGGCAGGTGGAGCAAGAAGTCGAAAGGTAAGTAAGAGGCAACTCCTGCCTTGAAGGAAGTTAAGTCTAGTAGTGTTTAAGAACACAAACCATAAAAAAAAAAAAAAAGAACACAAACCATGATAGCCCAAGGGCAAGCGATACAATGCTATGAGCTTCTGGAGGAGGAGCAGATAAAGGAATCAAGGCAAGTGTGATGGGGGAGGTGGTATTTGAGCAACACCATGCAGGTGTCCAGGTCTCTCTCTGTGTGCAAAGAGGAGCAGGAAGGGCATTTCTTTCTTCCTTCTTCGTACTTTTTAAAAGATTTTATTTATTTATTTGAGAGAGAAAGAGAGAGAAAGAGAGCGTGCCTGCTCATGTGGGAGAGGGCTGGGGGGGCAGGGACAAGCAGACTCAGCTGAGCCTGATAAGGGGCTCAGTCTCATGACCCTTAACTGACTGAGCCAGCCAGGCGCCCAGGAAGGGCATTTCTGAAGGGGGAAATTGTAAAGGCAGAAGAATGAGCTCTTTGTGCCTCTGTTTCCTTATCTGGAAAAGTATAAAATGTCTGCTACATTTTTTTTTTTTTTCTGAAAATGTATCACAGACTTAGAAGCTAGAAACCATGACCAGGATTCATATTACATGGAACTGAAATGTTCCCATCTTCCTTTGAAAGACAAGAACTTGGGGCACGTGGGTGGCTCAGTTGGTTAAGCGTCTGCCTTCAGCTCTGATCTTGATCCTGGAGCCCTACGATCGAGTCCCGTATCGGGCTCCTTGCTCCGTGGGGAGCCTGCTTCTCCCTCGGCCCCGCCGCTCCCCCTGCTTGTGCTATCTCTCTCTGTCAAATGAATAAATAAAATCTTAAAAAAAGAAAAGAAAAGACAGACAAGAACCGGAAAGGATCTTCTTTGGTTCACTTACAGACACTTGCTGCCCTTCCCGTGTTCTACTGCGCTATTCCCCTACATCAGTGTTATTTTCTGGACACGAGTCTTGTTGAATAATTGGTGTTTGGGAGAAATAAACTTTCTATGGTCAAACTAGTGTGAAGAGTTCTGTGCTGATCAAACCCCAACCAGTGGTCTCCTACAGGTTCACTTGGTGCCTGTAAGTGCAAATGTGCAGTCAGACTCTAGGATGAGGGATGCATTTCTCTGATGTTTTCTGAATTCTGTCACCACTGAACTCTTTTATTCCTTACCGGGTTGAACCTGCTGAGGCTGGCTAACTACCAAGAGGGTGGTTTCACTAGTGATTGAAATAGTCCAGGCATTTTTCAATTCTCCATGCTCCTTGAGAAAAACAAGTGTAGTTATCATGGGTTAGTAGGCTTCTTCTCAAGTGATTGCATAAGGGAATTAATGATTGCTCATTTATCGTCACAAAAACCCATGAGGCGGACCCTGTTGTTTTCTCTGCTTACAGATAAGGAAACTGTGACACAGGGAATTTCAGTAACGTGTTCAAGGTCACACAGCCAGAACAGGCAGAACATGAGATTTGATGTGCATGGTGTGGTTTCAAAGCCCGGGGAACAAAACTATTACCTCTCCCCAGCAAACTATCCCTGTATTATGGGAGCGTGGGGAGATCCCTTCATTCTTCTGTAGTTAATTTCATAATAAAATGGGGGCAATAATATCTACTCTATTTCCTCAAATTATTGTGACATCTGGGGGGGGGCACAGAAAAACTGTAAAAGTGCAATGAAAGATTCAGCATGGTTAGTTTAATATCCAAATGGAGGGATGCCTATGTTGGTGCAGTTGGTAGAGCATGCAACTCTTGATCTCAAGGTTGTGGGTTCAAACCCCACATTGGGCATGGAGGCTGCTTAAAAAAATAATATCCAAATGGAGAAATGTATGAGATGGCTTATTTTTTTAGTTATAAACATTTTAAAGCCATAGTTATTCACTTGCCTTTCCCCTAGGCTCCACTGTATTTATCTGTTCCTCTTGACAGGTGTTTCAAAGGTGTTGTAAGAAACAAACACGTCTTCTGCAGCTCAAAGTAACCACAAGCTCCTCTGAGTGAAGCTTCTGTTCTAGGCTCTTCAGGGGAGCACTTGGTGCTTTTAGGCTCGAGGGATTGAGGAGTTTATGTAAACATAACAAGAAATGTATAAGGTTCAAATTATTTATATTGTCAAATCAAAGGCGTAGGTATATGGCATGTGGAGGTTCGTACTAGGAAAACATCTGAATAACGTGATATAAGATCTCTTTGTAAGGGGTGCCTGGATGGTTCAGTTGGTTAAGAATCCGACTTGATCTCAGCTCAGGCCTTGATATCAGGGTTATGAGTTCAAGTTCTGCAATGGGGTCCATGCTGGGCCTGGAGCCTACTGCAAAAAAAAAAAAAAAAAAAAAAAAAAAAAAAGAAAAAAAATAAGTTGACCACAGATACCTGGGTTTATTTCTAGTGTCATGAGTTCAAGCCCCATGGTGGGCTCCGACTTAAAAAAAAAAAAAAAAAAAGACATGTTTGTAAATAAAACATGTTATTTTAAACTCAGTTCAATGACACAGGGCTCATTCTCCAAAACACATGGAGTTGCAATTGCATTTAGTTTTAAGGAAGGATCATCTTTCTTCCTCAGGGAGAAGAGAGGAGGATCCCCAGGGACTCTGTGTGTGTGTGTGTGTGTGTGTGTGTGTGTGTGTGTGTGTGTGTGTGTGTTAGAGGCCCACCATGCCTTGGTTAATCTCCAAATATTTGCATTCCACTTACTTCATAGTAGCCCTGGAAGGTGAATAATACTGGTTTGTTGCTCTTAAGCAGTTCACGGGCTAGCCAGGGACACAGATGGGTAAGCAGCTAGGTACAAGACAACAAAGGGTGGGCTTTAAAAAGAGGTCTGAACAAGTTCTCTTGGGGGCAAGCAGGCAGGGGGGCCAAGGGGCCGCCCGAGTGAACCAGAGGGTTCTGTCTTGAACAAGGAGCAGGGGTCTGCCAGACATGAAATGGTAAAAGGGCCTATCGGGCAGAGGTAGGTAGGAAATCCTGGGCACATCTGGCTCAGAGAAGAGGTGGGAGTTTGGTGAGGCTGACAATGGAGTTGTGTGTGTCATGGAGTGACAGTGCATGGGGCCGGGGCCAGAAGGGGCAAGGGCCTGAATGCCATTCTAAGAGTACGGACTCCCTCCTCTTTGTAATGAGAGGCCACTGAGAAGTTTCAATCAGAAGAAAGACATAATGGAGCCATATTATGGGAAGATTCATTTATTAAATTTGGTAACCATTAACTGTGAGTGCCTAGTCCATTTTTGGCCCTATGCCTGGGTCTGGGTCCATGTTGATAGAAGAGAAGAGACAAGACTGCTTCCCTCACGGAGTTTACAGAAGGTGTGTGAGGCAGGCCAGGTCATTCGTAGTGTGGTAGGGCTATGGTGAAGTCCAGGGTGTCACAGGGGCACGTTTGGGAGACACTTAAGTCAATCCTGGAGGGTGAAACATTTGCTCTGAGGCCTGGAGAATATATCAGAGTTGTCCAGGACGGATATGGGGGAGAAGAGAGCTCTAGAAGGTGAATAGCATAACTCTGGCATTAATTTGGGATTTGAACAATGTACTGGGTAGCTAAGAGATGGCTCCTGGCTTTCATTCTCCTGTGTAATCCCTTCACCTTGAGTGTTGGCTGCAGCTGGTGAGTAGCTTCTAGTGAACAGAATACAGAAAAAGTGATGTCACAGCTGAGATTAGGTTACAAATACACCTTGGCTTCCATCTCTCTCTCTCTCTCTTTCTCTCTCTCGTCTTCCTGCTCTGATGGAAACCAGCTGCCATGTTGTGAGCCGCTCTATGGAGAGGACTACATGGCAAAGAAACCAAGGGAAGCTTCTGGCCAATAGCCCTTGAGGAGCCCAATCCTGCCAACCAGAGTGAACTTGGAAGCAGACCCTCCCAAGTTAAGCCATGAGATGAGACTGTTGCCCCAGGCAACACCTTCTCTGCCGTCTGTGAGAGATTGTGAGACAGACGCACCCAGCTCAGCTGCACGGGGATCCCCCCGAATTACAGAAGCCAGAGGGTAATAAAGGTTTATTGTTTCCAGCTGCTAGATTCAAGGGCCATTTGCTATGCAGCTGTATACAACCAATACAAACAATAGGGGTAAGGGGGAGAAAACCACAGGTCAGTAAGTTTATTCTCCAACCCTCCTGCAGTGGGGGAAGAGATGCTCTTGGGAACAGAAAGGACCTTCCCCTTAAATTCTCTAGTTCCCCTTGTCTCTACTCACCACCATTACCTTGAGGTGCACCAGCCAGAAAGTGGTCTCGCCTGTTCCGCAGATGGCCCAGAGGGGGTAAGGCTCAGTCCTTTTCTCCAAGGGGAAAAGAAGCAGGCTCAGAGTGGGGAGGGAGAAGGAAGTGGAACTCCCAAATGCCCGGATCCTCTTTTTGGTTTGTTTGTAAAAGTGAAATTAAGTGTTGGCTGAATTATACATAGCCAAAACGCACACTTGATGTGGACTATGTTTAATGGGGAAATAGCTACACCAAGACAGAGTGGGTGGGGAACCAAGATCCACTGTGGGGCAGAAAAATAAAAATACATCAGAGAGAAGGGGCTCCTACTGAGCCTGGAACCTTAAGTCCCTGTCCACTGACCTGGAGACCCTAGCGTCCACTTGGGCTCAATATCAGTCTTTTTCACCAGCCTCTGGACTCTCCTTGCCCAGGTTCCATATTCCAGTTAACTTGACTTTTTCCAGTTCCTTATACATAACTAGCAGGTGGAATCCATACTTCTCTGCCTGGCAGGGATGAGTAAATATTAATATACTAATAGAAAATGAATAAAATAGGGTTCATGCCTAATGAGAGTTTTAAAGAAGGCTTGAAGTCTGTAACTACCTTCAAATAGAATGCTATAATAATAGACGTCTGCTGAGGTGTCCCCTCTTGGGTTCCTGGACTCCAACGGCACTTAAGAGGGCTCTTTACAGTGTTTTTAATATTTAAAAAGTTTTAAGGAAATCATATAGTCATTTCTGTTATGGCCCCATAGACTAACCAAGAAGTTATTATATTTTTTCTTCATGGAAACATCAGTAGGAAATCAAATGTCTTTTTGGTTTTCTAGTTTTATTGAGATATAATTAACATATGACATGGTATTAATTTAAGGTATACAGCATAATGATTTGAGATTTTATATATATATATATGTAGTGCAAAATAAATTTAGTTAACATCTGTGACCTCACATAGTTAACAATTTTTTTCCTGTGATGAGAACTTTTTTTTTTTTTAAGATTTTATTTATTTATTTATTTGTCAGAGAGACAGCGAGAGAGAGAGCACAAGCAGGGGGATCGGCGGGCAGAGGGAGAAGCAGGCTCCCTGCTGAGCAAGGAGCCCAATGATGCCCGACTTGATCCCAGGACCCTGAGATCATGACCTGAGCTGAAGGCAGACATTTGACCATCTGAGCCACCCAGGGGTCCTGAGAGCTTTTAAGATCTACTGTCTTGGCGACTTTGAAATGCACAATACATTCTTGTTAACTCTGGTTGCCATGCAGTATGTTACATCCCCAGGACATAACTGGCAGTTTGTACCCTTTGACCTCCTTCATCCATTTTGCACCCCCACCCCTCGCAACCACCAATCTGGTCTCTGCATCTGAGTCGAGGAATCCAATTCGAGGAATTTACCCTGTAAATATATTTTGATAAGGATAAGGAATCTTTTGAACTAAGAGATCCATGAATGAAAACAAAGACTTGATCTTGAAAAGGTTGGGAACCACTAGTTTTGACCAGCCCCCTATGTCACAAATGAGAAAGAAGGTTGTGTGATGTGAAGTGACAGCCGTTGCATGGCAGAAACTCTGCCTAGAACCCAGGCCTCCCAGCGCTGTGTCAGCAATCATTCTCCAGCCCCATAGCAACTCTCCCTTCATGCAAAGGACAGATTACATTTCTTAAATGTTTGGACAAAGGCAAGGAGCAAGAAATAGTGGTGGAAATTATAGGGAGGGAAATTTTTGTTTTGTATTGCAACAAACAAACAAACAAACAAACAATGGTTGGAACTCTTCCACCAGGAAAGATGCTTCCTTGAGGGTGTCTGGAAAAATTGTGAAACAATTAAGATGGGGAAAAAAAAATAAAAAAGATTACCAGGTGTCAGATGGCATGCTAGGCCTTTCTGGGTTATTTGCTTTTATTATTGATCTGTGCCTCCTATGGTCTTGTAACTATTTTACAATTCTGTGAATTGTAGAAAACTGCTGGTAATGCAAATAATTCTTGTTCATAGAGATGCAAATGAAATCTTTCTGATGGAGGTGCCATTGATCTCCTCCCACCCCCAGAAACCAGTTTTGCGTTTAACATACTTATTTCAGCATTCCTGATTGCCTGTATATGTGTGTTCTTTGGGTCCTTCTCTAAACAGTTTTTTTGACACCTTAATCGTTCCCTCATTAATTTCCCAGGACCCTGGGATCATGACCTGAGCCGAAGGCAGACGCTTGACCGAATGAGCCACCCATGCGCCCCCGATTTTATCTTTTTAAAAACAATTATCATTAACAAGGAGGCCTTGAATGTTCCATCTCTGGATGTGTTCAGGCAGAAGCTGAATGGCTAACCTTGATCCTTATTCCAGACTCCTAGGCCCTTTCCAGACTTTAATGTGGAGCTGTTCACATATCTGTTTCCCTCAGGAGACTCTCTTTTCCTAAGACGCGGGACCTAGCCACCCATCCCCACTAACAAAAATTTAAAGAAAGGTGGGATACGGTTTCTGACTTACTCACCTTTTCCATTTATGACCACCAGTGGGCGCAGAAGCCTTCCTTTACCAAAGTCGGGAACCCACCTAAGGGAAGGCCGGGGGTGGAAGGAAGTGTAGCCTACAGGGAGGATCTGGGCTGAGAATCACAGAGTTCATCCACCCGACCGCCTACAGACCGTATCTTTATGGGAGGCGATGAAGTCAGCATGGAGCAAGCACTAAGATCGCTGAAGAGGGCAAAGTTCTGTTAGAATTACGAAAATATTTACAGCCTTTTAACCTGAATACATGTAGCACATTCTTTTCCTGACTTGAGAATTCAGTCTTCGCACTGCCAGACCCACTTGCTGAGCGCCGCCCTCCGCGGGATAGATCACTGGTTCCCAAGGGAGAAGACGAATGGAGAAGAGGGAAGAGGGGGTGGGGAGGGGTGTAGAGGGAGGGGTCAGCACGAAGATCCCGCCCACTTTTTCAGAAGACACATCCCACCCGGGAACCTACACCGCGTAGGAACTGAGACAGCTTCAGCTTTCCGAATAGATAGAGATAACACACATCTCCATCTTACCACCCTGAGCTCTGCGGTACGAACCAGTCATTCCTCCTCTGTCGCCCGGGCCTCACGGCACACCGAAGTGGGTATTTACTCTGACTTATAGACACGGAAACGGAGTACCGTAGAGAAACGGCGACTTCCCCAAAGTTGTACACATTCTTAGCAGCAGGTGCTGACTTCAACATTGGACTGCTTCCATTTCTCGGAGGAGTCCCGATTGCCAACGGTGTCAAACCCAAATTCTTCGCCCCCCACCTGTTCCGTCCCGTCGTATTCCCAGTTATTTCCTCTAGGAACACGCGTCCATAGCGCCAACCCGCGGGCTCCTGGACGGCCAACTCAGACACTCGGAGCGCCCCTCCTCCCGGCGGGACGCCTGGCTCTCCCTGGCATCGCCAGAGTTCTCGGTTCGCAGGACTGTGTGCGGCTGGGCCCGGCACAGGTTGGTGCAGCCGGTGAGTGGCGGTCGGCTGGAAAGGATGGGCTCTCCAGCAGGACTTCTCAGTCCCCGGAGGGGCCAGCCGCGCGGGTAGCTGGGGTCATGGGGGCGGAGACCCGCTCGGGCCCTTTAAGGAGGAGCGCGGGGCGCGGCCCAGGTGAGGGGCGGGCCCGCCGGGCGGATCTGCGCTGCGCGCCGGCGCCGGCCCGGGAGCCGGATTTGGAGCGCTCGGCGCCGGCGGGGCCGCAGGGGGCGGCGCGGCGGAGCCTCCAGTGGCCTCGGACGCTCCTCCTAGCCCGCGGCCGCCGCCCGTCTCCGCCTGTGCCTCCAGCTCCTTCGCCCCGGCCCGGCCGGCCGCCACTTCCGGCCGCTCACCTGGGACGCGCTCACCTGCCTCCGGGCGCCTGGGCACCGGGATGAAGGACCGGCTGGAGCAGCTGAAGGCCGTGAGTCCCGCCGCACCCGGGAACTGGCGGGCCGGGGGCTGCAGTTGCGCGGGAGAGGGCCTTCCCCTTGCTCCCCACATCGGGGCTAGAGGGCCCCCCCGCGCGAGGCCTGAGCTCCCCGAGCTCCAGCCGCATCTGTCCCCTTTCCGCACCTCCCTCTCCTCCTCTTCGGGGTCATGTGCCGGTGATTCATCCCTGGGCTGCGTTTTCCATGGATGCCAGCAGCTCTCTCCCCCCGCCCCCCGTCCCTCCCCCAAGCTGGACAGTGTCACTCCAGAGCTGGGGTCCGCAGGTGGGGGCTGCCTGAGTCCAGTGGGGTTCTCTGTGAGGTCAGGGGTCACCTCCGCCTGCCTGCTACTGCCTGGCACTATGCCCAGGGGCAGCCTCCTCCTACCCTCCCTTCTTCTCTCCCTGGGCGGGGGGGGGGGGGGGGCGTCGAATCGGGCTGCCCCTCCCCCCCAGGAGCAGCTCAGAGTTCCTGGGTGACCTCCTGAGCTGTGAGCTTGTCACGTGCCAGGATGGGCCCCGCTCCTCGCCGTTCCGAGGTCTATAATTATTAATTTCTCCCTCATCCTCGGGACAGCTGAGCAAAGGATCCAAAGGTAGACCGCCTCCGGTCCTACTGCACAAAAGCTGTAAAACCTCAGGCTACTTACTCTTCTGAGCGTCTGTTTCCTTATCTGTCCAGTGAGGATGATCATACCTTAGAGATTTGTTATGATATCAAATGACATAATGGGGCTCGATATGGAGAATTGTTAAAGCATGGGTTTTTGAGTCACTGACTCATTCAACAAATAATTACTGAGTACATTCTATGGGGCAGGCCCCGTGCTAAGCCCTGGGGATTGGGTGACACAGGCTCTGTCTTTACGGAGTTTTTTTTTTTTTTTTTTTTTAGATTTTATTTATTCATGAGAGACAGAGAGAGAGAGAGAAGCAGAGGGAGAAGCAGGCTCCCAAGGAGCAGGGAGCCTGATGCGGGACTCGATCTCAGGACCCTGGGATCATGACCTGAGCCGAAGGCAGATGCTTAACCATCTGAGCCACCCAGGCGCCCTTTACGGAGTTTTTAAATATAGCCTTTGATAGATACAAAGCAGTCCCTCTGCCTGGGAGCTTGTTAGGAGTGCGAAGCCTAGGTCCCCGCCTGGACCTACAAGATCAGTCTGATTACTCACGAATCTCCCCGGGTGATGCAAGACCACATTCAAGTTTGGGGAGCACAGGAATGGATAGAACTGGGCTTGCCTCCTGGCTACGCTGCTTGCTCTGAGCCTAGTTTTGCCATCTGTAAAGCGTGTGGTTGTGGGGACTGAGAGTGTGAGAGAGCACGCAGAGCCCTTGTAAGGTGCAGAGCACAGGTAGGTTTAATAGCTGGTAAATTATTATGCTGATAGCTAGCTGTCGAAGCTCTTTGGAAAAATGCGGGCCTCCTGCAAGTGTGAGGGACTGCTGGGATGGCGTTACACTCTTCCCTTGTCTCTGGTGAGACCTTCATGGCCCTCTGGCCTTCTCTGCCTGCTGTGGGTCCCAGGGCTGCAGAGGAGGTGAGGGTGATGAGGAACAAGAGAAGCAGAAGGCACAGCCGCAGGGAGTGGGAGGGAGCCTCCCTGCCTCCCGCCTGCTTGCTGGCTCTCATCTGAGCCTCATAACACCCTGGTCGCGGACAGGGCAGATTTTATTGCCCCTATTTTTATACAAGAGGCAAGTAGCGCTCAACTTGGGTAGGAGGGGTGTCCCAGAGCTGGGCAGGGCGCAACCCGGGGAGGAACCCAGGCTCCTGGTGCTCTCCACCGGACTCTTTTCCTGAGGCGTGCTGGTTGGGGAGGCAGAAAGGAAAGGTCTTGAAGCTCTTCCTCTATCAGCCAGCACAGCCAGCAATCCTAAAACAGCGCAGGACTGAACAGCGGGCAGCGGCGACTCCCTTCCTTGTGTTAGGAAGTTCGTTTCCAGAGGAAGATAGCCCACAGCCTCTTTCAAGCCCACTGTCAACAAAAAGCAAAGAACTTTGAGTTCTGAGTTTCCTTGCCAGGAAAGCCAAGCAAGTCCCCTTGCTTCCCAGAGCCTCATTGTTACCCTCTGTCAAATGGAGCTTCATCCCTGGGGAAGGTCAAAGTCAGCCTGAAGGCTGTGTAGTTACGGGGTGCCGCCCTGGTGTTTTGGAGCAGGGGTTTGGCTGGTAGAGCTGTACAAGGAGGACCAGGCTGCAGGTTCGAAGGTTCTAATTGTCGCCTGGACACCGAATAGCTGCGTTCCTTCGTTTCCTTTGTATCCTTACCTCTCTGCTTCTCTGTTCCTCTTTTGTTAAACGAGAATTTTGGTTCATCTCAGAACCCCTCCTGGCAAATGTTCACGTCTTCTGTGAGGGCTGTTCTTCAAGTTTGCATGGATTTTGGTTTCTAGCCCACACCCCATCCCTGTCCCCCTGCAGGGGAGAGATGCCTTCACTGCAGCAAGATAACCCCTCTCTGTTTCCTTTCATCGATAAAGGATGTTCGTTACCCTGCATGAAACCAGTTTCACACCGAGCAATCCTGTGCAATCTCTGTGGCATCTTTCTAAACCTTGGGGGAGGCGAGATGAGAGCTGCCTCCAGGTAGTTGGAGGGCTGTCATGTGCAGGAGATTAGCTTTCCTCCTTGTAGGTAAAGGGAGAAGATTGAAGTTGATGGGTAGAACTCAGGACTCTGCACAAAAGCTTTGTCAGTAGTCAGAGCTGCCCAAGGATGGACTGGGCTGGCCAGAGAGGTTGTGAAGCCTCAAGCCTGGGGGTGAGGCAGGAAGCTTGCGGGAACATCGAACGTTGTAGGAATCTGAGCAGCTCTTTGAGGGCTGGGGGGCAAACAAAAAGATTTCAAGCCCTTACCCACCCTGATGATGTGTGGATGCTTTGTTGTCTGTGAGCCTGTGCCAGGCACCGTGAGGCTCTGGGGTCTCTAGGACCGAAGTCTCAGTTGCGCCCATAAAGTGGGTCATCGTACTTTCCCCATAGGGCCATCGTGGAAGTTGAATGAGATAATCCGAGATAATCACCTGCCATAGGACACGTGAGTTCCCCAACTTGACCTTCTGGGAGCCGCGTCCACACTGAGGGGGCATACCTCCAGAGGCCAGGGTCACAGACCTGACTCATCCCTTGCCCTGCTCTTCCTGGTAGGCTTAGTCAGCAGCTGCTTTGCCAGAGAGTAGGACCGGCTTGCCAGGATGTGTACCCCCAGCACGTCTCACAAGGCGGTTCTTGCTGATTTCTCACCAGTCGAATTTTGGGTCTGCTGAGTCCAAGCCAATTCCTGTCCCGGCTCTCTTTTCATTCAGCAAACATTCACCGACCACCTACAATGGCCCAAGCACCTGTGAAAGGTACTGGGCTATACTGGTGATTACCACCTGTTCCTGGATGTTCTTACGAAGTTCACAGAGAGGGAGACCCACAAGAAGCAGAAAATGATGATACCATCCTTGTGGTGGAAGCCACTGTGGAAAGACCCCGTTGACTGGCCTCCGGGGACAAGGCACTAGAGAGTGGGGGGGTGCTTCCCCGAAGGGATGCTTGAGCTCAGGTCCTGTTAAGACCAAGTCCCATCTCTTCAAGGAACGTAGAGTCTCCTGAGAGGCGAGGATCCGGGATTTTCTCAGCCACTCTCCCATTAGTGAGTGCTTCACTTCTTCACCACGATCAGTGCTTTGGGACTTCTATGTTCTGGGAATGCTCCTCCTCATCCTTCTGGACCTCTTCCTGCTGAACATCATGTTAGGCAGAATTAGGACACAAAGTCCAGGTCTTAAAGAGTAAATGGTCATGTATGAAAAAAAAAAAACAAACCCAAATCAAAGGTAGTTAATGATAGCAGTGATGTAGGGAATAGAGGTCAAGGACTTTGGACCTCTGGAGGACTAGAAATAACTTGGGGTACACCAGGCCCTCCGAAGCCAGTGCCCATAGGGACACACTAATGAAATCAACCATGTGGGGCTCTAAAGGCCAGACTAACTCTTTATTCTTTCTGTTCTGTCTTGTGTCTTGCTGCATCCCCAAGGGCTCCTTGGCCTCCTGCTGCATTTGACATTCTGGGGTCTCCGTAGGACCAGAGGTCCCGATGATAAGGGTTTGAGGGTACCCCCCCTCAGAAGCATGGGGCTGTACTTCCCTTTAAAGCTTACTTTGTTCAGTAAATATATATTGAACTCCTACTGTGTGCCAGGTGCTTTGGCTCATAACCAAATCCTAACATCCTGACTTGAGAATCTCTTCATTGAGATTCAACTTAAGAACCTTCTCATTGAGATTCTGTCCTTTAGTGATAAGATTTCTTACTGGTCAGTGATTTCTTCCTGGGAGGATTCACCCCATGGTAGAGCAGTTTAGCTGGAGCAGACAGGAGGCCCAGCTGAGATGAGTGACAGTGGATTGAGTAGGGATTACGGACTCATCAGCCAGAGGCCAGAAGGGAAAATGCTTGGTGGAGAGAAGGGGATTAGATTTATTTTTGTTCCTGGGAGTGAGCGGGAGGCTGGGGCCTGGCAGGAGCCGGGGGGGAAATGCTGGTTTGTGTCATGCTCTCTCCCCTCCCCTCCTGTCAAAATTCCTACCTATCTTCCAAAACACATTCTTTATACTTACCCTAACTGCAGCCTAGATACTCTCGCTCCAGTCCAGCTGCCCATATGAGCTGTATTCCTTTGTAGCAAATGCCTTTCTCCTATTGGGTCAGTGGAGTTTTTGTCACCACAGAGCAGGCTTGAAACCACCTTCATTTGTTTTTTCGTGAGTTGGACTCTCTGTCTCCTAGCTCCTGTTGTCTTTAAGATTGATGATTCTAGGGGTGCCTGGCTTGCTGGGACTCTAGGGCAGATGACTCTTGATCTCAGATTGTGGGTTTGAGCCCCACATTGGGTATAGAGATGACTTAAAAATAAAATCTTAACAATCAATAATTCTCTTCCTTGTCACCATGTCATCAGCTGCTGTAAAAATGATCATTTATTGGGCAGCTACTTACTCTCTGACAGGACTTGTGTTAGGTACCTTACAGACATTGTCTCTAACCCTTTCAACCCTGCAAGGCAAGGTGGTGTTTTATATTATTCCCATTTCACAGGTCAGGAGATTGAGACTCAGGTTTGGTTGACATTCCAGCTGGGAAATGTTGGGATCAAGAATTGAACATGTCTGTCTGGCTTTTTTCGATCTCCCTGCACCATATTTGATCCTCTCCCCAACTACACTGCACTGCACACCTCTTGACGCAGCGGCAGAGAGGGTATTGCTGTGGGACCCCAGCGCCTAGCACTCTGCATGGTGGTTATCCAGCAAACATTTGTGTATTGATGAATCCACAGCTTGGCCCTTACACATCCCCTACTCATCCTTATGGCTTTGGCTTCCCTCAGGGAGCCCATGACTTTGCTAATGGAGCCGGAGGTCACTGGTTCTATCCTCAAGGACAAGGATGGATGAGTTCCAAGGCTCCTAGCTGTTCCTAAACCCTTAGCCCAGTTCATCATGGAGGGTGGCCCCATTTAGAAGGACAATGAAGGAGAAGATGTGGGTGCCACGGTGAAAATCTAGCTCACCCCATTTCTCCCCTGGCAAAGTCTTAGACATCAGTGCTCTGTTCCAGTGTCACCGCAGGGCAGCCCCCACACCCTGAGTGGGCAGCATTTCCGATACCTCAAACTTTTTATTCTTTTTCGTGGGTAACAGCGGGGACGTAGTGTGTTTCGGAAGCTGCCTGCCCTGCATGTGTGCTGACTGGGGGAGCACTGACCACACGGCCCACAGCAGGGAAGGCTGCAGACCACGCTACAGACCTCCAGTGAATGAATGGAGACAGTCTGCAAATGAGCTGACTTGGATTCTGGAGTCCCCGAGGGGTTGTACCTGCAGCTACTTGGATCTCAGGCCTCTGCAGCTTCCTCCTGTCACCAGTGTCCCCAGTCTCCACGGTCAGGTCAGCCGGTTTTCCGGGAGTGGGCCATTTCCATGGCAGTGTTCCCCTGTGGGCACTGTGAGTGCAGTTCAACCTAAAGGAGATTAGGGGAACAGCCGCTCTTGGGGGATGCTTAGCTGTCTGGGGTATGGCAGCGTAGTGTGGCATTGGGCTTGCTTTATTAAAAAATAAACTTGTAACTTTGGACTAATTTTAGATTTACAGAAAAATTACAAAGACAGTACAGAGAGCCCCTGTCTACCTGCACCTGGTTTCCTCCCTTGATGACACCTTCCATTATGATGGTACATTTGCCAAAACTCAGGAACCGGTACTGGCCTGTTAACTCACTGAACTCCAGACTTTATTTGGATTCCACTCATTTCCCCACAAATGTCCCGTTCTCTGATCTGGGATCCAATCCCGGACACCACATGGCAGTTAGGTGTCCTGCTTCCTTCACCTTCCCTGGCCTGCGATGGTTTCTCCATCGTTCCTTGTTTTCCACAGCCTGGTCAGTATGGCTTGTGTGTTTTCATGCCTTGGAAGTGTATTTCCGGAGGCCAGTGCTGCATGCTGCCGCTGGGGTGCGGTGGCTGTTGGGAGATGTCGTTCCATGTGGTTGAGAGCAAGGGCTCTCCTAGCTCAGGCACTCACCATCTGCGCCTTCTTGGGCAGGTTGCTTGGCATCTTTATGCTTTCATTTTCTCAGCTGCAAGACGGGGAGGGTCCCCAGAAGATCGTTGTAGAGATTAAATGGTAAATGTAAAGTGCATGTCTTAGAAGAATCCTCAGCCCGTGGGGAGTGCTGGATAGATGGTACCTCATGTAACTAATAGTGAAGTGTTCTAGAAGGATCATGATGGGGAGGGGGCTTGTGGGACAGGGGCTGAAAGGAAGTGTTGAGCAGAAGGCTGGGGATGAGTAGAGAGGAAGATGTTATTGGTTCCTCCATTCTGTGCCCTTGAGAACGGGATGCTGTGGGGTGTTGAGAGGCAGGGTGTGGAGGGAGAGGAAGTCAGAAAAGAGTGAAGACAGGATGGAGTAGTGGGGGAAGAGCTAGAAGCGGATCTGAACTCTCCAGGGGGAAGCAGAAGATACTCTCTCAGTCTCTTTGAATGGCTCCTGGGACGTGAGAGCATGCAGGAAAAGGGGTGGTTTTCTCACTCTGGTGGTCTTCCTGCAGGTATCCTGTGGGTAAATCCACTCAGCTTTCAACATTTCCCCGAGGGATCACTTTTGCACACATTCCCTAATAGGCTTCTCTCCTCACCAGGAGGGAATCCCCCTTGGATTCAGGCGAGGTTGGGCACCCCGTCTTCTCCTGGGTATGTGATTCCTTAAGTGCTGTCCTCACTCACCACGTGGGGTTGTAATGACCTGTGTGCCTCCCGTCAGAGCCAGTGAGGTCCTGGAGAGCAGGGGTGCTGAGTTTGATCTGTGCATCTCCAGTGTCTGTATTGGTGTCTGGCAAATGATGGTGTTCAGTAAATACCGTTGGCTGAATGAATGGATGGGACCTTGTAGTGGGAAAGAGAATGTGTGGATGTGGGGTTGGTTATGACACCCCATCGTCTCTCCAAGTTAATGCACTGTGAACCCAATGGATTGGACCAGGCAGGGTTCTGTCCTGCCTTTGTTCCATATTAGCCGTATGATTCTGGACGAATTAACCCCCCCCACCACAGATTCCTCATCTGTATAGACAACATCTACCTAGGACATTTTTCCCCCTGCCTTCTTTTCTTCGGGTGAACTTCCATCCCTTTTCACTGTTCTTCTCCGGACCTAGCTCAGGTCCTGAGGGGCAGAAACAGGTGGTAATTAACATGGCACTAGGGATGAAACTTTGATGAGTTTTGTATCCAACAAACGGAAAGCAGGATCTTTCCAAACACATGTAGAAGATTGAAAAATACTGGCCACGTACGAAGCCCTGAAGAAAATATGTCAGATTGCGCAGAATATGAAATCCTTTAGGCCATGTTCCCTGACTATGACATAATAAAATTAACAGTACAGTAACCATCCTCCCCCACCCCCCGGGCTTACCCTCTTTGGAAATTTAAAAAAAACCTTTCTAAATAACTCTTGGATTAAGAAGAAACCAAAAAGGAAATGACAAAATTATTTAGAGTGATAATAAGAGTAGTAAGTACCAAAATTTGCGAGAAAGTAGCAGAAGCAAAATTCAGAGACAGCTTTATTTCTTTAAATACATATCCCAGAAAAATGACTTCATTCAAATAAATGAGGTAAGTTTCATTTCACGCTGAGGGACCTGCTGTCCCCACCCGAACATTGGTATTAGAATCGCACCTTTGGTAGAAACTCTCTTCGGAGGAAATAGGCCCCGTTCTCTGCTTAGGTGGCATGGTCTCGGCCATTTACTATGGACCCAGCACTGCTCTCAACATTTCATGTGTATTAACTCATTTAATCCTCACAGCAGTTCTGTGAGCAGATTCTTCATGTTGCAAATGAGGAAACCCCACCACAGAGAGGTTCAGTAACTTGTTTAAGATCACACAGCTACTGAACAGCAGAGCTGGGTTCTCAACTTGGGCCTGTCAGATGCATCTGTGTCTCTATATACATGCATAAGAGTCATAGGATTTACGTGCATAGGTAACTTTAAAAAAAAAATATTTCTTTTAGAGAGAGAGAGAGAGAGCAGGGGGGAGGGGCAGAGGGAGAGGGAGAGAGAACGTCCCGAGCAGACTCTGCACTAAGCGTGGAGCCCAACATGGGGCTCAACCTCACGACCCCGAGATCATGACCTGAGCCGAAACCAAGAGGCACCTTAACTGACTGAGCCCCCCAGGCTCCCCGTCCTGGTAACTTTTTCATTCATGCACATAGATTAATCCAGTTTCATTTTACTGACCTTGCAGCATCCCCTAAAATTAGTGAGGGTGTGTCAGGAGCCGGAGTGGGAAGGACATCTCCAGAGAGAGTGTGGAGGGTAAGAACCGGGGCTCCAGCCCCACAGACCTGCTTTGGGGCCCTCATACTGCCCACTTACTAGCCAAAGCACCATGGACGCGGTATTTAACCTGATTGAGAGGTTGCCTCATCAGTCAATGGGGAGAATAATATTTGTCCCTGAGAGGTTGATGTGAGAATGAAGTCATATATTTGGAACCACAAGAGTGTCAGTGACAAAATACATACTACATAAGAGTAGTATTGTCATGGCAGAATGTGTGGAGTGGGGCCATCACGGACTTCGTCTCTTGTTCAGTTGTCCACAGACTCGCTGGCCTTGGGCTAGTCTGGTCATGGGCTTATTCCTCAGTTCTTCATTTTCGAAACAGGGCCAGGGTTGGCCTCAACTTGTCCATCCAGGAGACATCTTGAAAGTAAAAGTGTGAGGCTCACTAGGCTGTTGTTTGAGGCTGATGCCTTTTGATTCATCTGACAGGGTGCGTTCAGCAGAAAGGGAAGTGTCCCCTCTGGGAGGGTTTCACCGGAAGAGAAAGCAGGGTGGGAGGGAAAATGGGTGTTGGAGAAGGGCCATCAGCCTCTGTAAGTGGGGAGCACAAGAGCACCGAGTACCTGTTGAGAGCTGACACGCTTGCTCAGAATTTCTGGCTCTTTTAATTGAAGAGGAGGGACTGGAAAAACCAGATGTTGGGCAGTGTGTCGTGGGTGTGTGTATGTGTGTTTGGAATCCTTGTCAGTGGTGGTGTTTGTCTCTGGGAATCTGTAGACCCTCATTCCAGAGGGAGGCAGCTGGGGTGGGGACAGCAGGGACAAGAAAAGTCATCTACCATGGTCTCTGCATTTATCGGGAGAGAATCTGGGCTTATGAAGAGGAGTGTGTAGCTCCCACGCAAAGACTCTTCCCCCGTGGGGAGGAGGAAGTGTACGAATTTGTGCTCACCTGCTTGAGCCAGGAGGGCCCTGCTCCCCCCCCCCCCCGCCCCCACAATCCTTTAATACCCTGCTGTGGGACGTTAAGGACCAGATGTCCCTTCCCAGTCCCTTCCTATTCCGGACTGCTGGTGCCTTCCCCTCTGAGTATTTCCCTCACCCCAAAACATTCCTGAGAGCTCCCGGGCCTTCTGGCTTGTCCTGGGGCCCTCTTGCCTTCCTGAGGCCTGGCCGCTGTGGCAAGGAGGGAATCTGTGATTTCTTCATTTGGGGTGGCTCCCTTTTTCTTTCTTTGTCCCTCCCTTTGTCTTGCTGCTCTGATTTGTATGATCTGTGAGGAATTGCCCATGTTTTAAACTTACATTGCAGCCATATTTTTTTTTTTTAACATTTTTAAATTGAAGTGTAGTCGAAATGCAGTGTTACTTAGTTTCAGGCGTACACCACAGTGACTTGACAACTCTGTATCTTACGCAGAGCTCACCACGGCAAGTGTAGTTACTGTCTGTCACCTTATAGCGCTATCACAGTAGGGACCGTATTCCCTGTGTCGTAACTTTCATCCCTGTGGCTTCTTTATTTTATAACTGGAAGTTTGTACCTGGAAGGAGTAAGGGGATTTCTTTCTCTGTCTCTGTTCTCTAGAAGGCATCCATTTGTGGAGGCCTGTGGTTTCCTGGCTAGCTAGGCTTGCTGGTTTGCTTGCTTACTTGTCTCCTTTTTTCTTCCTTTCTTTTTTGACATCAGGACTCTTTCTTTAAGTGAAGTGTTACATTCAGCCCCGGTGTATAAAGCAGATAAAAGGGAAGCTGTGCAGATTTAAGAGTAGGGAAGGGCCCGCTGGCTTGACTCCCCCTCCCTGGCTTCCCTGGCCGCTTTGGGAGGGACATGTCGAGTGTCCTGGGGTTCCACAAAGCCGTACTGGAAAGCTAAGCTCCTTACTTGGTGAGAAAACCCAGGCTTAATGAGACAAGTGCCCAGCTGCTCTCCATGGTTCCTGGTGGCTCCGGGCGATAGGCTGCTTTGGGAAGGGGCACCTGAATAACAAGGGCGTCGGACAGACAACTCAGGCTTGAGCCTAGACTCTGCAAAGCAGTGGCTGGGGGACCCCGGGGAACTTAGAACGTCCATGACTTGCAGGTCCTCAACTATGAAACATAGACGGGGCTCGCTGACAGGGCGAACGTGAAGCAGCCAGGGTGTCTGGTTGGGGCTCTACGGGTGGCAAATGTTTTTATTAAAGAAGCTAACGAGGGGGACCCAAGTCAAATAGACTAAGGTTGACAGAGAAGGCGGTTAGTGTGGAGTGAGAGGAATGAGAGCTTCGGCCCCCGCACATTGTGCTCTGGGCCCCTGAACTCTTCCCACTCTGCAGAGAGAAGGTCGTGGTCACAGCTCCCTCTCGGGGCCCGTTTGGGTGGCAGGGATGGGTGACAGACTCAGCGCTGCGCCCTGGCAGATCTCCCATCTCCTGGGGGGTTGTGGCCGGGGGCAGCAGGAGGTTGGGCCTGGGGGAGGGGAAGGAAGTGGCCGGGCTCATGGTTCTCAGAGTTTCTGCTGCGGCCCCATGTTGCAGTTCCTGCTACGTTTCTGTTACCACACGCCTTGATTCTTTGATAAAGATGCTGAAGTTCTTTTCTGGCCTGTGCTCAGTCATGTGGGCTGAAGAGAAAGGGTGCTTCGTGCTTTCCCTGCCCTTGGGCTCACCAAGCCTCAGCCCGGAGAGCCTGGCTGTGTCAGAAGGGATGAGGGGGTCTCTCTGGGATCAGTTAGATCCCCCAGTGCAGAAGCCTGGTGGGAGTCCCCATGTCCCGAGACTCCGGATAGATAACCCGTGATGACGGCCTCTTGCTTGGATTCTCCGATTGGACTAAAGCATGTGCTGTTGTCATTGATGTTGTTAATTTTTGGAAGTGGCACAGCACAGTGGGAGAGACTCTGCATGGGAAGATGGGAATCAAGAAACCCTGGTGCTATTCCTGGCGGTGTCCGGAACTCAGTGTTTGGCTGTGGGCCTTGATTTGCCCATCTCTCAGTGAGCGAATTTGATGATAGAATCTGTAAGGTTGCATTCAACTCTAAAAGTCCTGTATCTTTTTTTTTTTTCCCTTTCCTGTTTAAAGGTACTTAGATCCAGGTTAAAGCTATAGAGAAGTTGGCTAGATCTTCTACATGGCCGCGTTTTTGAGTTGTAACTACGTGCTGTCCATTGCCTAAGGAACTTTAAAGTATTATTAAATCCTCACAAAAGCATTGGTAGGCACTATTATTCCTATTTTGTAGATAAGGAAACTGAGGCTCAGACATGTTAAACCAGTTGTGTAAGGCTCCGCGACCGGTATATGATGAAGTGAGTTATGGAACCCACATTGTCATGATGCTCTGGAGCCAACCTTACTGTCCTAAGCCATTAGCGTGAGGACTTCCTAGAAGGAGGAGAACTCACTCTTTTAGACACCATGTCTTTACGGCGAGGTGATAGGGAAACTGACATTTATTAGGCACTGGTGTGTGCCCAGTATTGTGCTAGAAACCTTCCGTATGTGGTGTCTTCCGACGTCCATAAGTGTCGTAAGGTGTGTGGTAATACAGTAAGTGGTAACAACAGGTCTTAGACCTAGGTTGTGAGTTTCCAGACTTCTCTTTTCCTGGTTCACACATTCTCTCACTGAAGATGGAGCAGGCTGCCCCCCTAGAGCCTGCTCCAAGCTAAGAGGTGACGTCTCGGATTGGGGGGGGCACCCTGTACAAATTCCAGGGGTCTCAAAGATGTATGTCATGATGGACAGCTAGGTACCTTCCAGGACACAGTTGTTCCCAGCTTCCAGAAACTTCCCTCAGTCCATCCCAGGATGGTAGTCTCATCCCACTTCCAGGACGTCTGTAGAGAGGAAACTCAACAAACACTTATTAACTCAACTTCCCGGAGGAAGACTGGGCCCCTGTTTTCCAGGGAGGGTCACAGAGATCCTTCCCGGGACATGGAGCCCTCTGGAGGCTGCCAAGAGGCCCATGTACTAATGATAGTTGATAAAAGGAGCGCACTGTCTCCACTTTAGAAACTGCTGGCTCAATCCAGGCTGCCGTCTCTGCGGAGGCTAGTCGTTCATTCAGCTAAAATTGATTCCATTTCCCTTACATATCTAGCCCATGGTAAGTGCTGGGTGTACACATGGAATGAGTGACAAGAGCCAATTCCTCTGAAACGGATTTTTTTGAAACATTAGAAGAATACTGTTCAACTCATTGGAAGAGTGCTGGGAAGGTCGGTCTGTGGAGCCTGCTGGAAGCTGAGGGGCGGCTTCGGGCTTCGGAACAGTAGAGGCAAGGGTGGCTCAGCAAAACCAGCAGATATCTCTGTTGGGTGCTGGCTGACTCAGCTCCATTCACTTTGCAATTCAAATTCCTCAGGGAGCTTGGGTCCAGATGGATCCCCTTCACCTCCCCCCCC
>NW_027397083.1:0-15806 GCF_003265705.2 Callorhinus ursinus | reverse complement strand
CCCCCCCCCCCCCCCCCCCCCCCCCCCCCCCGCACAATTCTGGGAAGGTTATCTACACAAAGGAAAGTGTTCTGGGCAGGCATTTACACTCAGGGTATCTGTTACAGTAGATAAGGCAACCCTGGCCTTCCAGGGGTTTATAGCCAGCGAGGGAAGATTGATAAGTAAAGGAATAATTAACAGTAGGCTGTGCTGGATGCTTTGGAAGGTTTGTACAGAATGCAGTGGGATCTTAGGGAGGTTTAAAATTTTGCAGGAGGGGGGAGTGTCAGGGAAGGCAGACAGAGGAGATGGTGCTGAGATTGAATTTTAAAGGCTAAGTAAAATTTTTCCAGCTGGTCCTTGTGTGACAGACAGTGAAGCAGATGAAAGAATGGAGTTGCAATTGTCTGGTCTGGAGAGTGCGTCCTAGAGTGAGGAGCGTGGGTGGGACGAGACCTTAACGGGGCCTCTGTGCTCTCTTAGGCATTGGGACTTTTAATCTGAGGAGATGAACAGAAGGAATGACTTTTTAGGAAGTCGATTTGGGGGTTGTAGCACTGCCCTCAAATTCAGTTTCTTTGAATGTGGCTGTTAAGTTTGGGTTGCTGGTGGTTCCAGACAAGCCAGAGAATGACATGATGGGGGAGCCAGTCAGAACAGACTCTTCCCATCATGGGAGTCTCAGATTTTAGTGGGAATTCCCAGTAATTCCATCCTCTGTTGAAGATGGGGTTGTGTGTTGTCGGGGGGGTTGGTAGCAGGCTTTCATGGCCTGTGGCATTCTGAGTGTTTGAGAGTGACACGTCTTGGTTTGGAAAGGCCACTGGAGGTCATGGAGAAGTAAGTGTAGGGGATTTCCCGCTCCCCACCTCTACTCCCAAGAACCCATTCTCCCTCTGTGCTTAGAAATGGTCAGTGTGTCGTGCGGCGCTGGGGAGAATGTAGAAACAGCTCAGGCCCTGGATGCTGGGTGGGAATGAAGGACTTGCTTTAGATAGCCATTTTGTGATTTTGCAGAGGAAGTGGAATGAGATCAAGAACGTGGGGTCCCCAGGGGCTGCCAGGGGCTGAGGGGAGAACTTCCTTTTCCTATAAACATGAGCTCTGACAGGGAACAACACACAGTGCTGTGTTTTTGCAATAGGTGGTTTATGAAAACAGGAAGATCTTTGCTCCTACTGTGAGGATTGGAAGTGAGTGCTGGGGAGGAACTGAGGCTAGAGACTGTTCTAATATAGATCTCTGGTAGGGCGGATCACGCATTTGAACACTCTGGGGAAGGGGCTAGGAACATGGGGTCCAAATCCAAAAGACAGGCTAAAATCTGCCTGTCTCCACATTTTAGCTGTGTGACTTTGGCCAAGTTACGCAACCTCTCTGTTTTAGGTTCTCCAACTGGAATGAGTCATAATACTGCCCCCACCACCCCCAACATCAACAACAATAACAAAACTTCGCGTTTATTGAGTACTTACAGTATGCCAGGCACAGAGCAAACATGGTTTAGCTTCATTGTCTCATTTCTTAACCCCACCCCGTGAAGTAGGTAGTGCATTGTCAGCATTTTACAGATAAGGAAACCCGGGCACAGTGAGGTCAGTAGCTTCCCCCCCCCCCCGCCAAAAGTCAGTAAGCGGTGCAGCTAGGGTTTAAGTGCAGACAGCATGAGGCTGGAGTTTAAGGCATTGCAGAGCTGTTCTGAGTTTTGAGGGAGATTATGTATGTGTAATGCTTAATATAGATGTAGCTCCGGGTAAGTATTTGGTACTGTTAGCTGCGCCTTGTGTTCTGAGCCTCACACTGCTCCTTTTTGTCTCTCACAGAAGCGGCTGACACAGGATGATGATGCCGATGAGGTGGAGATTGCTGTTGACAACACAGCCTTCATGGATGAGTTCTTTGCTGAGGTAGGAGACCTTCCTGTGGTGTTTTGTTTTTGTTTTTGCTTTTCCTCGATGTACATAAGGAAACACAGCCACTGTGTAAAGAATAAAACTTGGCTCTTTCAAGGGCAGCAGAGGACGGTCGGTCTTTTCCTGGGGTGGGGGCGGCCAGACCAAGAAGTTGCTCGGAGATTCTCTTCAATACCTACTTGGGAGGGTCTGGATTTTTAATCTTATTGAGAAAGTCAGCAGAGGGTAAGTTATATGTAAAGAGATGTTTTTAAAGTTTTACGCTGCATGACAACATTTTAATGATACCCTTTCTTGCCTAAATTATGTGATTTCAATACAGAATCAACCGTGGGGGTCACAGTCGTGAGTGTAAAAGAAAAAAAAATTATGTTTTTAGGCCCGTGATTCAGATAGATCCGATTTGTTGTTTCCAAAAATTCAGGCCCTTTGACTTAATTCTAGTGATAACTGAAACACTAAGAAACCACCAGTTTATTTTTTTGGAAGTTCAACAGGGGCAAAGATGGGTTGCCCCCACCGACAGACCCGCATAATCTTTGATCTGGAAGGTCCTTGTGGGGAGTGCCTCTGTTCGATGGTAAGTGGTGGAGTACAGTGTCAGGGGGCTCAAATCTCAGCCCTGCTTCTTACCAGTGGTGGTTCCTTCACACGCTGGTTTTCCATATCTGTAAATGGGGACTGATACTATAATTCCCCTTAGGGTTATTATGAAGATTTCATGGAATAATGTTTGTAAAGCATTCAGTGTAGCATCTGACATGTATGTGCCTGATGGATGATCCTTCAAAACAAAAGCACGGGGGCGCCTGGGTGGCTCAGTCATTGGGCGTCTGCCTTCGGCTCAGGTCATGATCCCAGGGTCCTGGGATCTGGGATCAAGCCCCGCATCAGGCTCCCTGCTCCGCGGGAAGCCTGCTTCTCCCTCTCCCACTCCCCCTGCTTGTGTTCCCTCTCTGGCTGTCTCTCTCTCTGTAAAATAAATAAAATCTTAAAAAAAAAACAAAAAAAACCCCAAAAGCACGAAAAGTTCAGTCCCGGAAGTTTCTGCCATCATACTGTGTTTTTTTTTTTGTTGTTGTTTTTTAAATTTAGGCTTTTTATTTTTTTGGAAAGAAGACAAGAAGGGCCACATTCTTTCCCGCAGGAAGAATGTGGGCACCTCCCATCTCTAGATCGTGGATGTGGAAAGTCGCCCTCTAGCTCTTGTCTAAATAGCTTGGTGGTTCATGGCAGGTCATCTGTGGGAGTCGTTAGTGGGTGGGAGCAAACTGCAGTGTGTGCTGGCCTGACTGGGAAGTTGCCTTGAACTTGCTCTGCAGTTCCCCACCCTCTCCCTGGGTGGGTCTGTCCTTCTGGTCGAGGAGTCACCGTGAGACCCTAGAGCACTTGAGTTTTGTGAGTCCAGGGCTGTTTCAGGTGTGGATCTTGGAAGGGAAATGCCTTTTCAGGGGTAGGGAGGACCCCTGTAGGCCCTATAGCTTGTTCTGATCTTGCCCTGGATAAGCAGATACATTAGAGAACTTCTTCCCTTAGATAAGGCAGCTTTGCCTGTAACTGTGCTTCACCTCTTCTAAGCCAGTGCAAGGGTCCCTGAAGGGCAGTGTCCCTTGTGAAGTGGGAAGATGGTGGGCCTCCATGACGTGGTCTCAGTTCATCCTCAAGCATTTTGTAGCAGTTGACGTTGGTCCAGTCACTTAACGCCCCTGGCCTCTAATTCTGCTCTGGAAATTGGGAATGTCAGCACTTACCTTTCAAGGTCGTTGTGAGGATAACATGAGGATCACACATCCAGAAAGCGTTCTCTAAACAGAAAAGTGCTGGCTAGATCATAGTCATTTTTGGAGCCTTAACAAGAAAGACCTCGAGGGCTGCTTTTCTTTTTTGCTTTCTCCTTGTCAGATGCTTTTCTGTCATTTAGGAAAAATAAACCCAAACCCTGTCATATTTAGGGTGGAGAAGGGTACTGCACGGTGGGGTGGAGAGAGAATCATCTTCGGAATTAAGTTCCTTATCTGCTACTAACTGTGATCTCGGGTACATTTCTTGACTTCCCTCAGTCTCTGTGAGCTTGTCTGTGAAGTAGGGAGCAACATTAGTCACCTCGCAGATTTGTTGGGGAGTAAAGGAGCTGACACTCAAAAAGTGCTTTGTGTGGGCTTAGGTAAATGTCACTCCCCTGCTTTCCATCTGATGGGGCCCCGGGAGGGTAATGCTGCAGTGGGGCAGAGGTGGGGGAGGGGGTGAGGGTGGCCACGGACGGTGGAAAGAGGCCACGCGGGCTCTGGCTCCCATGGGTCCTGGTCCGGATCTCAGCACTGCCCTGACCAGCGGTATAACTTTGGAAAAGTTGTTTCACTACCCTAAACTCCAGCTTCCTCTAAAGCAGGAATAGTGGTGTTACCTTCTGGATTTTGTAAATATAAACCGAGAAGGTATGTGGATGTACGTAGCATAGCACCTGACGTACAGTAAGTATGTCTTCAGTCTGTTTGAACTGTCCTCACTGTTCCATTCCTGATGTGTTTGGGAATGTGGTCTGGAAATAGCCTTGAAAGTGGGATAAAGCAATTGCCAGGTAATGGGGTTTGGGGAAACGAGGGGGGGCCCCCATATGTGGCTGGGGAACATAACGAGTGCATCCTGCAGGAATATAGCTAAACAGATTGCTTGGGAAGGCACTCTTGTGACACACCTTGTGTTTGGACTTGTTCCAACAAGCAGGTCACCCACGGCTGTTTGTCGAGGACCGAGTGTGTGAATCACAACCCCGTCAGAGAGGCATGTGCAAGGTGCAGGTGGAGTCACGGGACCAGGACGCTTTCCAAAATGTGCACTGCACTGTAAAACTCAAATGGTTTCTACATCTTCTCAGCTGTTACAGAAAGAAATTGGCCCTTGGGTCTCCGGGCCTTGGATGATTAAGCCAGGGGCTGGTAAATGATAAACCTCGGATTATTGTCTAATTTGTGCTTGTTTGTATTTTCTTTGCTCTGTTTGCTCAGTTGGCAGAGAGAACACATTTTCGGAGGAAGCGGACCTGCCTGAGAAGGCAGAAACATTAGGGGCTTATTCTTCTATATTCATTCGTCCGTTCAACAGAATATACATGTGCTTACTGTCTTTCACACAGCGTGTTAAGGGCTGGGGCTCACAACATTCTGTGTGACAGGGTCCTTTGCCCTCTGGTGGCTCTTTGTCTGGTGAGTCACAATAATAGAAATGTCCACAGGTCCTAGGGGAGCACAGCAGGGGAGAGAGGAAGGTGAGAGAAGGCCCCAGTGGTTCTTAACTAGACCTGCCCCTCAGAATCACCTGGGGAGCCTTTTGCCCATCCTCCTGCCTCGTTCAGAGGGCCTGGAATGGCTTAGACTTTCAGATTTTTGGGATGATTCTTTTGCCTCTCCAGTTATGAACCGCTGCAAAGTGACGGGGAGCCTTTGAAGGTGTTAAGCAAGGAAATGCTGAGATCAGGGTGTGTTTTAGGAAAATCGTTCTGGTGGCAGTTTGTGGAGGGCGGGAAAGGCCAGCAATGGAGAGACTAGGCAGTTGGCTGGTGCAGTAGCTCATGGGAAGGAGGATGGGAACTCTGACCCGCATCTGGGACCCTGGCAGCGGCATGGCGTGTCATCTAGGGGTGCTTTTGAGTAACTGTGGCTTAAGCAATCAAGGTATGTAATCATTTCCCATGTGAAGAAGTCTGCATTGAGGGTGGTGCAGTGGGTTGGAGGAGGTGGGGTTCTAGGTCAGTATCTCTGTGATCCTCTTGGCTTTTCCCTTGGGATTGGGAGATAGAGTCTGTTCTGATTACCTGTTGCCAAATGACAAATCACTCCAACAGTTAGGGTGTCAAAACAACCAGTTTGTAATGCCGACAGATTCTGTGGATTAGGAATTCAGGCACAGGGAACAGTGGAGGTGGGTGATTTTTTGCTCCACAATTTCTGGGGACTTCGTTGGGAAGACTTAGACAGCTGTACACTGGAACCTTATAGAGACTTCTTTATTCAAACGTCTGATGACTTAGGGGAAATCTCCGTAGAGACCATCAGTTGGAGCGCCTCTACCTGACCCGTTTCTGTGGCTTGGGTTTCTTAGCCTGGCCAACTCAGGATCATCGGGGTATTACGTGGAGGCTCAGGGCTCCAGCGCAGGGTTCCAGCTCTGGAAGTCATATAGCACATCCCTTCTGTACTCTGATGTCAAAGTAGTCACAGGCCTGTCAGGTTCACAGGAGCAGTGCATAGATACCCCTCTCAGGGGGAGGACCGTTAAAGAATCGGTGCCATGTTTTAAGACTTCCAGAGCCATAGCTCCATATGACACCACCGTGTATGATCATCGCAAGAAGTCAGAAAGGGGGGAGCCAGAGAAGTCCTCAGATCCTTTTATCAGGCGAGAAAACCTCCCCAGTCCTCCAAGTTGACTTCCCTTTGTGGCCCATTGACCAACAGTGGATCACGTGGTCACAGCCACTCAGCTGGGAGGGACACCGGGGAAGTGAGTACTTCGCAAAGGGACAGCGTTGCCAGGATTGACAGAGAACTGATCCTGATTCATCGCCTGGGGCTGACAGCATTGCTGCCCAAACAAAATCAGAGTTCTGTTCACAAGAAAGGGCAAGGGCCAGGGGATGGCTATTTGGTGCATCAAAGTGCTCGCCACAGATGGTGAGCAAATATGTTTAAAAAATGCTTCATACTCATTTTGTCCTATGGGGAATTAAAATATACATGAACTTATTAAAGGCTCTGAGATGTCCCGTAATAAAGAAACCTGCTTAACTTGCTTATCTGAGCTTTTATTTTTTCACAGAGCGCTTTCTGATGTGTAACTTCTATTAGCAAGGGTGAATGAGGACATTTCAGAAAATGCTATTATAAAGTTTTTCGTGTTTTTTTTTTTTCTTTTGTGGGGTCGGGGGAAGTGTTCTTTTTAATTTTTTTTAAGATTTTATTTATTAGAGAGAGAGAGAGACAGAGAGACAGAGAGAGTGAGAGAGAGCACAAGACGGGGTAGAGGCAGAGGGAGAAGCAGACTCCCCGCTGAGCAGGGAGCGTGATGTGGGACTCGATCCCGGGACTCCGGAATCATGACTTGAGCTGAAGGCCTAACCAACTGAGCCACCCAGGTGCCTCAGGGGGAAGTGTTTTAAGAAAAAACTCTGTGAGGCTGTTTCGCAGTTCCACTGGTGTATGAAGCTTACTTATCTCCCGAAGTTACTTGTATTCACTTACTTACTCTTTCAACAGACTTAGACCGAGTGACGCCCTGTGCTTGGCCAGTGATGGCTGTGAGGTAGTGCAACTGGAAAGAGGTCACTGAGTCAGGGCTGGGACAGGCGAGAGTGCAGGGCGTGTGTGCCGGGGGCTGTGGCGCCTCGCAGGGCGGAGCGATGCCTACTTAGAGGAACTGGAAGCAGAGGCATTTCTGCGGAGGCTTGAGTTTTGTTAAAACTAAGAACCTCGGAATAAATGTAGCATGGAAACCTCAGCATGGAGTCAAAGCTAGCAGGTTAAGGATTCTTTAGTTCCTTCTCCAGGTGGAATCTTTGGGTGAGTCGGTGAGCGGGGCAGTGCCTTGTCCTCTCCTGTCACGTGCCCGTTTGCTCTCAGGGCCGTCCCCTGCCCTTTCTGGGCTCCGCTCCGTACTGCAGGGCACTCACTTCCCAGGTTCCCTTGCGCACTGGCTTTGGTGCGGGGAGGCACTGGCAGAAGACTCGAGGAGGAGGGAAGAGGGCGTGGTTTCCCTCCCCAGACATGTCTCCTCCATGGCCTCAACTGTTGCTGGGTAGACCCTGCCTCCAAGCGTTCTGCTGGGCCACTCCACCATGCTCTGGCTCCCATCAGAGGGGGCCTGGCCCTGGGCTCTGGTGACCCTGCTGTTGGGAATTTCCAGAGTGCCTCACCATCCTCTGTTTGGCTTCTTAGCTCTTCCATCCTGGAGGAAAGAACCCCTGCACTCTGTTATTTCGGCTGAAATAACTAGATAGATTTTTGTTTTCCTGACCAAATTTTGAGTGATGCAAAACCCGAATGTACTTAATTGATTTGAGATTATTATCTAAGAATACTAGTTTTCATTGGTCAGTGTAACTCTGAGGTTGCTCCTTTCTTTTCATTCATGAAAGGGGAGTTCCACTAGTTTATCGCTAGTCTTGATAAAACCCCTGACAGACTTGACTTCTGTTGCTTGGACTGAGACCTCTCTGGTCCTTCTAGTCAGTGTGTGTTTTCCAAAGCAAAGAAGCAAACAAATCAAAGAGGACTTGACTGAGAATGTGTAATACAGGGACTATTTTGGATTCTCCTCGTTTTGGGGAATAGTCAAGGTGTATGAACTGTGAAAAGGAGTCATTTTTTTGACCCTTACAATCCCATTACTTTGCCACCGTAAGGGGGTGGCACATAATAAATATGAAGGAATTAATTAATACCTAACTAGAGGTACAGAGTATGTGGCAGCTTAGGGGAGGCAGAGACTCGTTGTTAAGTAGAATGGACAAAGCCTTCCACCCTACCCCACGGCAACCCACCACTTCTCCAAAGTAGGACTTTCTCTGTTTCCCATTATCTAATTAGATTCTACTGGCTACTTAGGTCCAGAAGGAGGTGACCATCCATGCCTTGAAAATAACTCCTCCCTTTAGTTAGATGGTGGTGATTAGTATAATCTGGTAATCATAATGGGTTCCCTGAGGCAGCACCCAACGTGAAGAGTGATTGACCTGCTGTCATTCTTGATTTCCTTGGGTGGCTGCTGACAACATCACAGGGCACTTTGTTAACGTTGGGGATTGCTGCGAGGTGTAGATGAGACGTGCTTGTGAAGGCAAGCAGAGCACCTGGCACGTAATAAACGGGTAGTAATTGCTGGCTGTTCCTGGATTTCTCATCATTTCATTTTGTGAGCATGTACTTTGCGTTAAGTGTTTGACATGCATTATCTCATCTAATCCCCACAAAAACTCTAGGAAGTGGGAAATATGAAAATCCTCGTTTCACAGAAAAGAGAACCAGGGCTGGGTGTGTGTGGGGGGGTGAGTGGATTGTTCAAGATCATAAAACTGCTGGGACGTGAAGCTGAAAGTTGAGCCTGGCCTGTTTGATTCGTAACATTTTCTTTTTCTTTTCTTTTCTTTTTTTTATTAACATATAATGTATTATTTGTTTCAGAGGTACAGGTCTGTGATTCATCAGTCTCACACAACTCACAGCGCTCACCACAGCCCATACCCTCCCCAGTGTCCGTCAGATTCCTAACATTTTCCCAACTGTACTATTTGAATGGCCACATTACTGACAAGTCATTGAAAAATACATTTTATTATTTTATTTTATTTTAAAGATTGATTTATTTGACAGAGAGAGAGAGGAGGGGCAGAGGGAGAGTCTTTAAGCAGACTCCCCACTGAGTGCAAAGGCCGACATGGGGCTCAATCTCGTGACCCTATGATCATGACATGAGCTGAAATCAAGAGTCGGATGCTTAATAAAGCCACTAGTTGCCCCAAAAAATACATTTTGAAAAGTAACATACAATAAGCAGGCATTGAGGATGTACTGGCTGCAAGTTTAGCATGGTGATTAAAAAAATACAACTTTCAGATTCGTTCTTTCAATCAGCAACGATTCTCGAGCACTCTTGGTGTATGAAGCTCTCTGTAGGGAGCCTTGGTTAGAGGAGGAAGGAATAGGCGTCCTGATCTCAGCAAACGGCAACTGAGCCAGTCCTCACAAAACGGAGTGGAACACGAGCATTAACATGACACAGGCTGAATACCCAGGGACGTGGGAGAGAAGATCCAGGAGCCTCCCATCGGCGGTTCTTGCACTTTTATACCTGGTTCAGGAGACAGGATTTGGTGTCTAACAGATGCCCCGTTTTGCCTCTTCCTGCAGCATGGCCTGGAGTGAGTGCCTGTTCTGTGAGCCACAGTATTCTCAGGCACAAAAAGGATCTGATGAGGATGACCTCACAGAAGTGTCAGCTTGTTTCTGACACGTGTATTTGTTAAATCAATTCAGTTCTTAAATATATTCTTGTATAAGGTAATGTCAGGACATTTAGAACAACTCCCAACAAACACAAATGGCCCCTGAGCTTTTAGATTCAGCCTTCATACTAGGTTCATACCCTCCCCCGCCCTGGCCTCCCCATGAGTCTTTGCTTATCTGGCACATGCACGAAAGAGAATTAATTGCATGCAGCTGCCACCATGAAATACCCAGAAAGTCACTTTGGAGGAAAACCACACTTCTAAGAAAAAAGAAAGACACAGAGTTCAAAAAAGAACGCTCTGTGATCGGCCAGTTGCCCATCCTGAAGTCCTAGATGGGTCCTGTGATTATTTGGTGAATTGACAAAGTTCCTGGATTACTAAATCAGAATCCCTGAAATGCCTCCAAGTGGTGAGGTTGATGAGGACAGAGGAAAAGGGGCAGCCAGCCTGCACTGGGTGGAGGATGGAGGAGGTGGGAGTGGGAGCCGGTGCAGCACGTAGGGCTCTGCTCTTCCATCCACAGGGTCAGATAGGCCATCTACCATCCAGTCTCCGGATGTCTGGAGTGACTCTGGACTTGAGACCCAGCAGCTAACAGCTTCCTATCTCATCTTTCTATCATTGACCAAAGTTCGGATCAGGATATTCTTCGCTTTATGAAATAATATTCCAGAATATATTTTCTGAGACATCCAATCTGTTGAACATGGAACATCTAAGACCTTAAGATGTGTTAAGATATGTGAAACCTATTTTTTAAATTTTATTTTATTATGTTATGTTAGTCACTATACAATACATCATTAGTTTTTGCTGTGGTGATCCACGCTTCATTGTTTTCATATAACACCCAGTGTTCTATGCAGTATGTGCCCTTCTTAATACCCATCACCGGGCTAACTCATCCCCCCACCCCCCTTCCATCTAAAACTCTCAGTTTCTCGGAGTCCATAGTCTCTCATATTTCCTCTCCCCCTCCGATTCCTCCACCTTCATTTTACCCTTCCTTCTCCAAATGTCCTCCGTGTTATTCCTTATGTTCCACAAATAAGTGAAACCATATGGTAATTGACTTTCTCTGCTCGACTTTTCCCTTAGCATAATCTCCTCCGGTCCCATCCATGTTGATGTAAAAGTTGGGTAATTATCCCTTCTGATGGCTGAGTAATATTCCATTGTATATATGGACCACATCTTCTTTATCCATTCATCTGTTGGAGGGCATCTCAGCTCTTTCCACAGTTTGGCTATTGCGGACATTGCTGCTATGAACATTGGGGTGCATATGGCCCTTCTTTTCACTACATCTGTGTCTTTGGGGTAAATACCTAGGAGTGCAATTGTTGGGTCATAGGGTAGCTCTATTTTTAATTTTTTGAGGAACCTCCACACTGTTTTCCAAAGTGGCTGTACCCACTTGCATTCCCACCAAGAGGGTTCCCCTTTCTCCACAACCTCTCCAACATTTGTTCTTTCTTGCCCTGTCCATTTTTGCCATTCTAACTGGTGTAAGGTGCTATCTCAGTGTGGTTTTAATTTGTATTTCCCTGATGGCTATGATGATGAACATTTTTTCATGGGTCTGTTAGCCATTTGTATGTCTTCTTCAGAGAAGTGTCTGTTCATGTCTTCTGCCCATTTTTTGACTTGATTATTTGTTTTTTGGGTGTTGAGTTTGAGAACTTCTTTACAGATCTTGGATACCAGCCCTTTATCTGTAGTGTCATTTGCAAATATCTTCTCCCATTCTGTGGGTTGCCTCCTTGTTTTGTTGACTGTTTCCTTTGCTGTGCAGAAGGTTTTTATCTCGATGAAGTCCCAAAAGTTCATTTTTGCTAGATTTTGGTGATGTATCTTGAAAGAAGTTTCTGTGGCCTATGTCAAAGAGGTTATTGCCTATGTTCTCCTCTAGGGTTTTGATGGATTCCTCTCTCACATCGAGGTCTTTCATCCACTTTGAGTTTATCTTTGTGTATGGTGTTAGAGAATGGTCGAGTTTCATTCTTCTGCATGTGGCTGTCCAATTTTCCCAGCACCATTTATTGAAGAGACTGTCTTTTTCCATTGCATATTTTTTCCTGCTTTGTCAAAGATTATTTGACCATAGAGTTAAGGGTCCATATCTGGGCTCTCTATTCTGCTCCATTGGTCTATGTGTCTGTTTTTGTGCCAGTACCATGTTGTCTTGATGATCACTGTCTTTGTAATATAGTTTGAAATCGGGCAACGTGATGCCCCCAGCTTTGTTTTTCTTTTTCAACATTTCCTTGGTAATTCGGGGTCTTTTCTGATTCCATACAAATTTTAGGATTGTTTGTTCCAGCACTTTGAAAAATGTCATTGGAATTTTGATCGGGTTGGCATTGAAGGTATAGATTGCTCTGGGCAGCATAGACATTTTAACAATGTTTATTCTTCCAATCCATGAGCATGGAATGTTTTTCCATCTTTTTGTCTACTTCAGTTTCTTTCATGAGTGTTCTGTAGTCCTAGAGTATAGATCCTTTACTTCTTTGGTTAGGTTTATTCTGAGGTATCTTATGGTTTTTGGTGCTATTGTAAATGGAATCGTTTCTCTAATTTCTCTTTCTACAGTTGCATTGTTAGTGTATAAGAAAGCAACCGATTTTGTGCATTGATTTTGTATCCTACCACATAACTGAATTGCTGTATGAATTTTAGTAATTTGGGGGTGGAATCTTTTGGGTTTTCCACATAAAGTATCATGTCGTCTGCAAAAAGAGAGAGTTTGACTTCTTCTTTGCCAATTTGAATACCTTTTATTTCCTTTTGTTGTCTGATTGCTATTGCTAGGACTTCTAGTACTATGTTGAACAATAGTGGCGAGAGTGGACATCCTTGATGTGTTCCTGATCTTAAGGGAAAGACTCTCAGCTTTTCCCCATTGAGGATAATATTCGCTGTGGGTTTTTCATAGATGGATTTTATGAACTTGAGGAATGTTCCCTCTATCCCTATACTCTGAAGAGTTTTAATCAGGAAAGGATGCTGTATTTTGTCAAATGCTTTTTCTGCATCAGTTGAGAGGACCATATGGTTCTTCTCTCTCCTCTTATTAATGTGTTCTATCACATTGATTGATTTGTGAATGCTGAACCACGCTTGCATCCTGGGGATAAATCCCACTTGGTCGTGGTGGATGATCCTTTTAATGTACTGTTGGATCCTATTAGCTAGGATTTTGTTGAGGATTTTGGAATCCATGTTCATCAGGGATATCGGTCTGAAATTCTCCTTTTTGATGGGGTCTTTGCCTGGTTTGGGGATTAAGGTAATGCTGGCCTCATAGAATGAGTCTGGAAGCTTTCCTTCTGTTTCCATTTTTTGAAACAGCTTCAGGAGAATACCTATTATTTCTTCTTTGAATGTTTGGTAGAATTCCTCAGGGAATCCATCAGACCCCGGAACTCTTGTTTTTTGGGAGGTTTTTGATCACTGCCTCAATCTCGTTACTGGTTATTGGCCTATTCAGGTTGTCAGTTTCTTCCTGTTTCAATCTTGGCAGCTCATAGGTTTCCAGGAAGGCGTCCATTTCATCCAGATTGCTCAGTTTATTGGCATATAGTTGTTGATAATAATTTCTAATAATTGTTTCTATTTCCTTGGTGTTAGTCGTGATCTCTCCCCTTTCATTCATAATTTTATTAATTTGGGTCCTTTCTCTTTTCTTTTGGCTAAGTCTGGCCAGTGGTTTATCGATCTTATTAATTCTTTCAAAGAACCAGCTTCTAGTTTTGTTGATCTGATCTACTGTGTTTCTGGTTTCTAATTCCTTGATCTCAGCTCTTATCTTAATTATTTCTCTTCTAATCCGTGGCTTAGGCATCATTTGTTGCTTTTTTCTAGTTCTTTAAGGTGTAGAGTTAGTTGGTGAATTCGGAATTTTTCTATTTTTTTGAGTGAGGCTTGGATGGCTATGTATTTCCCCCTTAGGACCACCTTTGCAGGATCCCGTAGGTTTTGGACCGATGTGTTTTCATTCTCATTGGTTTCCATGAATTGTTTAAGGTCTTCTTTGATTTCCTGGTTGACCCAAACATTCTTGAGCAGAGTGGTCTTTAGCTTCCAAGTGTTTGAATTTCTGCCAAATTTTTTCTTGTGACTGAGTTCCAGTTTTAAAGCGTTATGGTCTAAGAATATGCAGGGAATAATCTCAGTCTTTTGGTATCAGTTGAGACCTGATTTGTGACCCAGTATATGGTCTATTCTGGAGAAAGTTCCATGTGCGCTCGAGAGGAATGACTATTCTGTTGTTTTAGGGTGGAATGTTCTATATAAGGTCCATTTGGTCCAGTGTGTCATTCAACGCTCTTGTTTCTTTGTTGATTGTCTGCTTAGATGATCTGTCTCTTGCTGAGAGTGGAGTATTGAGGTCTCCTACAATTAACGTATTGTTATCAATATGACTTTATTTTGGTTGACAGTTGGCTTATGTAGATGGCTGCTCCCATGTTGGGGGCATAGATATTTACAATTATTAGGTCTTCTTGTTGGATAGACCCTTTAAGAATGATATAGTGTCCTTCTGTGTCTCTAACTACAGTCTTTAGTTTAAAATCTAATTTGTGTGATGTAAGAATTGCTACCCAAGCTTTCTTTTGAGGTCCGCTGGCATGGAAGATGGATCTCCATCCCTTCACTTTCAGTCTGGATGTATCTTTAGGTTCAAAATGAGTCTCTTGTAGATAGCATATGGATGGGTCCTGTCTTTTTACCCAATCTGCAACCCTGTGCCATTTTATGGGAGCATTTAGGCTGTTCACGTTGAGAGTGATTATTGAAAGATATGAATTAATTGTCATCATGTTGCCTGTGAAGACCTTGTTTTTATAGATTGTCTCTAAATTTCTGTTGTATATCACTCTTGGTGTCTTTCTCCTTTTATAGAACACCCCTTAATATTTCTTGCAGGGCCGGCTTAGTGGTCACATATTCTTTCAGTTTCTGCTGGTGTTGGAAGCTCTGCATCTCTCCATCCATTCTAAATGACAGCCTTGCCGGATAAAGTATTCTTGGCTGCATGTTCTTCTCGTTTAGTACCCTGAATATGTCTTGCCAGGCCTTTCTGGCTTGCCAGGTCTCTGTGGAGAGGTCTGACGTTATTCTGATGTTCCTCCCTCTGTAGTAAGGAATCTCTTCCCCCAACTGCCTTAAGATGGTTTCCTTGGCTCTAAGATTTGTGAGTTTTACTATTACATGCTGGGGTGTTGGCCTGTTTTCCTTGATCTTGGGAGAGGTCCTCTCTGCCTCTAGGACATGAATATTTGTTTCATTCCCCAGATTAGGGAAGTTCTCAGCTACGATTTGCTCAAGTGTATCTTCTAGTCCTGTCTCTCTCCACCCCCTCCGGGATCCCAATAATTCTGACATTGGAACGCTTCATGGTGTCACTTATTTCTCTGATTCTATTATGTGAAACCCTTTTTGAAGTGGTTTCTGCGTTTTATCCTAGAGAGCCTTTTTTTCTCAGTCCTATTTGATATAGTGGAATTACTTTGGCAAGACAGTCACATGATGGAAATGGGACATGGTGTGATGCAATGACATTATATGAGTTGTAAGAGGAGCCAGTGTTTGATGTGAGAGACAGGGGAAGGGCAAAGTGGCAATTTCTAGGTTCACCCAAGGGCCTGATTCTGAGGTGGTCACACTTCTAGAGCCTGCCAGCATTCACAGGTGGTAACACAGGCCCTTGTTAGCGTTGGGTAGGTCTGGGATTCTGCTAGAAGTTAAACAGTATGGAGAAGCCACAAGATCAAGTCTTAGAAATAATGCAGAAAGCATCCCAGTTGGCGTCTGGAGTGCTCCAACATCCAACCATCCCTATTTGAGTGTCGTCCCACTACGTGACCTGTGACCTCTTCAACCTTTAAGTTCCTCAGGTGAAT